>NC_092212.1:68448007-68514188 GCF_043381705.1 Parasteatoda tepidariorum | reverse complement strand
GGGGGGGGGGGGTAAGATTTTAAATTGCATGAATGAGAACTTATGAAGAAAAAAAAGAGAGGATGCTGATACGGATAGAATAAGAGTCTTTATAATGAGATTCTGTGTAAGTTACAAACTTTAAATTTTACAGGGTGCATAGCCAAATCTTTCAACAAAAAATATGCACCTTTTAAGAACTCAAAAAATATTTTTATGCACTATATACATTAACAAAATGCAAAATAATTTTCAAATACTTTAGATGATCATGAGAAAATAACTAGTTCCTGACAAAGAACTCTTTTCTTGATTATATTAGCCATTATAAAATGATCGAGAGATTTTTCGGTTCAACAGCAGAGAGAGGAAAATGAAGTCCGAAATTGAGAATATCTCGCAAAATGCAGCAGAGTTGCACAGGAGACAGCAATAATCTCACTCCGGAAAAGTACTCTTTTTGTCTTGAAAATACATGATTAATGTTTAGGAAATGATAAGTTAAATATACTTACTTTATCTTTGAAATCGTCAATATTTGCTAAAATAGCTCGTTGATAAGTTGATGTTCTAATGTAATCTTGCATCATATTTTGTTGCTGTGAAAGGTATCCATAAAACTGTAGAAAATAAAAAAAAAAGATATAGAAGACATTCTAAGCAACACTTTCTAATAAAGATAAATTTTAGATAATAATCTGAAGACTTAACTATAAACCAGAGAAGATTTTTTGAATCCATGGAGTGAGAGACATTAATATATTAGACAAGAAAAATGTTTCTAAAAATAAAGCTAAAATATGTCAAGTCTAAATAAAATAGATTGATTAATAACCCCACATAAAGTGAACTCTCACTTATGTCTTATGCACCGGTGTAACGGGCCAAGAAAAAAAAGCGCATAAGTGAAAAACTTCAAAATTCTATAACGCAACGTAAATTGCAGTGACAATATGAATAAATTTGTTTCTAAAGATAAAATGTTAATATTTATAGGGTGACCAGGGGTAATTCACGATCACTCTATTTCTGGGGTAAATAATGATCACCTAAGTTTTATTTAAAAAAAAATTTTTTTTCTAAATTTGAAACATGGACAAGAAAGCTTGTACACTTTACTAAGGTATAACTACATTTACTTAATAATAGTTTTTTGTTTAATCTAACAAAATAAGTATCTTTTAAACTGCTTTCTGTATTTTCCATTTCAAAGATGGGTTTCAAAAAGTGCAAATTTCTGCAAAGATCTCCCTCCTTCTCTTAATAATAAATATTTTGAGATACACTTTTTTCATATCAAAGAAAAAGAAAGTAAGCTCTTGTTTAATTGTTTCACATCTACTGTAAACATTATAATTGATTATAGGAAACTATATCAAATGTTGCCCCCGACAGATGGGGTAGGTAATTATTGATCACTGGGGTAATTCCTGATCATTGTCATTTCTTTTCATAAATAGTATTAAAATAAGCTAATAAATAGCTAATTGTCTTTTCTTAAGTAATAGTTCATATTTATCAAGTGGAACGACTATAAAATATATTTTAGCTCAATTTAATCAAAAAATTTGTTTTTAACCGTATGCTAGACAAATGTGTTCGGATTTGTCTTACCTTGCTTCTATCTTAATTTTATATGTGTACATTGTTAGAATAATTTTTAAGTTAATAAATTAACCTAATATAAATATGGTGAGAAATTATAAGCCTAAAAAGGATACTCAGCTTCTAGAAAGCAAAATTAGTTCTAGTAATTAAAATTTCTTAATTAGTAAATTTCTTTTAATGATTGAAAATGAAAATTTCAGTGTGAGTGCTGCTGCCAGAGCTGTTGACATACCTTTCTTAACTTTACACTCTCCCTTAATGAAGTTACAAAATACAGCAAAAGTACCCCATGTGGGAACTCTTTCTTATATTCCAGCAGAACATGAAAATGAGTTGGCTGCTTGCCTAAAATGTATGGCACGATTAAAAGATTTTTGGAAAATTTAAATTATTAGCCTTTATTTCTGCTTTTTAAATAAATTGTTTTATTAGCTGCTTAAACATATATTTTTGGTTTATTTGTTTGATCTTGATGTCTTATTTGTTAATTACCACTGTATAATTATTTTTAAACAGCTCCTTTGTGATAAAAACTGGTGATCAGTAATTACCCCAGAAGTGATCAGGAATTACCCCAGAAAGGAACAAGAGAAGAGGTAATTCCTGATCACTAAAAATTTAAAATATTTTAAATTCTAATTAGATTTTCAAACAAAACAAGGTAGCCTAGGACTCATCTCATATAGCCTCAAACTTCCAGTAAATATTATAATTCTATCTTGAATAGTTTTCTTACAAAATAGATGTTCACATTTTTTGATCAGGAATTACCCCAGGTCACCCTACTGTTTTGGTATTTACTATAACTATACAAATAAAAAATTTATCATAGCTTAAGACAAATTATTTTCTTACAAAATAATCTTAATACATGTTTGCATTTGTTTTTGACGACGTATTTAAAAAACAGTTTTTTTTTTCAGTTCATATAAATGTGATAAGGAGGAGTTTCAGAAGCAAAATTAAATTGTAAATAGTCACGAATAGTGTCTCAAGCTTCTAATATTGCTGTGTGATTTGGAGGAACTTTATCATCCTCGTCAGTATCATCAAAAAATTTGAGTTTTATGGGAGGGGGTGAAACATCACATGATAAATTTTAAGAAAAGTACTAAACGTCATAATATGCTTCACAATAAGTTGAACCGCCTCTTATTTACTAATGATGTCCATCTGACTGCAAGTAAGTGATTGCGGTCTCTTTCATCTTTCGTATTCCAGGTGTCTTCTTATTCTAGAAAACAGCATGGGTGTAAAACTAACCTCTGGACAAGAGGAATAGTCATTTTCTTGAAGATGAATGGGCTTTCATTGTTGCTGGTGCAACAGATAAGACACACTATTTAAAATTCTAGAAAGAATGTCTTTCCAGAAACAGCAATAATGAAAAGGTCACAGGGGGAAGAAAATTCAATGGGATATAACAACATATATTTCTTTTTATCTGTAACAAGGATTGCTTATTAGCCTCATTTTCGATTTAAAACATTTTATTTTAGAAAAAGAAAAAAATATTTAAAGGATAAAAAAATTAAAATGCTAGCCTAGAATTTCGGCGCATTATTGAAAAATTTATTTTTAGAGCGACGCATAAATGAAGGACGTTTACCATTATTTTCATACCTTATGTACTGGGACCTGTAAAAATCGTCGTATAAATGAAAAAGGTGCATAAAAGAGGTGGTGCATAAGTGAGAGGGCACTGTAAATATTTATTTATTAATAGATAATTTTGAAATTGTTTTTGCTCAATAACTGTACCAAAACAGATTTTCATATACTTTTTTTGATTGTTTGAGAGTAGTAAAAAAAAACAAATGAAATTCTTATCATGCATCCAAAAACTTCTTTTAGCTAATGAGCAAGCGTCGATTAATTATTAAAACACCAATAAATTAACTATACTTTTGTATCATCTTTTGCATTTAGTAAATTCTAAACTTCAATTTTTATTCAGAGAAAATATTTTAGCTGCAATTTTCAACTTCCATGGTTAGAAGAAAATACTCCAACAATTACAAATATATATTTATATACATAGTCTATAAGAAAAATCCAATTATAAGACACTCAATGTTGACTAAATTAGATAACACAACATCAATACTGTCATACAATTAAAAAAAAATAAAAAAACTTAAAGGCTTCTCAAAAAAAGTAGCATTCATGTTACTTTTTTAACTACAGCAGAATTGTATGCTTGTAAAATAAAGCAAATATCATGTTTGTACTATGATGTACACTAGTACTATAAATGTACAAATACATGTACACTAGTACTATAAATTTGTAAGAGTTTACAGGGGTCTGTTTAGAAGAAATTTTGGTCCGTTAACGGACCCTTCACAAAATATCTTTTCATAAAAACAGACCCTTCACAAAATATTTTAACTTAAAAATGGACCCTTCACAAAATAATTTATCTTTTAATCAGACCCTTCACAGATTTGTTTATCTTCATCATTGTTTTGTAAATCGAATAAACCCTTCCCAGGAAGGGGGGGGAGAAAAACAGATGTAAACGAACTAAATTTTGTTTTCGGCAGACGCCTCTTCCTTTATTCGTCCGAAATGAATATTCTGCATTCAGCAGTATAGGCTAAATACCAAATATTAGCATTGTTGCATTGCTAATTTAGTAGCTGCAATTGCTGTTTATTTTTCAAAATTTAATTTTTTTAATTATAATTTTACAGTGTTGAGCATAATCTTGTATGTCTTTACAATTTAAAAACTCCTTGAAAAAGTTTTTTTTGCAACAACGGACCCTATTTACACAAATTCGCAAAAGCGCACCCTGGTTGAAAGAATGAGACTTAACGTTTATTTTATATTCACAAATTACGACTCATTTTTTCACAATTTTACAAAAACGGATCTTTCACAAAATGTCTGGACAGACTCCTGGTTTATGTTTCAGATACCTAACTCAACTTTAATATTGTATTTTAATAAATATACAAAGGTAATAAAGTTATTAATAGAGAATAAAAGCTAATTACGTTGAAACAGCAATATTTATTTTTAAATTTTCTCAGATATCAACTATTTTGGGGGGGNTTTGGGGGGGGGGGGGAGTAGACAGCTTACATGCTTGGAAAATATTTTCTTAAAAATTGATAAGATCATGCATTCAAACCTACCTGAAAATACTGAGTAGCTGAAGAATCATCAGTACGGATAGAAAACATAGAATTTCTGCCATTACGAAATCCATCAATAATTGTTTTAAACCTTGACAGATCTGCAACATTAATTAAAAAATAACATTATCACTAATATTCAGAATAAAATTTCAATAAGTCAAAATGCTTAATAATTTGAAATATTTTTTGCTTTTAGAATGCTTTGAGCTGTCGAAGTTTTAAGTCAATTTCAAAAATACCATAGAGTGTTACTGGTCAGACTATACGGTAGATAATTCGAACTTCTTTTCAAATATGGAAATTTCTTTTTACAGCTTTAAATCGAAGAAATTGGTGCATAAGTATTTTAAATACTTTAGAAATTAGAGAGAAAAAAATAATTTGTTAAACAAAGAAATAAGCACACATGGCGAAATAATGAGAATAAGAAATAAATCGATAGGCCAGGGAGAAATAAAAGTTAAAATCAATCGGTTAACAGGTTTTTTTTTTTAAATTTCATACTATCAAAAAAATTAAGTTCCTGAAGTTTGTGACATCAAGGTTAGATAATTTTTTAAAAAATAAAAACTAATGTACCTAATAAAGGAAATATTCATGCTGAGAAACTTTTTTTCACAGCTATGTTTCAGAAACTAAATAAATTTTAAAGTAAAAATTTTAACACAGGTTAGTGTTAAAAGGCTACTGTAATTAACTATAAAAATTAACAATAAAACATAAATTTTCAAAGTTATAATTAAGGCAAATTTTACTCATTCTTAAGACTATAACATTAAAAAACAATAAACATAAATTCTTATCAATTCTAATAACTAAAAAGCTATGCGGACAAATAAAATTAAAATATCTTTTACCATTAACATTTCTAAACTGTAAATGGACAGTAGAGACTTCTTTGCTTATTACATAACAATGGCTTCCTAATTTTGCTCCATCAGTATCTTTATCAAACACTATTTCAAGGAGAGAATCTGGACCATTGGTACCAGCTAGAAAGAGATTCAATATTTTATATCTTATATTTCTTTTTCTTTAAAAAATCTAAAAACAATTACATAAAATAGATCTTACATTATTAATTTACACACACATATATATCAGGGGTCTATCTATGTTTTTCTGAGAGGTACCTATTTTGTGAAAATTTAGACATAATTTCTGAAAAATTAAAAAATCAACACAAAAATATGGATTTATCGTTTCTCTTAAGAAAAAGTATTTTGTGAAACTACCCTTTTTCCTAAAGTTGAATTTGTGAAACTACCGCTGGAATGAAATTGTGAAGGTATCGCTAAACGGTAGTAAATTCGGCCTGGACAGACCCCTGTATGTCTGTATATATATATATATATCAGGAGTATGTCCAGACATTTTGTGAAAGGTCCATTTTTGAAAAATTGTGAAAAAATTACTCGTAATTTGCGAATATAAAATAAATGTTAAGTCACATTCTTTCAACCAGGGTTCGCTTTTGTGAATTTGTGCAAACAGGGTCCGTTATTGCAAAAAAACTTTTTCAAGGAGTTTTTAAATTGTAAAGACATACAAGATCATGCTCAACACTGTAAAATTATAATTAAGAAAATTGCATTTTAAAAAATAAACAGCAGCTGCAGCTACTAAATTAGCGATGTAACATATAAATATTTGGTATTTAGCCTATACTGCTGAAGGCAGAATATTAATTTCGGACAAATAAAGGAAGAAGCGTCTGCATAAGACAAAATTTAGTTTGTTTACATGTCTTTCTTCCCCCCCTCCCTTCCTGGGAAGGGTTTATTCGATTAACAAAACAATAATGAAGATAAACAAATTTGTGAAGGGTCCGATTAAAAGATAAATTATTTTGTGAAGGGTCCGTTTTTAAGTTAAAATATTTTGTGAGGGGTTCGTTTTTATGAAAAGATATTTTGTGAAGGGTCCGTTAACGGACCCAAATTTCTTCTAAACAGACCCCTGTACATATATAAATAAAACAATAACATTATTCAATTAAAATAATACATATAAATTTATAATATAAAAGAACTACCCCTGTGGCAGAACTTTTCTAGGCTTTCTGAAACAAACTTCCCTAGCACATATATATTTCGCTTTAAGATACTTTTAATTATAACCCCTGTGGCAGAATTTTTTCGGGCTTTCTGTGACATATCATCCAATACTAATATCTTTCTGCAAGATATTTAAAAATAAATATACATGTTACTAATTTAAAATATGAGAAACGTTAACTTCAAAAAATAAATAAATCAGATCAAATAAAATAATTTTTTAAATTGAATATTTAATTTTTTTATAATTCTAATATTATGGGTGTCATTATAACATTTCGCACATTTTGTAATTCTTCATCACATTAAATTTTTTTTAAAAAAATAGTGAATTCCGTAGCAGTAACTGCCGGGGAAAAAAAAGAAAAAAAGATTGACAGCGAAATCATACAAATTGGACTCTTCAATAGAGGTTACTAAATGTGTGTTTTCATTTCAAGATTCAGTTGTGGTAATAAATAATATTGTATTAATAATATTGCATTGGAAATGTCAGGTTTTAAAAGCTGTGTGCAAATCAGCAGTAATAACTGCATGAAAAAATAGAAAGAAAATTTCTACAGAAAACAAAACCAAATTTTTTACTTCATTATTCTTTATTTTTCATCATTCTCAATTGAAAATAGAAAAATCATAAGCATTTTTTTCCCACTCCGATGCGCAAGCGCAATAAAGACATCTTTTGAATATAATTCTAAAGAAAAGATAAAATCTTTCGAAAATTTCTTCTGAAAAGAAAAGCTAAATTTTTTCTTCCCTAAGGTAAAATCTTTCTGCAAGAACTCAGTAACCATCTGCGACAATGTTGCCACGATTTTGCCAAGGGGATTAAAACAATTACTCATTTAAAATAACAATAACGTTGTATTTACAGAAGAAAGTATCGAATAAAAATGTATAATAATTTTTAATCGTATAAGCAATATTTTTTTAATTCTAATATATTATAGGTGATATTCTTACATTTTGTAGGTTGAAAAACGCATTAATTATTTCCTCTTTCGAATTTTGTAAATCATTACACAAAATTAAAATTCTTAAATTAATTAAACGATAATAAATTAAAATTCATACATAAATTTAAAATAGTAAAATCCATGTAGTAATTCGCAAAATAATGATCACGAGAGTAGGATACTTTAAGAAAAAGAGATACTCAACTAAGTTTATGTAAAATATGGGAAAAAATGAAAGAAAGAACATCATTTCTAGAGCAAACACTTTTAAACTTTCACGATTTCTGAATTTTTTTATTTTATATTATAAATTTGAAATTCTAGCTGCTGAAGTTAGTCAATACAGATGTTCTTCAAAAATCTTAAATGAGAATAGAAAAATAATAGATTATTTCTTTCCTCTCCAATGCGCAAGAGAAACATCTTAGAAAAAAATTCTGCAGGAAAATCTTTTTTCAAAAATTATGCAGAAAGGAAAACAAAAACTTTTCCCTTCCCAAATGAAAAATCGTTTTGCAAAAACTCAGTAACGGTATGCGATATTGTCGCCGTGCGGTCACAATTTTGCCACGGGGGGGACTACGAACTTTTGACATTTCAAAATTATTTTCAGTTCATCGAGAGCATTAAAAAAAAAAGATTTCACATATTTTTATTTAATAGATAGTCCAAAAAACTAGGTTGGGTTTTCGACATCAAAAACTGGTTTGACATATGATACATAAAAAAACTATAGAAGTGTCAAAAACTGCCGAAATCTGACAAGAGTTGCCAAAAACAGATAACACTTTATTAGAAGTTAAATCATGCAAAATGTTCACATTATAATTACAACATATATATCATCTGTAAAAAATATAGGCAAAGTCATTACAACTATTAACTGGTTTTCTAAAATCATGATACCATTAATATCAATATTATTTGCTACAATAACTATTTGGTTCAAATTACAGGTAATGAGTTGTTATGAATCTAAACATGGATTTTAATTCTTTCATGTCACAACTTAGGCAGATTTTTTAAATAAAGTCAAATTAAAATGGTCTTCAATAATTGTCTGATCTCACCTTGAGAATTTTTTTATTCTCAATATTAGTCATTACTCATGTGTACATGAATATTACCCAGAGGTCTGTTTAGAAGAAATCTGTGTCCGTTAACGGACCCTTCACAAAATATTTCAGCTTAAAAACAGATCCTTCACAAAATGATTTATCTTTTAATTGGACCCTTCACAAATCTGTTTATCTTCATTATCGTTTTGTTAATCAGAAAAACCCTTCCCGGGGGGCGGGGGGAGAAAGATGGTTCAAGACAAACTAAGTTTCCCTAAGTTTATATTCCAAATGTTGTATTTTAAGAAAATATTTTTACTTTTACAAACATCGTGTGCACTTTCTTAATAATATTAAATCATAATTTTGTTTGTAAATAAATAATTGATCAATTTATATTTATTCATAAATTAATTATTAAAATATTATGTAAAAAAAAATTAATTTCTGACAATTTTTATTATAAAATATTATAAATTTAAGAATTTGAAGAAGTTTACTTAATGTGTATTCGAAATGATAGCTTACTAAGTTGTGCTATTTAAAATAAGTCATTTGAAATTATTAAAAATGTGAGTGATTTTGTTTCCATTATTTGTCTGAAATGAATATTCTATGTTGAACAGTGTAGGCTAAATACCAAATAACAGGACCCTATTTGCACAAATTCACAAAAGCAGGACCCTGGTTGAAAGAATGTGACTTAATGCTTATTTTATATTCACAAATTATGAATTGTTTTTTCACAATTTTACAAAAACAGGTTCTTTCACAAAATGTCTGGACAGACCCCTGTTATCTATAAATCATGAATATAATATATTCACTGATGAATAAAGTAATTCAAATTTAGGAAAATATAAATGATTGCTTTAATGAATCTTTGAAACTGAAATGTCTACACTGAATAAACAAACACTGCTACTACACTGAATAATTGTCTACACTGAAATAAACAAAGCAACAATAATGAGTTCTTTTAGTCATTCAATTTATAAGTGTAATTAAGCTATCAATATTTAGCACAAATATTGGAATAAACTTTTTATAAGATGACAAAATTCTCGATTTTCATGACAAAATAAACATAGCTGTACATTATTTTATAAATATTTTTACCTAAAATTGCTTCATATTTATAATAACTTGATATTTATAATAATTGTATTTTTACACCTAAATTAAAGCTTTCAAGAATAATTAAAAAACTAAGTTAAAAAGGTTTTTATAACATGATGGTTAAATCCAGATAATACTGCTGATTATACAATAGATTTAGGTAATTTATTTTTATGTAAATAAATTTGTCTGTGCAATTGTTACACTAACTTAACATCTCGCAATAAATCACACTGTAAGGCCAATAAATTAAATTTAATGATTTTTTAAAAATTAAATGTTTCCCATTCAATTCTGGAAAACAATATTCCTTTTTATCACTTGTCATTACAAAATTCCAGAAACTTCAATAAGTAATGAATTCAAAGATATCATTTCACTTCTTTAGATTTTTAATACGATATTAACTTTATTATTTAATGAAAGAGTTTACACATTTTTTATTACACAATATTAGCAAATAGTATAAAGTAGGGTGACCCGGGATAATTCATGATCACTCTGTTTCTGGGGTAAATAATGATCACCTAAGTTATATTTAAAAAAATAAATTTTTTTTAAATTTGAGGCATGGACAAGAATGCTTGTACACTTTACTAAAGTATAACTACATTTACTTAATAATAGATATAGTATTTTTGNTAACAAAATAAGTATCTTTTAAACTGCTTTCTGTATTTTCAATTTCAAAGATGGGTTTCAAAATGTGCACATTTCTGCAAAGATCCCCCTCCTTCTCTTAATAATAAATATTTTGAGTTACTTTATATTTCTTTGATATAAAAATAGTGTAAGCTTTTGTTTAATTGTTTCACATCTAGTATAAACATTATAATTGATTATAGAAAACTGTATCAAATGTTGCCCACTACAGATGGGGTAATTATTGATCAATGGGGTAATTCCTGATCACTGTCATTTCTTCTTATAAATAGTATATAAAATAGCTAATTGTCTTTTCTTAAATAACAGTTCATATTTATTAAGTGGAACAGCTATAAAATATATTTTAACTGTCATCACAAAATTTGTTTTTAATGGTATACAAGACTGTATTCTGATTTGCACCATTTCTGGTTTGTCATACCTTGCTTCTATCTTAATTTTATGTGTGTACATTGTTAGAATAATTTTTAAGTTTATATAAATATGGTGAGAAATTATTAGCCTAAAAAGGATACTAAGCTTCTAGAAAGCAAAATTAGTGAATTTCTTTTAATGATTGAAAATGAAAATTTCAATGTGAGAGCTGCTGCCAGAGCTGTTGAGTTGACATACCTTACTTTACTTTACACTCTCACTTAATGAAGTTAAAAAATCCAGCAAAAGTAAACCATGACGGAACTCTCTTATATTTCAGCAGAACATGAGAATGAGTTGGCTGATTGCCTAAAATGTATGGCATGATGCAAAGATTTTTNAAAATAATGTGCCTAGTAAAGGAAATATTCATGCTGAGAAACTTTTTTTCACAGCTATGCTTCTGAAACTAAATTAATTTTAAAGTAAAAATTTTAACACAGGTTAGTGTTAAAAGGCTACTGTAATTAACTATAAAAATTAACAATAAAAACATAAATTTTCAAAGTTATAATTAAGGCAAATTTTACTCAAGCTTAAGAATATAACATTAAAAAACAATAAACATAAATTCAATTCTTATCAATTCTAATAACTAAAAAGCTATGCAAACAAATAAAATTAAAATATCTTTTACCATTAACATTTCTAAACTGTAAATGGACAGTAGAGACTTCTTTGCTTATTACATAACAATGGCTTCCTAATTTTGCTCCATCAGTATCTTTATCAAACACTATTTCAAGGAGAGAATCGGGACCATTGGTTCCAGCTAGAAAGAGGAGATATAATATTTTATACGTCATATTTCTTTTTCTTTAAAAAATCTAAAAACAATAATATAAAATAGATCTTACATTATTAATACACACACACATATATATGCCAGGGGTCTGTCTAGGTTTTTCTGAGAGGTACCTATTTTGTGAAAATTTAGACATAATTTGTAAAAAATTAAAAATTATATTAAGAAATCAACACAAAAATATGGATTTATTGTTTCTCTTAAGAAAAAGTATTTTGTGAAACTACCCTTTTTCCTAAAGTTGAATTTGTGAAACTACCGTTTTTCCTAAAAATGAAATTGTGAAGGTATCGCTAAATGGTAGTAAATTCGGCCTGGACAGACCCCTATAGGTGTATATATATATACATATATAAAACAATAACAATATTCAGTTAAAATAATACACGTTAATTTATAATAATATAAAAGAATTACCCCTGTGGCAGAACTTTTCTAGGCTTTCTGAGACAAACTTCCCTAGCACTTATATATTTCGCTTTAAGATACTTTTAATTATAACCCCTGTGGCAGAATTTTTTCGGGCTTTCTGTGACATACCACTCTAATACTAATATCTTTTAGCAAGATATATAAAAATAAATATACATGTTACTAATTAAAGTAACAGAAGCGTTAACTTCAAAAAATAAATAAATATTATGGGCAACATTATCACATTTCTCACATTTTGTAATTCACCATCACATTAAAAAAATTTTTAAAAGATCGTGAAATCCGTAACAGTAACCACCGGGGGGAAAAGATTGACGGCGAAATCACACAAATTGGACTCTTCAACGGGGGTTACTAAATGCGTGTTTTCATTTCGAGATTCAGTTGTTGTAATAAATAATATTGTATTAATAATATTGTATTGGAAATGCCTGATTTTAAAAGTTATGTGCAAATCAGTAGTAATAACTGCATGAAAAAAATAGAAAGAAAATTTTTACAGAAAACAGAACCAAATTTTTTACTTCATTATTCTTTATTTTTCATCATTCTCAAATGAAAAATCATAAGCATTTTTCCCCAACTCCGATGCGCAAGGGAGACATCTTTTGAATATAATACTGAAGAAAAGATAAAATCTTTCGAAAATTTCTGCAGAAAAGAAAAGCTAAATTTTTTTTCTTCCCTAAGGTAAAATCTTTCTGCAAGAACTCAGTAACCATCTGCGACAATGTTGCCACGATTCCACCTCGGGGATTAAAACAATTACTTATTTAAAGTAGCAATAACGTTGTATTTACAGAAGTACAGAATAAAAATTTATAACACTTTTTAATCGTAAAAGCAATATTAATTTAGTTTTATGTAAATAAATTAGTATCTGTGCAATTGTCATACTAACTTTACATCTCACGATAAATCACACTGTACGGCCAATAAATCATATTGAAGGATGCTCATTTCTGGAAAACTTATTCTTTTTTATCACTTGTCATCACAAAATTCTAGAAACTTCAATGAGATATGATTTCAAAGAAATTATTTCACTGCTTCTGATTTTTAACACAATATTAACTCTATTATTTAACAAAAGAGTTCACACATCTTTTATTACACAATATTAGCAAATAGTATAAAGTATTGTCTCATTTGAAGCACTATCTTACTTTTTAATTCATATCGTCCAAATTAGGTTCGGTTATAATGTAATTGAAATACATTATTTGAAGGAAAATTGGCTCTGTTACATTAAAATAGAAGAAGAATATTTATGGACAAAACATTTCGGAATACTAACTAAAAGTAAACAAAATCGGATAAAATTAGAAAAATGGTCTATGACGCACGTGTTGAACTTAACAACGAAGCAAGAAAAGCAAATGTTTATAAAATTAGTCAGTCACAAAAATGGAAGTAATTTTAAACATTAAATAAATATAATATGAATACATCGAAACAATAGATCGGGTTAAATTTGTACGAAATCAAAAGCTGTACCAAATATGTGCAATTAAAAAAAAAAACAATTATTTTATATAATCATAATAAAGAAACTTTCATACTCGGTTTAAACACTAAATTTAAATTTTCGAATTCATCAGCAACATGAAGAGTAACGGGGAACGGAATTTTTTCAGTCTTTTGCATGTCTTCTGACAAAGAAGATACAAGCACATCTTCAAATGTGGCAGCCATGTTTATAATGATTAATTAAATAGTAAATGAGATGAAAAAGTTTAAATAGACACTTAGGAAAAGGCGAACACAGCTATTTAAGTTAAATTTATAGACAAAACACGCAAATTGACGAAAAACTCTACGGCTATCATTATAATGACAACACAGAGACAAAGCAACAAACAGGTAAAAGGGTAATTACAGTAAATTGATTTCGATTAAGTTATCGTTTTAAAATTACGGATTTACTCATAAAGAAGAAGGCGACAAGACTTTTCACTTTTTTTAAAAAATTATAGTTCAGTTTATATGAAACCCAATAATCTTTCAGATTGGGTATCAGCTAGCCAATCAGGTATAAAACATTACACTTCCGTAGGTTGATTTCATAATTTATTATCTGTATAGTGATGTTAAGGCTTTTTTTAGATAATATTCAATAATCTGCATCTGGCAAAAATAATCACGTCGTCTGGTCTCTTAAAATTTTGTTTATGTTTCTTAAATCAAAAATATCTGATTATTTCCTCGTCTCGTTGTACCGTTACATTTTGCTTGTTGACTTGATAAAATTCCTTGCTTTTACCGATTCGTAATGAACGATTTATATTTTTCATGTCCTAGGAAAAAAGTTTATTATGTTTAACATTTTCTTATAAGCATATTTTTTTCACTATTTTAATTTAATCCAGTTTCCTAATTTTCCATGGATATTGAAAATTTATAAAACAAAAAAAAAAATAAATAATGCAACCTCTAACGAAAGGCTTTTCGTTCCTAAAAGCAGTAACTTTAAAAAAGAGTTGCAAACTACCCCTTTTAAAAACCTCTTCGTATTTTTCCTTTTCCACTATAAAGACTAAATCCACTGAAAGCAGTATAACAGAAAATGAGTATAAATTTGCTTTGTCATTATTCGAAGGCTTACAGAAAGGTGAACGGAGCTCTCTTGCACGCTCTATAACTCTAGTTGAAACTCAGCATCCTCAAAAAAAAGCTGAAGCTCAATTTTTATTGAGCTTGGTTTTAAAGGAAGCCAAATTAAAGCATCAAAAACTGGGAAAAAAGGGACTTAGTTTCCGAATTGGATTGACAGGACCTCCTGGTGCTGGAAAATCAACATTTATTGAAGCACTTGGCAAACTTCTGACATCCCAAGGCCACAAAGTAGCCGTGTTAGCTGTGGATCCATCATCTTCCACTACCGGTGGATCCTTGCTTGGCGACAAAACTAGAATGCCAGAGCTTTCTAGAGATATAAATGCCTACGTACGACCCTCACCAGCTAGTGGATGCTTAGGTGGCGTTACCAGAAGCACAAATGAAGCAATTGCCTTGTGTGAATGTGCTGGTTATGATGTGATAATAGTCGAAACTGTAGGTGTTGGACAGTCTGAATTTCATGTATCTTACATGGTTGATATGTTTGCAATGATTGTATCGCCTGCTGGGGGTGATGAATTACAAGGCCTTAAAAAGGGTATTGTTGAACTAGTAGATATGGTTGTAGTTAATAAAGCTGATGGTGATTTATTACCCAGCGCTCGAAGAATTCAGACTGAATATTTAAGCGCATTGAAATTTGTTAGACGACGATATCCAGTGTGGAGACCTCTTGTTTTGTGCGTTTCATCACGGACCAAAGATGGTATTGAAAATTTATGGAAAGAGATGCTTAGTTTTGAAAATACTTTGAAAGAATCTGGCGATTTTGAACTGAAACGACAGGAACAATATAATATGTGGATGTGGATTCATATTGAGTATAATTTGTTGGCAGCATTTAAGAAGCATCCGAATGTTAAAGCTTTAGTTTCAGATATGGAAAGAAAAGTTCAAGAAGGGATTATAACACCTGGACAAGCATCTGATATACTGCTGAAAACATTTCTTGAAAAAGATTTGATGAGTTTATAAAAGACAATTTTGATAATGGTTGAGTAATGAAAACTTTATTTTTATTCAATATATATAGCAAATTATATATTTTTATACATAATTGAATATAAAATATAGAATATATCATATTTAAATGTTTCATTATTTGCAGGGAAGGCTTAAAGAAAAATTAAAAGCAACATTTTACAAAAATATCAGGACATTTTTTAACTCCAGACAACTAATAAAATGTGTAAACAAAAACTATAAGAATTATAATTTGCTCTACTTAAGTAAGATCTCAAAAAAAATAGTAACAAATGCCAAAAAGATAGTAACAAAAGTCATTTTTAATTTCAGAAACAGAATTATTAAAACTAAAATTTTAACAGTTTCAAGTATAATTTTTTATAGTACTGTGGATTTAAAATTATATTATTCTCCCATACTGATAATTAGTTAAAATTTATATTAGTGTTCAAGACTTCCTTAATCAACCATATTTTAAAGTTTGGTTTTAATCCTGAAACAAAAACACTTGAATATTCTGCTTCTCAATTTTGTGCAAAAGTAATTTAGAGCAGCGGTTCTTAACCTATGGGTCGCAAAGCATATTTCTTGGGTCGCGCTGAGTTGAACCAAAAAAGTTAGTAATGCACCACATAATGAGTAATATCAACACCTCCTAGAAGAAGTCATTGTGGCTTACTCAGCCTAATTTTGACTTTTTTTTGGGTCGCGACATGAACATATTTCTCAAATTTGGGTTCCGACTTAAAAAGGTTAAGAACCACTGATTTAGAGGATGCTCTTCAATCCAAAATTCTATACGATTGTTGCATTGTTTATTCAAGTCTATCATTTTTAATCGAGTCAGAAAAGAATAAATAATTGTGAAACTACAAACTCTATCCTAATTGATTTGTTCCTATATTTGTGGTAAACAACAATAATAACCCATCAATTCATCACAATTAAATTTGATAATGCAAAATTGTTAATTGAGTTTCTTTTTCCAGAAGCAGTTGAATTTCCAAAGAATTGGATATAATGAATTCTTTTGGAAAGGTTATAAGAGTGAACCATGTGTGTAATTAGTGGATGGTACCTAAGTTTGAACTATCAAATTATGAGGTTTTTTGCTAGCATAAGTATTTGAAAAAGATGTTGGCTCAAAAATACAAATTTTTCAATTCCACAAATCAATCATCCACGTTTATATTCAAAGAAAATTGGTCATTCTGGACACAGACAAAAATCAAGAATATAATGACAAATTTTTTTTATTAGGAATGTCAGAACAACAATTATTTGTATTTTATCTTTTAACTATTCAACTGTTTTGGATGGAGAAAAAAAATAGATAAGTTGATTTTCATATTTGAATTAAAAAATAGCGCTATGTAGGAATTTATTAAACATATTCTCAATGACCAAACTATCAGTATATTGCATTAAATAATATACAAAAGGTTTTTTTTTTTTTTGTAAATTAGAATTAGCATTACAGTTAGAATTTAAAGACTCATGTTTAAAATAAGAAGTTCTAACTTTTTAGATCGTTACCAAATCAATATCAATTAGACAATATCTTGAAATTGAAAAATTTTTTGTATTTATTATTACTTAATAAAATCCTTTTCTTTAAGTATTTATAAATTTATGAGTTTAAATTCACTTATTGGCGATCAAAATGGGCTGCAGGTGGCGTAGAGCAGAACTTGTAGCAGATTTGTAGAGCAGATTTTTTGTGTTTATTATTACTTAATAAAATCCTTTTCTTTAAGTATTTATAAATTTATGAGTTTAAATTCACTTATTGGCGATCAAAATGGGCTGCAGGTGGCGTAGAGCAGAACTCTGTACCTATGGCAACACTTTGCATGCTTTCCCCATTAGCGTGTGGAGAGTCATAGAGGAAGGAAGTACTTTAGTTTCTCTCTTCATTTTCATACAGATTAAAATCTTTTAAGTTGGAAAACTATATGGAACTGAAAACTACATTAAACATAGTTCTGAAGAAAAGCATCACGGAAATTTTAAAAAATATTTTTATTAAATAAAAAAGAGAAATATTAAGAAAAGGGAAAATATCATAGTATATTCCTATACAACTGAAAAGAGGAGGAGAGGGAAAGAAGAAGGGTCAAAGGCATGAAACCAGTCTCTCTCCAGATGGCGTATTCAAGTGTTGCGATCACCAATTTATAATGGTATGTGTTTAAATTCACTTATTTCTGAAAATTGAGTAATTACAGTTATTTTGAAAATAAACAAATTGCCAGATCTTGTTTTAAATGTATTAAAAATATTGAAACTACAACTTTCATTGCTATCTGACTAATTATAAAACATTTTTTAAGGTTTTTCTTTCCTGTAAAGCCGATTCAACTACAATATGCTTACAGCAATTTTATTAATTTTAACTGCTTAGCTACAGAAACTATTTAACTTGAAAGACACGTCTCCTTGATCGGATTTGAAGCATAGAAATTTGAACACTGGAAAAGACCTCAACAAATTCTAATAAATTGGTTATTGATTTCTAGTGATTGAAAAAAGATGATGTAAATAAAATTGGAGAAATATTTTCAAAACTGTTTTATTTAAATATATTAATTTTAATAATTTCTGTTCAAAACCATTTTTTTTTGGGGGGAAGGGGTGGATTTGAAACCTTTGAACCTTTACTGATGAAAGACATTTTTTATCCAAGTATCCAAATTGAGTATAGGAAGAATCAATTTTAAGATTATTTTCATAATCAAATATTTATGAATTTAAAAAGGTATTTAGATTAACAAAGGCATGCAACCAGGAAAAATATTCAATAAAATATTTCAAAATTTGCACTTAAATGTTTTTGCCCTAATATATTTTTTTAATTGTGTTCAATGTTAGTTATCACAAAGAATATCAATTATTTAAAATTATAAAATAAGTTTTTTGTTTATTGATCTAATTTCAATTTAATTTTGGAAAAATTTATTTTGGTCAAATTAAGTGTTGTGCAAAGGCAAAAAATATTTTATAAAGAAAACGTAATAATTGGAAACTTGTTTTTAAAACTTAATAATCATGAGGAGTTAACTTGAAAAATTTATAAGATAACATATATTAAATCTAATAAAATAATATTGATATAACATCATTACCAAAAAAATTTTTAGAGTGCTTAACGACAATATGACCAACTTTAGCTTACTACTGCTATAATTAGGTAAATAGTTTTAAAAGATAGTTTTTAAAAGCAGAACAAGTGTTTTGAGAGACTTTATAGCTATGACTCACAGGTGTGAATTTACCAAACATAATAGGAGAAATTGAATTTTTCAGAAAATAAAAAACTAATTTAAACTTAGTAGAAACAAAGAAAAAGAAACTTGATCTAAATTTAACTAGGTAATCATCTTTAATCAAACTGCACATAAGTATATCAAATAAATAATACTACCAAGATGATCAAAGAATATAATTAATTTAAATATACATGTTTGGAGCATTTCATATTGAAGTGATCATTCAGTTAATTAAATTATCAAACATATCAAAGAATGAATTTCTGTTTAAATTTATTCTGTATGCTTTATTAATTATTTATCATGTTTAATTTATTTTGTTAGACTTAATTTCCTTTCTCTTTATACAGTTGAATTTTGATTTAATAAACCTCTATTTATCAAATTTCATTATTTGAAAGACTTTTTTCTCTGTATTTGATTTTAAACAGGAGATCAAATAAAAACCCTATTTTAACAAATAATTTAAATAAAAAATAATAATAAAAACTGAGAAAACTAAATTTATTCAATATATATAGCANTATTTATTTCACATCTTTTTTTTTAAATTAAAAAAACATTGTTTTTTAAATTATTATTACAGATGTTGGTACATGTTCAGGAAGTAAAACAGCAAAAATAATCTCCATATTGACAGAAAATGTTGCAATTGCATCATCTATTGCATTGCTTTTCCTTTGATGCATTGCATCTTTTATTATTTTCAAATTTGAAATATTGCAAAATTAAAATTATTAAACAGTTAAGCAACTTTTCCCCATTAATGATTAAAAGACACTTTTTCAATAAAAAAGAAACAATTAGAACAATTAATTTATTTCATACAAAAAATTTAGTACATGCATTTATGCAGTATATAAGCATTTGATAGCAGTAAATATATTAATTCATTGTATAATTTATCAAATATTAAGTATTTTACATTTTAACAGTTTCATATTTAAATCAAAATGTATAGTTAATAATAACAATGTCTTCAATCAAAATACATTTTAAAATATCAGCAGTTTTACGATTAACTGCCTGAGTTCTTGGTTGAAAATAAAATCAGATGCCCACAATTACTGTATTTCTTTTCCTCTGAAAAATAAAACAAATACTTGATAAAATAATAAAAAAAAATAATGCATCAGATTCAAAATAAACAAATAAAAAGATACTTGGTATAAATTTATGCATAGAAATATTTCCAGTTTAAGCTTATAAAGTAAAATACTAAAGTAAACGTTGAAAATACTAAAACGTTAATTTAAAATATATTTTACGTTAAACACATTGTACCTTATGTCTTGAACGAAACATATGGTAACCAAAATAAAACTGGGTTTGAATAAATTTTAGAATTATTCTATGAATTAAATTTACATTGATATAGGAAAATAAACGTTTTATGATCACACTTAAAAAAGAAATACACTGGGAACAATTTTTTTTGTTCGTTGTTTTTTTGTTCTGTTGTATGAGATTTTTTAACAGATATCAGATACTTTCATCCCGCTGATTACAAATCTTCAAGCGGTTTCTCTCTCCAAACTACAGATTTTTTTAAAAATTAAATTTTTAAATCTTTTTTTGACAAAATGTACAAGTTTAAAAGCGTTATATATAACAGAAGGTCACGTTAATGTTCCGAGAAACTTTTAGATAAACTAGGGCACATCACCAGGATAAAATTTGCATGGGAACTCGTGGCTAGATAAGTCATCATACACCGCTAGGGGCGCTTCCCCTATTATGAACTGTTTCTTTGTGTTTTTCTGAACAGGTCGTAATAGAGAAGTACCCCAAGCTGTGTATGATGGCAATTATGGGGATGGATTCTTATGCAGATGCCTGATGATGAGCTCTAATTCCCTTAGAAGCTTGTCATAACATTTACGCAATACTCTATTATGTATAAAGTTTTTAAACTTGTGCGTTTCGACAAAAGCTAAACAAAATATGTCATTTTAAAAAAAAATCTGTAGATTTAGAAGTAAAACTAATTTCAGATTTGAAATACCCACACCTTAGACAGGCAAGTATTTTTATAAAAGCAACAAAAATGTTTTTTTTTCTCCAGTTTAATAAATCAGTATTTCTCTCAGTATAACTTTACCTATTTTAAGTAGGATGCAATTTATAACTATTATTTAAACTCCTAACTTCTTTCTATAAAAAGATTTACTTTTTCTTTCTCAAAATATTTAATTAATAAGGTATTTGTGAGTCAAATTCCATAATGAATTAGTTATTTTGGTACTAACAGAATTTAAATTTTAGTACTAACTTAGTTGTTCAGTCATTAATTCATTTTTCTAACATAACTCATTATTTACTGTATTTTTATCCACTTATTTAACCTATTTTGTATTATGGTTTAAAATATTATGCAGATAAATGTAAACTATGGTGGCACAGCTCAATAGTTTCCCCCCATATATTGAAATAAAAAGTTTATGTTTTAAATAAAAGCAATTGTCTAACAGATTAATCAAATGGTTTAAAGTAATTAAACTTAACAGAATTTAGATTTTATATTTTTTAAGTATACAAACTTAGAATTAATTATTGTTATGTTGAAAATTAGTACAAAACCCATCAGCACATGTCTACTGGTATCTACAAAAATTTATTATCTCAACTTTTCGGGATAATGTGCATGATAAAAAGTCAAATTTTTATACTTTTTTTCTTTGTTATCTAGTTACAATTATGGAAAAGACACATTCAGTTTTTAATATTTTTTTGAATTTCTCTAGAAATATAGAAATACTTAGAGGATCATTTAGTAGTTTTGAAAATGCTTAGTTCATGCAATTTTTCGTACTTTACAATAAAGGTAAAAACTTTCATGGGTTTAAGGGACCAACAATAAATAGTAAAAGAAAACCAGTATTGTTGGACACTCAAATCGAAAAATTTTTTGCAATAAACATATAACTTCTATCTATAACTTTGGTTGTTATTTGCAATAACTGCATAAAATTTCGTAAATCTAGTTTAAATATTTAGTAAAATATAAACATAAAACAAACAAAAAAAAACTTTTTTTTAAACTTAGGTATCGTTGCTATAGTTTTGAAAAGATTTAGTAAAATTAACTAAAATTTTAAGAGGATTTAAAACTAATTACAAAATTATTGTTTTAAAATTTGTTAAAAAAAATTCGCGAGATATTAGAATTAAAAGTAGCTTGTAGTAGCTTCTTGTACTGCACAAGTGCAGAAAAAAATTTAAAGTTGCTTTTTTCATAATTTTTAGTGAATCATATTTGGCAACTAATGGAAAAAATTTGATTTATATATCTTTAAAAGTTTCAAATAATTTTCTAAGTAGTTTTTGTACTTTCTTTAAAAAAAATAAGGTTTGATAAGGGGTTTTTCACATATTTAATTTTGTTCTTGCTGTCCAGTTATTCTAAGGTAGTGTAATTTGAAATACTTAATAATAACATTTGTGGAAAATATCTGTTTATTTTGAGCTTTCTTTTAAAAAGTTAAAAAACTACTTTGAAAATAGCTTAAAACTTTTTACGTTTTTTTGTATATTTAAATCGGAATTTTTTCATTAGTTGCTAAATACGATGAATTACAAAATTACGAAAAAATTAATTTAAACTTTTTTTGCACATGCACATTACAAAAGAACTATAATATACTACATTACAAAAGAACTACAATATCTGGTGCATTTTTAATTTTAATATACTCCAAAAAATTTGTTTAATTTTACTGAATATTTTTACAGCTATAGCAATAAATCATAAAAGAAAAGAATCAAGAAAAGAAAAGAATCATAAAAGAAAAAAATTAGTTTTTTATAAAAATGTTCACATCGCCATAAATATTTAAGCTAGATTTACAGTTACAAGTAGATTTACAGTTACATTTATGCAGTTACTGCTTGATTTTCAGGCATAGTGTGTTAAAAAAATACTTGCTTTCTTTCAGAATTTATTGTCGGTCTTTCAAACCTGTGAATGCTAAAATCGTATTAACTAAACATTTCTTAAGTTATAAAATAGTGTGCTAAGTAATTTCATGAGAAATTCGAAAAAATATCAAAATCTGAAAGTCTCTCTTCCATTGTTGTAGGGTAGTGTACATCAAGTATTTTTTAATTTTAAAAATGTAAGCTTTATCCAAATTAGTTTTCTTTTTAGGATGCATTAAATATCCTTTCGTCTAATAGCTATGTTCTGTATATCTTATTAGGTTATGATCACTTTAAAAAAAATATTATATTTTAAACTTAATCTCTCATTTAATAAACATAATGGTTATCATTAAAGGAGTAGACATGGAAAAGTAGGTTTTTATCTATCAATAACGTTTTACGTCATAAATGCTTTATTAATAAAAAAAACTACAGTGAAAAAAAAGAGTAAAGTGTACACATTTTCTAATTTACAATAGCTAGAATGAGAATTTTACTGATTTGTTCTCTCATTTAAAGTAGCAACAAAATTTTAAAATATAATTTCTTTAGACCTTCATAAAAGAATAAGAGAAGATTGCAATTTGGATTTAAATAAACATTTAGGAAATTAAACATTTAAAAATAATAACATAAGAACTGAACAAAATTTATTTCATTAAAAATTACTTGTCACATTTTTTAAAATTTTGTTGTTTCACAAAAGAGGGGCTGTGCTCCTCAAGCCTTTTCCTTTACTAAGCCCATATTTAAAACGCATTGCTGTTAACCTGAAGTAATGTGGTCTTAATCAAATTTATGTAATTAAATACTTTTACCTAGTAATGACCGAGAACCTCTAATTGTTTTGCGAGACTTTAACCTTAGGCCATGGGCATTTTTCCAATTTTCAATAATCACAGTAGCCCATCCTTCTGTAACAATGGGATGTGTAATTTCCTTCAAATTGGAATAGTGAGAAAATCCATTTTTGATAAGCACTTTAATACCTTTATCCTAAAAGAAAAGAGAAAAAATATTATTGACAAAGAGAATCAGCTGTATAAAAATGCTAATTATTTTTTTCATAAATTTATTGATGACTTTAAATGAGCTTTAAATAATACATTTGAAACAAAATTCTAATCTGCTTTAGAATTGTTTAGAAAAAATGGTTTAAATATTAAACAGGGTGATATTTAGTATTTTAAAAACTTCTGTCCCAAAAAAATTAGATTAAGTGTATATATATATATATATATAAGAGATAAGTATAAAACATTTTAAAATATGAAGCATCATCATCTGTAAAAAAGCAATCTCTAAGAATATATTTCAAATCTGTAATCATTTAAAAGCTTTTACAAATTGTAAATTAAACATAATTATTTCATTAATGTATCAAGAAATTAAATGGTATTAATTTTATTATTCCCTTTTAAGTATTCCCTTGCTTGTAAGATATATTGAAGAGATCTATATAATTGTTGTCAAGGTTAAATTTTTCTCTTATAATCATTGGACATCCTAGATAATGTAACTTTAAATTGGGTTTCCCTACTGAAATAAAACTGCATTTAAAAATTCTTTGTTTTCATTGATTCTGAACAGTTTATACACAGTTTTTTTAACAACAGTTCTATAATATTGAAAAAAAAAGATAAATAACTAGGTATCAAAATTATAAAATATTAAACATCATTATCTGAAAGTAAACGACCTCTAAAAATACATTTAATTCTAATATGTAGTCATTTAAAAAAATTTCTGAAAATAGTATACCTTAAAATCTAATAGTATATCTTAAATAGTATATCTTTTTAATTTTAAACCAAATATTTTAACTAATGTTTTAAAAAGGTTAGCAGTAAGGCCCGGATTTTAATGACTTTTGCATTTTTGGACATTTTTTGTCATTTAGAGCATTTTTTTTAGATTTATAGGGCATTTTTTTAAAATTTTGGGGCGTATTTTGCATTTTAAAGCATTTAAGTTTTTTGTTAATTTTTTCTGAGTTTTTATTATTTTTGGGGCATTTTTATTACATGAAATGCAAGATTTGTCTTATAATTTTACATTTCATATTCCCTCAATACCACCTGCATGCCATTATGTTTTTCTACTCTTGACTATAGTTGACTATCAAAACTAGTTCATGTTACTTGTTTTGCACATGCACTTCATCGTGTTCCGAAGAGATCCGTGAAAAATACTCTGATGTAGACAATCTGGTGTCAAATGTGAAAAAGATTTTTCTGAAACCCCGATATCGTCAAGAATGTTTCAAAACATTTGCTCCTAGTCTGGCTTTGTCCCCTAAACAAGTAATCACACGATGGGGTACCTGATTTGATGCATGCTTAATTTTAAGATAGTGAAGTCCATCGTCTGTAGTTTTTTGATTCAGAAAATGCTGCATCAATTAAGATAGCTCAAAACGTGCTGGCCTCTGATAAAATCGAAGGAAACTTAACATTTATCAAGTCTAACTTTGCTACCATATCCTCGACAATTACAAGCTTGGAGAAACAAGAATTAGAACTTTGCGTTGCAATAAATTATATTGACATAGTGAGTCAAATGTTGCAAAAAGCAAGGGGAAAGATAGGACAAAGTGAAGCAGCTAAATTGAACAAAGTTTTGGAGAAGAACACTGGCTTCCAAACAATGAAGAAAATCTCTAGGATATTAACAGGTGAAGCAACATCTTTTCAAATTGATGAAGAATTGTCAGTAAGTGAGACCGTCTTTTTCAAGTACACACCAATAACATCAGTAGACGTTGAAAGAAGCTTCTCCAAGTATAAAAATTAACTTTTAGACAAGAAGCGCTCGTTTACATTTCAAAATATGAAAAAACATTTAATAATTCAATGTAATTCTGATATTTAATAATATTATGAGATGGAAGTTGTTATATTCATTAAAGGTTTTATACAGAATAAAAATGTTTTGGAGTTAATATATTTTCCTTTTTTTTTGTTATTTTAGAATATAAAACATATTTTGCAAACTTTAATGAACGTAGAACAAGTATTGCATTGCTTTATATTTTTTGAAATGACTCATAATAAACATTAAAGAGTAAAACATTGTTTTAGTTCAATATTTTTACTTTATTTAAGTTCTTAGCACAATTTTCGCATTTTCAGAGCATTTTTTGCACTTTTTAAGGGCATTTTTTGCATTTATTAAGAGCATTAGTTGAGATTTTTTAGGCCATCAAAATCCGGGCTCTGGTTATCAGTATTTAAATGGTTGCTTTAAGGAAATTTGAGATTTATTGATTAATTGAAATTAAATGAAATATTATAATGAAAAAGCTAATTAATAAAATTAATTTGTAAATAGTGCTTAAAAAATAATATTTGTAAATTATTTATGACATGATATATGAATAGACTTCATTTATTTATTCAAGGTTTATGTAGATAACCTTTATAAAATTGAAATAACACAAATATTACTGTCCTGTAATAAATAATTTAAAATCCATTATTACTTACAATATATATTTTTATACTTTACATTTTGTTTCTTTTGAAAAGGAATTAGAAGTCAATAAAAATTTTAGGGCCCATCAACCAGTACTTTCATGAGCGTCACAGGGGTCCAATCTTTGAGGGGGTGGTTTTAAAATACACAGTCAGAATAGTTCTCTAACATAAAAAAATATATAAATAAATCTTTATTATCTTTATTATTAAATCTTTATGACTGAGTTTTTTATTTTTAATATTTATTTTTAATTTAATAGTGAGATCAGTTCTTCAAAATACATTTTTTCATAACTCATAATGAATTCAAAACAAACATAATAGCAAGTATAAAATTAAAAAGTACCGTAATACAAGTGTTGCTTAGATTTATCCATCTTAATTTCTTGAAAACTATTAACCATGGAATAATTTCATCTGTTAAAGGATTATCTGCAAATATATTATAAAATTTTATCAAAACTATTATGAGAGCTGTAAAAAAAAAACTTATTAGAAATATTAAATATCTTAATCTGTTTTTAATGATAACAGTATAATTCTATCACATATTTGCCAATGAAATAAGATAACTGAGATTTTACTAGCAAAATTTTTTAGGGTATCAGTAAACTTTTGATAGATCATGCATAAACATGTAAGTTAAAAAGAGAAATACAAAATTGGAAATAATATAAGCACTAACATTTAGTGAAGTAGAAAATATGTATATAAATCTTAATCTAAAGAACATTTTTTTTAAACCATTATTTATAATTACTTAAACATTAACACTCAATACACTGCAGTACTGGCAATAGCACTACCTGTTGAGGACTAAGAGAAGTATTTTTTGCCATCAGCAGATATTTTATCGCATTTTTTTTTTTTTTTAATTTCTTCAACGAATATGGAAAAATTTAAGAATATACGGATAAACAGGAGATATTAGTAAAATAGAGGAGTCTTCGTTAAAAAACAGGACACTTTGCAGGTATGCTATCATGGAAAATCTATACAATCATGGTGTGTAGCCAATAGTGAATCTAAATCAATAATCAGAAGGCAAAGAAATACTTAGTGGAGGGGTTTTTAAATTGTAAACAGACGAGCTGAACATTATAGTTGGCTAGAACTTTTATAAGAAGTTATTATAAATCCTGTCATTTTAATGATATAAATATGACAAAGTAAATATAAACTTAAGGCCGCGGTTGAGATGGGCTGATTCGGTGGAGTCTGATTTCCTTGCAAGCAATGAAAAGAATTTGAGATCAAAGATAAATTTGAAGTTTTAATGGAAAAATCTTCAGACGAAGGCATTGGCCCACATTAGGCTGTCTGACCAACTATGATGATGATGAAATAAAAACATAAGTATTGAAAATATTTCAATTCTTTTTTATAACTTTTGATGGTAAATAGTAATTAACTAACCTGACAAATCTATACATTCCAAGTGTTTAGGACCTTTACCAAACATTCTAAATGGAATTGATATCTTTCGAATAACTGTATTTTTTAAACCATTTTGTTTCAGACAAAGTTTTCTTAAGCTATAAGAAATAAAAACAATTTTAAAAATGAGGTACAAAAATTTATATTAAAATACAAGTATTCAAAATTCGCATCACAGAAATATAAGGTTATTAAGCTAAAACCAAGTTCCACCTTTACAACCAGGAAATTTACAAAAAATATGACAAATTCGGTGGGACCGACATTGTGAGAACTTTTAAAGCATCACGCATTAGGGGGCTGGGCCACCTCTTCAGAAATTCTGATGCCGTCCCTGCCAAAAAAGTGACTTTTTCCACAATTGAAGGGACGAGACGTAGGGGACGACCACCTACAAGATGGATAGACGACGTTGAAAGGGACCTCAAGCTATTGGGAGTCAACCGATGGCGGGCCGTCGCACCGGACAGGGCCAGATGGAGGAAAATATGCGAGTCAGCCTTGGCCTGTGAAAGGCAGTTGCGCTTATGAAGAAGAAGAAGCTAAAAAATATAATTCTTAAAAATAAATTAACAAACTTTCATTACATAACCCTAAATAATTTTAAAAAAATGTAGGATTTAAACATAATTTTTTTCGTAAATTAAATATATTGTTTTTAATTACATATATTGAAATACATCAAAATTAATCAATGACATATTATCAGAAACATTTATGATTAAAATAAAGCAGAGTTGCTACAGTTTTAGGAACTCTGAGCAAAACATATTAATCATATTTTCAAATTTTATAATAGTAAAATGTGACTGATAAAATTTTTAAGTTTCTTGTTCCAGTGAAAAACTTTTAATTGCAACTAATATCAGCCCAAAAATTTTAATATACAGTTATATTTCTATAATTCAAAAACTGTATTCTTGTAATGTAACATTCTTCAGTTTTGAAAAGTAAAACATGAATACAATTATCACTGAACAGTAAGAATTACACACTGAATAGTAATTTTGTTGGATTCAATACTAATGATGAATATGTAGCGAACTAATAATATACTTCAAACTGAATAACACATTAATTAGAATTTGCCTCCAAATATTCTTTTTTTTTTCACAATCAGATCTTCATGCTAAAAATTTTGTTACATTTAAGGAAAATAAAATTAAAAAAAATATTAAAATATATCATCAAAAATATTAAAATATAATCGACTGAAAAGAGTAAATCTGGTAGAGCATAGATTTTCTTATCGTTACCTAGCCTAAAATAATTGCCAAGCGTTGACGACTTCTAGGCGAAATTAAACATCACAGGAAGGGACCAACTCAAAGAGTATAACTCACAGTCAACCCTCTTTATATTTTAATTAAAATTTTTGTAAATTTTAAATTTCTTTTTAATAGATTTGCGATTGTAATTAGCGTAAACAGGTACCAAGACGGATCTATCCCCTTTTTTTCATAACACTTTATTTTATTGAAATTACTTTCATATATATAAGAACTCATTCATTAGAATCGAAACAATTACCACATAACAAAATGAAGTTTTATATTTAATATTTTCACGCTGTTTATTGACCAGATTATGATGGAAATGACGTTAATTATTAGTATGGTAATTGGAGAAATTTATAAATCAAACTGTGATTTATAGATTAAAAAATTATTCATTCACCATATCATGTCAGAAATACACTCAGTTATCTCATGATTATTTCCCAAAGAGCAATGACAAAGACATAATTCTACGAGAGGAGGTAGAAGTTTTATAATGGAGCTAAAATATTCATTTATTACAATTAAACTGTAAGATAAATTGAGAGTTCTTAAGACACTATAACCGTAAGCTGTCACAAAAATGTGTAATATTTTGGACAAAGTAAGTTCTGAAACATTTTTGAACAGAACACCATCTTCAGCCAACTGTTTTTCACGGAAAATAAATTCATCAAAAATTTTCTTTCCAACTATTTCAGGAAATCCTATTAAAGTCTCGATATCTTCAACATTTGAGGAAATGAATTTTAGAGTAATATTAAATAAACTGAGGGGTTTACTACTATGATAAGTCATTTAAAAAAATAGTTAACGAATAATGCTCATAATTTTAAAACGCCAGTTGAATGAAAAGTTTTGTTTTGTTTCTTTCGTATTTTGTGGTACAGCAATTATTTTCTGAGGTTCGTACATATAAGAAGTTTGCTTTTAGCTTACATAGACTTTTTATTTTTCATAAAGTTTGGTTTAAGCGGAAAAATGAATTCATAAGAAGTGGTTATGTAACATGGTTTTGTTGTTGTTTCGCCCATAAATTCATCCGAATTATGAAATAATGCGTCATTTTACATCCGTTTCCCGGATTTTACTTGGAATGACAAGTACTGCTCTATGGTTTCAGAACATCAACGTTATTAGCTTATCTCGTCAAAAAGTTTGTTCAAATTTTCCAAATATAGTACGAACTATGACTGAAAAAACAACAGTTTCAAGCATTCATGCAGCTCATATACATGAAATTCACGATGTTCCTTTTAATGTATTAATAAGATCTTTTCCTTCCGAATTAGATGAAGATAAAGTTTTGAGCTTAATGGAAACATTAAAGGTAAACGGAAATAAAATATTTAAAAAATATTATATAATTATTACTTATAATTTAACTGATTTGCATATTAAGTTTATCTAAATCAGTAATGGTAAGTTTCTTCCACGGTGAAAAACAACATGGGTAGGTTCCAACAAAAGTGAAAGAAATAAAAATAGAGAAACTCTTTTTCAAAAATAAATATCAAACATTGAAAGCGTTAAGCAGTTTATATTTGCAATCTAGTTTAAATGACTGTATTAATTTCCTAGCATTAAATTAATGAAAACTGAAAAGCGGGGATATTTCCATATCGTGATCTGTCGCGCCAACTACAATTAAGGTGCCAAATAGATTTTAAACTTGCAAATTTTAAAACAAAAAACACGTAGATGTTTGCCCAGGGGTGGTTACGAGTTATACCTTTCGAGTTTGACCCTCTCCTTGATGTTTTTTTATAGTTTCAGGGTGGGCCACTGCCCCGAAGTTGCCAAGACTTGGCAACTATTCTGCCACAGATCACGTTACGGAAATCCCTCCTAAGAAGCACTAATTAGAGAATAAAATAAATTCAAAGAATTACGAAAGACATTAATCTTTCTATACATTACATAAATGAGTATCGTAAAATCTTATTTCATAATTATATAAAGAATTCTTAAAATATCACAAACAAATTTTATTAATAATTACTATATTAATAAATCATATACTAAACTTATACAGTACTACAAATTGAATTTAGAATTACGAATTGCACACCAATTTTTGAAATCAAATGCTGTTAAGTGAATACTCAAACAGACTAATAAATAATATGATATATAGATTTTAAAATTTGTCATAAAATTAAATTAAATTTTTTAAAAAAAAATTGTATTTTGTTACAAACTTATAATTTTGAGGCACTTAACTAAACATATACACAACTACAAATCACAAATCGAACTTAGAATTTACAAATAGCACATAATTTTTAAAATCAAATGCTGAAGTATAAATACTCAAACAGACTAAAATTTTAAAATTAGGTAGACAACTAGAATAAAAAATCTGAAAATGTTTTTTTTTAAGAGTTTAAGTGGAAAAAATTTTAGTTTCCTAACACTTTATTAAATTTAAGTTATTAAAATTTAAGCTATTCTTATAATATTCATTGTGAAATAATTGTATGTCATTTTTAGGTACTTTTTTTTTTTTTTTTTAAAGTTTATGGGAAAAAACTTTTAGTTCCCTGACACTCTATTAAATTTAATTTATTAAAATTTAAGCTATTCTTATAATATTCATTGTGAAATAATTGTAAGTCATTTTTAGGCATTAAGGTTTTTTTTTTAATGAGTTTATGTGAAAAACCTTTAGTTCCCTGACACTTTATTCAATTTAATTTATTAAAATTTAAGCTGTTCTTATAATATTCATTGTGAAATAATGGTGAGTTATTTTTAGTTACTTAGGTTGTTTTTTTTAAAAACAAGTTTATGTGAAAAACTTTTAGTTCCCGGACACTTTTTTAAATTTAATTTATTAAAATTTAAGCTACTATTCTTATGATATTCATTGTGAAATAATTGTAAGTCATTTTTAGTTACTTTCTTCTGGTTCTATGTACCAGATTCTTCTGGTCAAAATACTGTCCCCGATCAAAATATAAAAATTTTTATTTTCTAGAATCCTGAATCACGAGAAAATGTGCCACCAGTCGATGTCCTGTGGATAACAGGGAGAGAAGGCGGAAACTATTACTATTCTTTTGGTGGATGTCATCGCTACGAGGCTCATAAAAGACTTGGTCTTCCAACAATTAGGTGCAAACTAGTTAAATCTACAATAAATGATTTGAGACACTACCTAGGGGGATCTACTCCTGACTTAAAATGAATAATTTTATTATTATTTATGTATTGAAAGAGATATATATTATGAAAATTTTTAGAAGTTTTAATAGAGTGGATGATAAATACACAAGATTCGAATCATTTTGAATACATTTGTTTAAACTTTTTAAAAAATTATGAATTTTTTTTTCAGTGTCTAAAACTGTTTTGGATTTTGGAAAAAGATTGTTTCCATACAGCTTTCTGTGATTAAAAGTTAGCTCATGAACTTTAACAGATAAAGCGTTACAAATAGGGTATGTCGGGTCATCAACATTTCTCCAGAACAAAGTTTCCTTGGTTTGATATTTTCCATAAAATTATAATAGAAGAGTAATTTTTTATTAAATTTTTTTTTGGGGAGGAGGGGGGAAGCAACACAATATTTTCATACAATAAAAAAATTTTTAGCAATTTTCTTTTCAATTAGAAACCTAATTTCCTCAGTGAATTTTTTTTTTTCTAAAATTTTATCAAAAATTTCCCCAGGGCTGTCTGAATTTTCCCCTAACTTTGTTTGTGAACATATTCTGCAGCACTGTGGTCATCTAAACTAGTGCCTTGACTGGAGACATAAATAAACAAAAGAAAACTTTATGAATGAAGGTGATCTGGTCACTTTTAGTTGAATTTAAAAGGCCGGTGAATATGAAGTATATTTTTAAATGCATTAAGGATATTGACTTTTTTCTATTGGAATAGTTTAGTTAATAAAGTTTTAGTTTATAACAACTCTTAAAACAATGCAAGTTTGTTTTATTTGAAAGATATTAACTAAAGCAAGGTTTGTACAGTTCTTAAAAGTTATATAAAGTGTTAGTAAAACTAATTAAAGATGTATATTTTAACATCAATTAAATATTTCTAAATTAAAATATATCAATTTGAAAAATCTAATAGTTTAAAACATTTATTTTACAGTGAAAGCAATCAAAAACAATGTTGCAAAATAATTATTTTTTTTTTGTATAGAACTGTAGTAGCATTAAACTGATTTATTTCAAATTAAAATGATAAAAACTCTGTGCAATTTATATTAATAATGTATATATTTTTATTTTTAATAAATATTTAAGATATATTATTGTTTTATTTTTCTTATGTTCAAATATAAACATATATCAAATAAATTGTACGATTATAGTGTAGTTCAATAACGTTTGATGGGCTCAGACTGACAATTCTTTTTTTTACTATTTGACGGTGCTAAAAATAAAAACAAATATATAAATTATGGCAGCTTCAAAATATGTGTGTTATCTTCAGAAAAAGGCTTGATACTTATGTGATGCATAGTTAACAGAAGTTGTTCATTATTTTAAATTGGTATAATACTAATTAATTTACTAACATACATTTGAATTCCAAAGCAATATTTTTTGTTAGAAAACTCCTTGAATTCAGAAAAAGTTTAGCTTAATCAGTCATTTTAATCTAGTTTTTATGTCATATTAGGGCTATTTTATTACATAGAATAGTGAAATTCAAAAAAAATATTAAGAAACAAATGAAATGTTTTTAAGACAATATTAACATTAAACATTCTTGAATTAATATCTAATTATAAAAAAAATTTAACTCTTGAGTTTCATAAAATCATAGTTTTGAACAATTTTAAATTACTTTAGATATTAAAATCTTAATCTAAAATTAAGTTATTTACAAATGAAAGGTTGTCTTTCTTTAAAAGGTTTGTTTTAGTTAACTGCAGCCATAACATTTCTGTATTAGCAATTATGAGGAATTCATTTTAGATGCATTCTGAAAATTATAGTACCAATCAATATAAGGGCTTAATTTTTTACTTTTTTAAATTTTACATTTTTTTATTTAATTATCGTATTGATGCAAAATACAATACAGAACAACAAAAAGTAGTTTTGTACATTTTATTTTAAGTCAGTTTTAAATGATTCTTTATAGTCTACATTCCAATCTTTGTTTACATCAATTGGAAACAGATGATGAACAATCTAAAATAAAAATAAAGTATGAAAGTAAGTATAGTTTATAATATCTTAATAAAAAGAGATAATTAAATGTTTGACTTGTAACTTTATATTAATAAAATTAAAGATATTAAAAAAATTATTTTTAAATTTACATAGATCTTTAAATATAAAAATTTCAAGGCAGCAAATTTTACATTTTTAATAAACATAATTTGAAATTAATATAATATGATATGGTTTTTATCTGATATGCATAACTATTTTTATAATAAATACATCATTTTATACACTGACAAGAAGAAGTTTATTAATGGTAAGAAACATTTCAAGTTGATGTCTTAAAATTAATGTCTTTGGTATAAAAAAAAAGAATATATATAGACATTTTCTATCTTGATTACTTGTCAATCGTTTGTGTTGAATAATCCAAAATTTACCTTGAGTAATATTTCTAAATGCTGATCTAAACCTTCTATAAATTGACCATTCAATCAAATTTTAAAAAAGAAAATTCTTTCTACACTAAAGTAATAAATAATTAGAATTTTACTGAATGAGTGAGGTATTATTCAAAATTAAATTAATAAAATCTTTCTGGGTAAATCATCTTAATCATTAATGCTGGTAAACTGATTTAATCTACTGGTTTTATATTAGCAATGCAACATTAACCATAGATTTATGAACAATATTATGCTTTTGTCCATCAAAATGTTTGCTTTTATCCTGTTATTTCTTTATGAATTTTGCAGGATAAAAGGACTATTTTACAAATATAAGAAATATATTATTTGGCTAGTCAAATCCTAGTATAAATTTATCTCACGATAAAAACTAAAATGTTTTAAGTTTAAACAAATAATCTGATAAAAACTTATATTTGTCATAAAATTATGTTCAAAATAATAATGTTTCTCCAACTTTTGCAACTTAATTTCCCATATAAAAATTTTATTTTTTCAAAAATAGTATTTTTAGTTCATTTATATGCTCCTTACTATATGAATTATGTTTTTTTTTTTGTCAGTCTTAAAGTAAAATTTAAGTACTAAAATGCTTGTTGAAATTGAAAAAAGTATAAGAAAGTCAAATAAGTTAATGTCATTAAAAATATTTTTTTCCCCAAAGCGAATATTATAAACTTTTATGGACAGCATATATTTCATTATTAAAAAAATCTGTATGTAAATATTTCCATTATTTACAAAATGAATCATTAGTGTTTCCGATCATATTTTTGCATACTGAATGAGTTATTTTTTAATAAAATATAATATCAGATCTTTTAACATCAGAACTTTTTTTACATATGCTTTGAATTAAAATCAATCTATATAACAGTTGGGCTGAAAAGTTCGCAGGCTGACACATAGATGGGGTTACTATTATTAAATACATATGATTTTTAGTTAGTTCTAACCTTTGAAAGACACGTGTATACATTTGACAGCTGCCGAACTATTAGTTTGTGAGATATAGTATTTTTAGTGAAGCAACTTTTGTTAGTTTAAAAACAATGGATAAAAAGGAATTTCATGTGTTTATAAAGTATTGCTTTTCAGCGAAAAAAAATACTCTTGAAGCCAAGGGTTGGCTTGAGAAACATTATTCAGACTCTGTACCAGGAAAATCAACCATTGAGAAGTGGTTTGCTAAGTTTAAACGAGGCGAAATGAGCACCGGCGACGATGCACTCAGTGGACGCGCCAAAGAGGATGTTACCGAAGAAAACATCAAAAAAGTCCACAAAATTATTTTAGATTACCATAAAGTGAAGTTGATCAAAATATCTGAGACTCTAAAGATATCAAAGAAACGTGTTGGACATATCGTGAATGAATATTTGGGTATGCCATTTGAAGAAGAAGAAAGTGCTGTTTCATCAAAACAATGCACCGTGTCACAAGTCAATGAAAACGATGGCAAAATTATATGAATTGCTTTTCGAATTGCTTCTGCATCCACCGTATTCTCCAGATATGGTCCCCAGCGACTTTTCCTGTTCTCAGACCTCAAGAGAATGCTCGCTGGAAAGAAATTTAGCACCGCTGAAGAAGTAATCACCAAAACTAAGGCCTATTTTGAGGCTAAAAACAAATCGTACTATAAAAATGGTATCGAAAAATTATATGACCGCTATAATCATAGTATCACCCTTGAAGGAAACTATATTGAATAATAAAATGAAATTTCATCAAAAAAAAATTTCTATGTTAGCCTACGAACTTTTCAGCCCAACTGTTATATAGCCACTAAGTAAAAAATGACACTTTTTTCTCTCATTAGGTTATATTTGAATTTCGTAAAATTTACTATAAGCAGAATTTTATTTTGGAAATTGTAAATGCGATAAACTTAAGACATAATACATTATCCTTATTAAATATATTCTAAAAAGTAAGAATTGAACAACCACAGTTTGAGGAAATATATAATTCCTGTATAATAAAACTCGCCAGAAGGAAAAAGAGGAAGACCTAGAACAAAGTGGTTATTTAGAATAGAGAAGTTGTTAAAGAACTTAGGAGTTAACAAATGGTGAAATATAGCATCAAATATATCTAGATGGGATAAACTGACTGAGATGACCTTGGCCAGTGACTGGCTGTAGTGCCTAAGAGGAAGAAGAATACTAACCTTGCTTGTTCTTGGAGTTACTTCAGCAGAATAACTTAGGTTTTTCCTGTGACTCTCACAGTTAACGCTATCACTGCAATCTAGATTCACCATCACTTTGCTATGTGACTAAAGAATGGAAAATAAAATTTATTAATGAGAAACTGATCTGTTGCATTTTTATATTAAAGAGAGTTAAACATTTATATCTGCAGGTTATTTATTTCACTAATTAATAAGCAGTTTTTCATTTTCATCACAATATATCGCTTATTCTGTGTTAAACATCATCTTTCAAAAATTCATTAACACCAAATAAAGAGATTTTGCTTCCCATTTGGGCAAATTCATATAGCAATTTCTTCTCAATGCACAATTTTTTCAGTGAATAACAAGGAAAAAAACTAGTTTATAGTAGGAAAAACAGGTAAAAGAGAGTCATAGGGCGCTGCACACACTCATTGGGTTAATACAATACTTAACATCAACTCTTTTGAAATTCATTAAAACTAAATAAAACGTTCTGTTCGCATTCCGCAAGTTTATATAGAATTTTTTTTCTTGATATACAACTCTTTCATTGAATAACATGGATAAAAACTAGTATTTTGGTGGGAAAACAAGTGAGATAGTTCATAAGGCACTGTATATATTCGATTGAATAATACTGCATATTATAAAATATTCATTTTCAACTTTTGAAATTCATTAACACTTTATAAAAGTTTTTGTTACCTATCAGAGCAAGTTTACTTAGAAAGTTCTTCTGAGTACACAACTCTTTTACTGAATAAAAAAGAAAAACTGGAGTTTTGGTAGGAAAAATGCAAAAGAAGGTCTTATAAGTTGCTGTTTACACTCAGTCAGTTAATTTTTCTTTGTAACCGTAGTTGAACAGCCGACCAAATTTTTTGGGTTTATGACTACAAATACTGTACTCTGTAGCCTTGTTATTTTAAAACAATCCAGAAGACAAGAAAACTCCTAGATCAGTACCCCTAAATGCATTGATTTGACATGGGAACATGGAGGACTTTGCAACTCGACATATTTAATGTGCATCAGTCACCATTTACTACACGGTGAGTCTTCGGCCGGCTGGGATCGAACCCACGAACTCTTGGACATGGGTCCAGCGCCCTACCAAAGAGGCTATTCTGGCCCTTTGGATCAAGTATTGAGAGAAATATGCCTTTGAAGAGGACTTATTGATGGATCTAAGCCGCATTTGCGTTAGATGAAGAGGTATACCTCCCATAGTTAGTCTGATGGCAAGGGGACTTTAACCCATGATCTCTCACTGAAGATATTTTACTAAGCACTGTGGTCGGTGGGAGCCAAATGCGGCATTCGTATCGAACAGTCTGGGATTCGAACCCGGTTCACCTCATTGTAAAGCGAATGCTCAATTCCCTGAGCCACTCCGACTCTCAATCAGTTAATGTAAAAATCAACATTAACTTTTGAAATTCAGAAACATTAACAAAAGATATATCGATTATCATATTTAAATTTTAAAGAATAATTTTTTAATCATATAATGTTTAGGCATTCAGTAAATTATATAGTTGCTCAGAATTTGTTTAAACCACAATAATAAAGGAAAGTAAACAAACCTGATTTTGGATGACTAGAGTAACTCTATGGGGTAAAATGTGTTTGAAAAGAAACAAGTCATTCATTTCTTTTATTTTTGAAGACACACCCTGTTCAACGGCTGATTTCTTCAAAACTTTTTCAGACACTTCCAAATAAGAAGAAATTGGTAAAGGAGTCAGGTGGAATTTGGCTGTCTCAGATTTTACAACAAGTGCAAATTGTTGAACCTAAAAATATTCTGATTAATAAATGTAAAATAACATATTTTATGGTATGAATAAAGAAACATTTGGTAGGAAAAACAAGTGGAGTTTTTATACAGAAAATAATGCAGGGGTGATAGTGCTGGGCAAAAAATCCGAATTTCCGGATTTTTCCCAAATTGCACTCCGGAAGATTACGGAAATCTTAGAACCCGGAGTTTCAGGAAATCATCGATCACATTTATGTATAAAAATTCTTGTATATTTTATTTAAAAATATTNTGGTCAATTCACCTCTTTGTGTGCTCTGTAGCACTTCGCCAATGACTGGGGAGCATTTATTTGATTGCCCCTCTCTTCTTGACATTCGTTCCTGTGATGACTTTTGTGCCCTCTCACCTTCTGGAGCTACTTCAGTGTTGTATTGGACTGCAAGACGCCTTATGTCTGAGAAGACGATGGCGGGCGTAATTTAAAAAAAAAAATAATAATTTATTTAGAATTCAATGTTTAGAAAATATCAATGATTTAAATTTATAAAGACATTATGCGACTTTAATGATTTTACTCAAGAAGTTTTCCGGATTTTTGAGTTGGACTCACAATCAGCCCTGATAATGTGAAAAGGATGTATGAAATAGTTTAAAACATGCAGCCAGGGCCAGATTAAGCGTACTCGGGGCCCTAGGCCATTCAAATTTTTGGGGCCCTTAGATAAAAAAAAATTTCTCGTATATTTTTTTTTATTCAAATATAAAAGTATTTATATATCTTTTCATTTAAGAAAGCATATTTAAAATTAAAATAAATAATAACAAATTAAATTTTACTTTATTTTGTTAAATTAGAACTAAAAAATAATCATAACATATATATTTGAAATTGATTTTTTTTTTTAAATCATTGTTTTTATTAATTTTTTTACATTTATTTTCAAAAAATCCATTTTAAGGGGGCCCAGGTCATGGCCTAGTCTGGCCTAATAGGTAATCCGGAACTGCATACAGCTGTTTCAATGCTATAAATGAAGTCTTTATGGCTAGTAGTACATCAGTCTCAGTAGTACATCATTCAGTCCTGGTACTGACAATTGTGCTCCTTGTCAAAACTGCACCTAACTTTATTTTAATACTGCTTCCTAAATTGTCTTCCATTTTAAATATTACAAAGATATCCTCTTTTAATCTTTAAAACATTATTAATGTTGGTTTTACAACAGATATAAAACCATAGAAATAGAAGTATGTAATTACCGAAGGGGGGTCGAAATAAAATCCTAGAAATAGTATTATGAATCATTATTGTAAAACTAGCATTAATAATGGTTTTTTCTTTAAAACATTATTAATGCTAGTTTTACAATTGAAATAAAACTATAGAATAGAACAAATAGAATTTTAAAATGGAAATAAAAACCATTTAAAAGATAAGACACTGTTAGAAAAATAGAGATAAAACAAATGCGAAAAGAAAAAGAAAATGACAAGATATTTTTTAAAGATTAATTAAATTTGAAACAAATAATTAAAACAAAATTAAAGATCAAAGCCAGAATCAGGTAAAAAAAATAATAATAAATTCTTTTTATCCAATATAGTTGTAGTAATGCTGTTTTTTCATCTTGGAAATAATTTGTCCTGAAATCCAAAAAATTGACCAGAATAATTTGAAAACTAATACAGCATTTTTTTAATGTATTTCACATTACTCTTATTATCAAATTACATTTACATAAAGAAGAAAAAAAATTTTTTAATTATAGAAAGAGTGAATCATTTGAAGTTCAGGAAAACAATCACAAAAGTACTGCACGTTTTTATGAATTTTTTCTTTTTCAAAATAAATAAAAGCTAAGCATTAGGGGAACGATAAAAGTTTGCACAAGCAATAATTATAATAAGACTATGATGTAAAGTGCAAATTCATAAGAAAAGTTTCTACTTAATCCGACACACATAGAAGATTGAAAGAACTGTTAGAAGGAGATAGAAGGAAACAAGAAAAATATTGATAATTAAACTTAACGCTATTTAGAAATATGTACATTATTATCTGAATAAATTATGTAAGAACAAAAACAGTTCAATTATAAAAACATAAATGATCGAAAGTTAAAATTGTGTTATGCTTTGAAGTTGTTTAATATTTAAAATGTATAAACAGGGCATCTGCTACATTTTTGATTTTTAAATTCATGACTTTCCATGACTATTTCCAAGACTATTCCATATGACTATTTCCATATTTTTCATGACTTAACGAAGTTACTATTTTCTTTGACAAAAACACAACAATAAATTTGAAGAAGCATTATAATAACATCAATTAAAATGATAGGTATAACCAAAACTGTTATACTCTACATCTTAATATTTATAGATTTTAAATTTAAAAAACAGAGTAAAGAAAGAGTTGAAGCGATAAAATAGCTTAAAAAAATACAAAAGCAAATAACTTTTGCTTCTTTTTTTTCTGCAGAATTATAAAGATACTTTTCNATAACATTAATTAAAATGATAGGTATAACCAAAACTGTTATACTCTACATCTTCATATTTATAGATTTTAAATTTAAAAAACAGAGTAAAGAAAGAGTTGAAGCAATAAAATAGCTTAAAAAAATACAAAAGCAAATAACTTTTGCTTCTTTTTTTTCTGCAGAATTATATTCTAAAGATACTTTTCCTGTTCATCAGAAAGGAAAAAAATACTCCTGATTTTTCTGTTCTCATTTCGGAATTTTAAAAAATTTGCCACTGACTGGCTTGCTTCAGTTAGAATTTGAAATTGATAAAGTGAAAAAAATAAATAATAAATAATTTAAAAGATAATTCGATCTAGAAATGATGTTTTTTCTTTTATTTTCTGAAAGAACACCATAATTTTTAAAGAACAATGATAAAAATATTTTATATTTTAGTAAAATATGACTTTGAGTGGGGATTTTGTAACAAATTCAGTTATTCGGAGCACCATGAAATTGGGAATCAATTCCATTTTAAAGTTTAGATTTTTCGGCAACCTAAATCCATGACTTGCTATGATTTTTCTTTTAAAAAAATACTTAAAAACATGACATTTCACTTCAAATTTTGTTCAATTCTGAAATTCATGACTTTCTATAATTCCCATGACTTTCCAGGTGCGCAGATACTCTGTATAAAACACATTTAAAAAAGAAAAATTAAAATTTTATTTAGTTTTATTTGAATGAAAAAAATCCAAGTTTTGAACTTTATGAAACTCACATTTTTCAGTTCAAATTCATCATTTATACCCATTTGCTGAAACATATTTAAAAGATCAGGAGGGTCTGATTGTAAGACTAATCTGTAAAGTTCCAAGAAACCATCAAAGGTAAGCTGACCATTTTGCATTTTAAAATTATCTGGAAAGAAAAACATTACAACAGATAAATATATATAAAGATAAAAATTTTATATTGAAAATTTTCAGCAAACTAATCCTGTACAGATACAAATTTAATTAGTTATACTAATTTCTTAACCCTCCCCTTATCTAAGATCCACCCCCACGAGTTCCCCTAGCGTCCGGGAGTGAAGAAGGGGGTCGAATTTGGTACCATTAATTAGGTTTTTCAAAATGCCAAACAATTTTGTTTTATTATTACAAACTAACAGGCCTTTCTCATTGACAAATCTTCCAACACACTTTTCACACCCTTTCATTTTTCAATTACAGAGTCACTTAACTAAAATGCAACAACTTTTAAGAGGGGAAACTTTATTAAGAAAAATCCAAATCTGCAATAAAAAAAAGAGGCTCTTGTTTAAGTATTTGATTTTGTCATCTGCCCAATGCTAAGTGTTGAAATCGGGAGTTTAGGTTCGATATCATCGAATACATATTTTGAAAATAATTCATATAAGTGTAATTTTAGATTTTCGACTCAATTTGAAGACTGTTTGAATATTACATAAGCATATTTTTGGTAAATTTTGGGGCCTTCTCTTTCCCCTTGTCAGCAAAAATAAGCAAATGTCAGCAAAAATAAAAATAATAACTCCCTCTCTTACTAGCATAAGAAGATCAAAACAACCCTACCTCCCAATTTTTGTTTGAACTTTAACTTTTACTATAATAATCTGATTTTACAGGGTTGACAATGAAATCTGGAAAAAAAATTGCCTGTGCAAATACTATAAAAATTATACTATAAAATATATATACCGATAAAAAGTAAAATTTCTTAAAAATTTCGCATTTAAGATAAAATAATGAACTCCCTTTTTAATTAAATAACTCGCTTAGTTGAATAAATTTGGCTAAGACCAATGGTATTCCTTTAAGCACGATTGACTGTATGACCATTTCCATACGCATTGAAAAAGTACACCTTCTACAAGACCCCGTGGCAGAATTGAGACGACACGGCGGCATTTTGAGATTTTAAGAAAAATCCATAATGAGAGAAGCTAGAACTTCAAATTAATAGTATAAAATAAAAAATTCAGAAATTGCGGAAGTTTAAAAGATAGTTTGCTCCAGAAGTTATGTTCTTTCTTTCATTTTTTTTTTCCTTTAAAGAACACCATATTTTACATACATTTATTTGAGTATCGTTTTTTCAGTCTAATTTGCGTGGTTCGTGATCTTTATTTTGGGAGTAATTGCACGGGTTATGCGATTTTTAATTTATGTACGAATTTTAATTTATCATCGTTTCATTTAGCTACGAATTCTAATTTGTGTAACGAATTCTAATTTACAAAATTCGAAAGAGGAAATAATTAGTGCATTTTTCTGCCCACAAAATGCGAGAATATCGCCCATAATATTAGAATTAAAAAAATATTACTTTTACAATCAAAAAACTTTATACATTTTTATTATATACTTTCTTCTGTAAACACAATGTTTCTGTTACTTTAAACTAGTAATTGTTTTAATCAAAAGTATCCTAAAGCAAAATATTAGTGCTAGGGAAGTTTGTAGCAGAAAGTCCGAAAAAATTCTGCCACCAGGTTACAAGAAATGATGAAATAATAAACCTTCAACAGTGGTCCATTCTTCAGCCGCTGTTTCCCCAGAAGTATAACGAATAAATAAATCAAACTCCAGTTGATTTAAGAGGCCATTTCCATCGACATCAATGGCTTCAAACACTTTTCTCAAAGCATTTTCACACGGAAGAGAGAATTCTGGATTAGAATCTTCATTACGCTGCATCAGAAGATTTGCATCCTGAAGGTAAGATATGTTATCGGATATCTGGTCCCACTTTTGAAGAATGGGAATTAAAACGTATTTTCCTTTCTTTAATTGAAGCTTCACGGAGCAGTAACCCTGTAATAGATAAAGAATAATTTAGTAAAAACTCACAACCTTCTTTTTTAAGAAATAAATTACAACAAAACTAATTAATACTTTTTTTTATTTCAAATGGCAAGGCATATTATATTTATAAAAACAAGTCAATGCGAAACAATGAGCAAGCAATTACAAATATTGATCGAAGTCATTGAAGCCTCAGGTGTTCCCTAGCTCTCCAATACGAGGCGGTCTCGGAGTTGGCAGAACCACGATGCGCCCCTCATCGACGCAGATGAGCACTATTCAGAGGTTCTCCCAGGTCGCATAATGAACAAAGAGAGGAGTCGAAAATACCAATTGTATGGAGATGTTCACTCAGGCAGTCATGTCCTGTAACCAGACGGAACAATGCCACTGCCTCACGTCTTGGGCAATCGGGCATATCAGCAAGATCTTCACCACTCTAGATCTTGGATTTAATCCTATCTTGTATTTGTGTTTTGAATTTCGACTTCAAAGCTTGTCTCCAGACGAGCTTTTTCGACTGAAAAGACAGCCCAGAGTCGTTTGGGGTGCAGCGTAGACCTTCCTCCATGTGGTGTACCCTGGGCAACCTATTTATACTGCTAACTTGTCTACAATTTTGGCATGCGTTCTAAATTTCGTCCAACTAATTAATATAGGAAATATGAAATTAAATTTTAAAAAATTGACTTCCCAATAGCAGAAACCTCTGTATTGATCAGCAATATCATAAAAAAAGATTTATCAGCAAAGAACATAGTTGGGCATCTGTGTTTACTAATTTGCAAGGCAAAAATAAATCTGAGGCATCTGCCACATTAATTCTTCAATACTTTTTGGCAAAAGCGGTGCAATGCTTAAAATGAAATAAATGCTTTTCTTTACCTGCAGAGCTTATAATGTAGACAAAATAATATTTCCTGATCCCCCAGGGAAAAACAACCAGTGGATTTTCTCGAAACAGGCCTATAATGAAACAAAACTTAACTAACAAGTAAAAGAGAAGGGGGTTTATCTCGTCTTAGGATGTTGTTGTTGCATTTGTAGTTCATTTACGTCACACTAGAGTGCACAATGGGCTATTGGTGACGGTCTGGGAAACATCCCTCAGGATGATCCGAAAACTGCATGCGAAGTCAATCACTTTACAGTAGAACAGTTTAATGAGGACCAATACCGCAGACCCTCGGTCCCTATACAGACTTATCAGAGTGGTCACCCATCCGCACACTGACTGCAGCCAGTGATGCTTGATTTCGGTGATCTGCTGGGGTCTTAACAATCAGTCCACTGCAGGATTCATTTTAGGAACTGGTTTCTATTCTTTTTTCTGAATTGAGTCATAACACATTATTTTCATTGATTACAGATATTTCTTTTCTCTGAAATTACAATCGTGCCCAAATCCAAATTGCGAAAGTGAAACTCAGCTTTATTTTGCACATTTTTTCCTGTTTTTTTTATCTACTTTTATATCTTTATATATCTGTTTATTATTATTTCTTCATAAACAATAAAATGACTTTCAAACCAAAAAAAATTTTAAAAACATTTTTTTAAAACATTTTACACTTTATCCTTTAAAAAAAACAATTATCTCATTAGGAAAATATTTAGATAATTATTGTGTTAAAAAAATGAACAAGTTAAGTCCAGTATGTGCTTCTTTCAAATCATTGAGACTTTCAATTGCTAGGGAAATAAAACATTTTATAAATCAATGTTTGAAATTAACCTTTCAAAATTATTTTAATATCAACATTTAAATAATTACGAGAAATTATAAGCCTTAAATCATTTTTATCAGATTAATATACAGAAATATAAAAACACCAATGTATCCTATTAATATCCAAAAATAAGGTAATATCCAAACATGATTAATATCCAAGTATTAATATCCAAAAATAAGGAATCATAATAACAAAGTTAATATTAGATTTAAAATGATATAAAGGAAACTATTGTACTCATTTAAACGAAAAATTTTGGTATGCTTACACTTTCATTAATGACTGATGAGGAGGAAACAAACAATTTCTTCTTCCCATCTTGAAATACCAAAATCTCTATAGGTATTTTGCTATCCGGACCTAAAAGAAGAAATAATTTTTAAAATGGTAATTGAAGTAAAATATGCTACTACATGCATAATATATAGCAAGTCTATAAAAAATATATATAATAAAAAAATAATAATTATAATAATTATCAAGCATTAAAGAATAATGTTCTACAAATAGAATTTTACAGGGTATCTGCTACATTTTAGATTTTCAAATTCATGACTTTCCATGACTTATTCATATAATTTTTCATTACTTACCGAAGTTACTATTTTCTCCGACAAAAACACAACAATAAGTTTAAAAAAGCATTATCCTAATAACATTCATTGAAATGATAGGTATAACGGAAACTGTTATACTCTGCATCGTCATATTTATAGATTTTAAATTTAAAAAACAGAGTAAAGAAAGAGTTGAAGCAATAAAATAGATGAAAAAAATATGAAAGCAAATCATTTTTTTTCTGCAGAATTACATTCTAAAGATACATTTCTTGTTCATCGGAAAGGAAAGAAATACTCCTGATTTTTCTGTTCTCATTTCGGAATTAAAAAATTCACCTATGACTGGCTTGCTTCAGCTAGAATTTCAAATTGATAAAATAAAAAATAAAAATAATAACAAAAATTCTGAAATCACAGAAGTTTAAAATAAATAATTCGCTCTAGAAATTATGTTTTTTCTTTCATTTTTTGAAAGAGCACCGTAATTTTTAAAGAACACAATAAAAACATTTTATATTTTAATCAAATATGACTGTGAGTGGGGATTTTGTTACAAATTCAGACATTTGGAACACCATGAAATGGAGATAAATTCCATTTTAAAAAATTAGATTTTTCGGCGACCTAAATCCATAACTTTTCATGATTTTTTTTTAAAAAATAGTTAAAATCATGACATTTCATGACATATTTTGTTCTATATCAAAATCCATGACTTTCCAGGCGCATGGATACCCTGATTTCAACACAATTAATTAAGTTTGTCATCAAAACTCAAAATAAATAAAAATTAAAACATAAATAATTGCCCTGAATTGAATTTCAAAGAAGAATATTACAATTATTTAAACACGTCACATTTTATTAAATATTTCTAAGTTTGAAAGGAAATAAGAAAAAAAATATACAGTAGGGAACCGATTATCCGGAACGATCGGGACCATCGCTATTCCGGATAACTGATTTTTCCGGTTTTCTGAATCGCTACAAAAAACCGGTTTTTTTATTGTTAAATCCAACTAAAAAAAAATTTTTTTGTGGAAATAATCTTAAAAAGAGGAAAAAACGATGAAGTAATACACTAATGATTATTTCCAAAATGATGATAAGGTGAACATTTTTTAAAAAAAGAAAGAAAAATCCTATAATCTTATGAGGAAAATTTTTTTTTTTAAAAAAATGGCGGGAAAATGTATTGAATTTCGTTCCGGTTTTTTGGTTTTCCGGTTTTCTGATTTCCGGATAACGGGTTCTGTACTGTACTTAGTTTATTAAACATTGCAGTATGAAAAATGTGTACAATGCAAAATAATCATTTCAAATAATCAAATATTATTGCAGCTTCGAAATAGGAAACACGAAAATAATTTTCATTGAAAAAAGAACATTTTATTGAAGATAACTGTTAAAATGCAAATATATGAAATTAAAATGGTGATAGTATTTCTTACTTCCATCAATTATACTTTTAGCAAAGATTTCTACCAGAGAGTTTTCTAAAACTTCAAGCTGATATCGGTAGCCAAGTTGATCCCCGTTTTTATAAAACAGTATGCCTTTAACAGATTTTGTAAAATGTGCCTGAAAGAAATATAAAGTTGTTAATTAAATATATACTACATTTATAAATTAAAATATACATATTAATATGATAGCAATTTTTTTTTTAAATACGTAACTGCTATTAAATATTGAAATATTTCTCAAAATATTACCTCCGCATTTAAACCAGCTACATTAGTTGAATGAATATTACCATGATTACTTGTGCCTGGAAATAAAATTTATTGCATTAATTTATGATATAATTAAATTCAGAATATATTAGTTTTCAAAGTAAACAATCACTATTCATCAATGTAGTCTAAATTATGATGCAATTAAATTTAGAATATATTAGTTTTCCAAGTAAACAATCACTGTTCATCCTTCTAGTTAAAACAAGAGAATAATAGGGCCATGTAAGATTTTTGGTTGCAAAAACGTCACTATAACAGATATATTCAAGAAAAATATCCAATCACAAATAAACATACTAATTACTAATAAACCAGAATCATTAATACAACCTTAACTTCTTCTTCTTCACTGACTAGCAAAAAAGTGAAGATATTTCCTAGAGTAATGAAAGATTTATAAAAAAAAAATTCAAAATATTTTTTTTCTTTTTTTAATTATTCATGCAGAAGGTCATTCATTGCTTTAGTTAGCTTTTTTAGGTTGGTGCCACTGAATATCCTTTGTAGTTTTTCAGTTGTGTTTCGTTCATTGCAATAAATTTGGATTGTATATAATACTCTTGCTTATTTACTCTTTTGTGCAATTGTGCTCTCATTCCGTTTTTTAGTATAACGGAATTAAAAATTTTAAATTAAATGAACAAATTCTATTTATTTTGAAATCAACCAATTTTATTTCTATATTCTAACCGACTCAGTACAGCTGACTGAATTCTCAGTTTACGACTATCAATGTTCAATTCCATAGCCTTGTAATTTTGAACCCAACCTAGAAGACAAGGGAACTCCTCGATCAAGCATTGAGACAAACTAGCTTTCATGAAGAACTTTTTTGATGGAACAAACCAGAATTTGCGTTACATGGAGAGGAAAACCACAAAAACCTCTCACGATTAGTCTGACGGCAAGGTGATCTCTCACTAATGATATTTTACGTAAGCAGTGCGGTTAGTGCAAGCCAGATGCAGAATTTGCATCATTCAGCCATCGCTGGGATTCGAACCCGGTTCACCTCTTTGGAAAGCAAACGCTCTATCCTGTGAGCCATCACGGCTCACATATATACTTCATATTGTAATTTTTCATTAAATAAAAAAATCTAATAGAATTATGTAAACAAATCAGAGAACAGACCTGTATAATAAACATGAAGGCGTGAATGTCATGCACTGAAAATTTTTTACTATAACTAAAAAAAATGCAAATGTTGCATGAAGAGGAAAACCATGAAAACCTCCACTGTCGGCACAGTAACAAGAGGACTCTAATCCACAACCACTGAGGATATTTTTACCTCAGCACTGTGGTCAGTGTGAGTAGCTTGCAGAATTCACATTGACCAGTCATTGCTGAGATTCGAACCTGGGTCAATCATTAGGAGGCAAAAGCTCTATTTTCTGAGCGACCACAACTCTAAAAATAAATTTTTTTGGCACTGTCTAAGAACTAATTATAGTGGTATCTTACCTGCTACATCAATATCATTTTTCCAATTCTTGTTTTTATCTTTATTAAATAAGAGTATATCCTACATTAAAAAATATAAAATAAGATATATCTTTATGGTATACCAAGTTTTTTCATCATTTTAGACTTAACTCTACTTTAGTTAGACTTAACTTTATTATTTTCACTCTATTTTAGACTAAAATAACCTGGGAAATTCGCAGTCCTGATTTCAGTATCACTTGAAGTCAGAGTAGAAAGCAAAGACGACAGTATAATCATTTCCTTTATTATTAGTTTTTGTGAGCTCTTATTACTCTAAATTATATAGACTAAATTATATAGACTCTAAATTATATAGACTAATAAAACTATTTACAGGGTAAGTAAAATTTGTTATACTTGTTTACACAAAGCTTCTTCCCAGCTTTAGTGATGTATTTCAGGCCTCAGCTATCCCCTGGCATTTTATATATGCCATCTACTATGGAGGTGGTCTGTTAGGTAAAAGCACTAGTCATTTTAAGATTGGATACACAACTTTCTTACAATTTAGTGGGATTGAAATAAATAAAATAAAATAAAAGTTTTGTTTAAATTAGGATCTTGTGTAAGAGCTTTTAATCGAATTCAAATGTGTAAAAAATATTTCAAGAAATTTTTTTTTTATTGGAGCTTTGTGGTGCCCTATGTCCATGCTTAATAGTTAGTCTGGCACAGGTTTCAAATTATATCCTACAAAGCAATCCCTTTTTACAGGGTTTCCACTCAAATCTGGAAAAAATTTCCCGTGATTTCCCTGTACATATTATACACAATATATTAAGACGAAACAACAGCTACTGTGTGAGCTACATTGGGTTAACTATATTTATTAGTTACAATTGCTCGAAAAACAGAGTTACATACTTAAATAATGCTATAGTAAACTAAATATAGTTTAGTATAGCTGAAATATCATGGTTAAATATTCCATAGATTACGCTTTGAGTGGTCACCATTCTTTAAAAGACAAAAATAAGAAACAAAATTCCCTGTATTTTCCCAGTTTGTAAAGAAAAAATCAAAATTCATTACATTTTCCTTGTTATTTTAGGTTATTTTTAAATTCTATTTTACTACTTTTTTTTTTTAAGTGTCTGCCCAACTGTCTCAAAAATTTGGAAATTTATTGGCATAGGAACCGATATGGAAATCTTCCTCATACTTTTTATTACCTTTATTTTTAACGTAGGTTTGAGTATTGACTCCAGAATTTACAAGTTGAACTTTTCCGTTCTCAGACGAAAATGAATTAAAAACAGTTTTGAAAGTCAAAATTGAAAAGCATAAACTGATGAAATCTAGCTGTCCCTCACGGACATGTTGTTCGTCAGCAATTAAATTCAAAATAGCATTTCCGTCAGCACCACTTATCTAAGAAAGAAAAAAAAAGAAAGAGAATATAACAAAGGAAGAAAACAAATTATAATCGAATATTGGATAACATATTATTATAACGAAGACATCAATTTAATAAATACCTTGTTCAAAAGGTTTTTAAATACATTGTAATCGATAAAACCAAGATCATTTCCTCCAATGGTTTTAAAAGCACTTAAAAATCGTTCAATAAAAACTGAATCAGTACCACTTAGAGTAGTCATGCGTGATTATTTGCGTAAAAAACCTTAAAATTAACTTATATTTAAAATTTGAGACTTATTAAGGAATATTCAGAATTCCGAAACTAATTTTAAATATACATGTTAAATGAAAGAAATAATTTCGTTCATTATATCTAAAGATTCAAAAAATTGTATCTAAAATTTCCAATGCATAAACGAAGCAATGCTTCTATACAGAATATTTAAGCGATTAAAAATGCTAAAATGAATGTCTTGAGACCAAAAATCAGTTTAAAGAAAATAAATATTCACGTAAGGTCATGTAATCCTTATTAAACTTTATGCAATAATTTTTATTGGCTTGTAGCTTACAAAGTTGTAATGACTTGAGGCGAGGCTGTTCACGCACAGCCAATCACCGTTGAGAGAAAAGAATACTGGTGATCAAAATGACAGATGGCGTGGAGCAGAATTCTTTACCTATGGCGGCACTTCGCATGCTTTCACCATTAGCGTGTGGAGAGTCATAGGAGTAAAAGTACTGTTGAAAGTAGTGTCTGTGTTGATTTTCAAATAAATTAAAAAAGTCTAAGTTAGGAATTCATATGGAACTGAAAACGTGAAAATTTTAAAAAATATTTTTGACAACTAAATACGAAAAATAATAAGAAAGGTGAAAATATCGAAATTGCTAAAAGAAGGAAGGGGGTGGATCAAGATATGGAACCAGTCTTCTCCTCAGATGGTGTATTCGAGCGTTGCGTATGTATATACATTACTCGTTTCAAACAAATTCTGAACAGCAAATAAACAAAATTAAAGAAGAAACGAAATTTTCCATTTCATAAAGGCGTATTGAGCAAAATTAAATTTTTTGAAAATATTCCACAAATATTTTTTTATATACACTGGTTGTTTTACTAAGATCGCTCTTTATGCATTTTTAGAATTCTTATCTAAGTGTAAAGGAAAAAGGTATATACAATGAGAGTCGTTAATTTAAGACGAGAAAAAAAACTGCTTTGTAAAAGACTACAAAAGAAATTTAAATTTATTGAAAAAAGAGGATTTGAAAGAAGAAAGAGTTGAAGACACCTTCAAGTAAAAAAAAAAAAAATGGAAACCTAAAAAATTGCAGATATATGTGGTGATTATTTTTTTTTTAAATACTGGATATAAATATGTGATACATAAAAGGACAGTTCTGAAAAATATGACATTCATTTTTCCGAATGAAGTCAGTTTACAGCGAACCGGACGCAAGATTACAAAGCAGCGAAGCGTGCAGCGCTAGTCTTTTAATTCCAAGCTGTCTCCGTACCGACAGTTGAATGTTACCTTTCTTTTTACAGGTTTAGAAAGGTTTTGCCATCACAAATGTTTATTTTTAGTATTTTGATCTCTCATGTTTTTTTTTTTAAACGCAAATCGCCATTACCTAGTGTATACTCCTCCGGTATTTCTTACTCTGCCATTACTCTCACTGCAAGGAAAAAATTTAACCCAATTACGGGCGAAAAATGAATAAATATAATTATTTAAAATACAAATTAATACATAATGTGACTAAATCGAAGCATTGAAAAGCTTTTAAATTTCTGTTGCCCTAAGGTAATACTTCATTTCCGATTCTCAAATTCTATCTGCTGTATCTGTTACCGACGTGCATCACCTCCACACGCAAAAATTATGGTATGGTTCAATTTCCATTCGCGATCGCAACACTCGAATANATACTTCCGTTGAAGAAAACGTTTCTAGCATCTAGCATAACAAAATCTGATGAATGTGGAAGTGGCCCTCAAAGTGTTACTTCCCACCCATATGTCTTTTTTTCAGAAGATATTACATTATGTTATTAAATTTAAAAAATCAAATCAAAATTCAACTAAACAATGCTGTCTAAATAAAAAGTCAAAATTGTCTAGCTGTCTTAATTAGGGAAATAATAGTGCTTTATTGCATACTCGAATTTCTTTTAGTAGTTCCAGAAAATTATGAACACCCCCCTTGAAAAAATTCTGCGTACGCCACTGGAATAAATATAGTTATTTACAATACAAATTAATACATAGTGTGACTAAATCGAAGCATTGAAAAGCTTTTAAATTTCTGTTGCTCTATCTATGGTAATATTTCATTTCCGATTCCCAAATTCTACCTGCTGTATCTGTTACCGACATGCATCACCTCCACACGCAGAAAATATGGAATGGTTCAATTTCCATATAGGGAAGCAGCTTGGAATTGAATTGTAGTTCTTTAATCGTTTGATCCCACGAACAAAAAAAAATCCATTTGATTTGGCAGTTTTTTTTTAAATATTTTTTTATGAATAACCCTAAACGTATGTTGATATAGTTTTGAAAATATGACATACCGTACTTTTTATATAAAACTAGTTTCAAATAAAAAAAATATGAAAAGTACGATACGTAAATTATAAAAAGTTCGCAAATTATCTGTCACATATTTTCCAGTTGACGCAAGATTTTGCATTTTCAGACGTTTACATTTGACATTAATATAAATCATTGAAATTGTAATACTTGTAGTTTTTATCTCCTGAAATATGTGGGTATTTCCATTCTTTCTATTCTTCTGGAGTTCCGGTTCTATTGCATCAGCCGCGCTAAGAGTTAATATTTATAGACATTGATTTTTATTGGACAATATATGATGCCCATTTCATATGACACCTGATTTAAATAAGTCACATGATGCAAAAAATTATACAGATATATATTACAATAATATAATAATTCTTAAATATTACAATAATAATATTAAATAGTCGTTGAACAACCGAACCAATTTTGAGTTCACGGCTACCGATTTTCAACTCCGTAGTTCCGAATTGTAATTTTGAACCCAATTCTGAGCACAATGGAACTCCTGTATCAAGTATTGGAAGAAATTTGCCTTCGTTGAGGACTTTTTGATGGAGCTAATTCGCATTTGTGTTTCAAAACCACGAAAACCTCCTACGGTAACCCGTGATCCGTTCACCGCTGTGGATATTTTACATCAGCACAGTGGTCGCTACAAGCCAGGTGCGGAATTTGTATCGAATAGCCATCGTTGAGATTCGAACCCGGGTTACCTCATTTAGAGGTTAGCGCTCTATCCCTTGAGCCATTAATTCATAGCTCTCTAAATTCATAAATTATGATATTTTGTATCTGACACAGGATTTTGCGTGTTTTTGGATAAAGTTAAAATTTTTTTTTTAAATTTTCCTTGGCATGAATTGCACTAATTTTTTTTCTTTTTGCATGAATTTTGAATTTGAGAACATGAATCTTTAACATGAATTTTTTTTCCTTTTTGCATGCTTGGGCCGATTTTTTGCACCATCTTTCTTGTGAAACTAAATTCAAAAGTATCGAAGATAGCAAATTTTTTTTCTAAAAAATTTCATAAAATATCCACTGAATATTTTATATTTAACACAGAATTTTTTGAGTCCTTTTGGTGAAAACTAAGTTTTTTTTCAAAAAAATTCCAAAAATATCCCTTGACATCTATGGGCAATTTTTTGGAATGTTATGCCATATCGTTTTATTGAACAAGATTTAAATGTATCGTAGGTCGCAAAAAATTCCTGAAATATTCACCAAATGACGCAGGATTTAGAGAAAAGTTTTGGAAAAAATTAAATATAAAAAAAAAAATCTGAAAATATTCTTCAGTGGCCAATTTTTTGAGAATACTATGCTCCATCTTTCTTATGAAGCCAAATTCACAGGTATCCCATGTCACAAAGAATTTTAAAAAAATTTCTGAAATATCCACTGAGTTATATAACTCAGTGGATATTTTATCAGTATCAATTCCTTGGCGCAGGACTTTGTGAGTACTTTTTGAAAAAATTAAATGTTTCAAAAAATATTTCTGAAAATACTCTTTGGCATATATGTGCAATTTTAAAGAATGCTATGCATTATTATTTTTTTTGATAGAACCAAATTCAAACGTACCCTCACGTCGCCAAGAATTTTAAAAAGAAATTCCAAAATCATCCGTCGAATAATGTTTTACATTTGACGCAGGATTACATTTTGAAAAAAGTTTTTTTGGAAAAACTTCTTTGCATATTTGCGCAATTTTGTAGAATATTACGCCTATCTTTCTTTCAAAAACCAGATTTAAATGCATCGTAGGTCACAAAATTTTTTTAAATTTCATAAAAAATCTCCCAGACTTATATTTTATATTTGAAACAGAATTTAGCGAGTTGTGTTAAAAAAAAAAACTTAATTTTTTTAAAAACATTTTCTGAAAATACTCTTTCGATTATGCGTACAAGTTTGGAGAATTGCTATATGGCCATTTAAAAATATTTATCCTCTGCGTTTCATTATGTTTTTTTTAATTAATAAAAGCGGAATTATTAAAAATATATTGTATTCTGAAAAGTTTTTCTTCTCACTTGTTTCTCAAAAGTTTTCTACATTACATAAAAGAACTTTGTAATCTTAACTATATTTTGAGAAATGCCGTATACTTTTAATACAAATCGTCACTTTTTCAAAAAGTTTAAAACGCTGTTGATATTTATAATGTAAGGCATTTCTTTTAAATCTTCTTAAAATATGGTAAACATTGCAAAGTTTATTTCTAAATAGAAGATTAATTAGAAGCAAGCGTGAAGTAAGGTAATTTTCAGAATATTATAAATATTCATGATAATTACAAATTTATAAATAAAATGGGAACGAAGTGCATTTTCGCCAAAAAAGTGGCGACTTTAAAACTTCTCAAAATATGTTCAACATTAGAAGGTTCATTTCCGAAAATGCAGATTAATTAGAAGCAGGCGCAAAATAATGTAATTTTCAGAATTTCATAAATATTCATGATAATTGCAAGTTTATTAAAAAAAAATGAAATAGGAACGAAGTGCATTTTCCTTGATACAGGTGGCGACTTAAAAGCTTCTTAAAATATGGTAAACATTACGAAGTTAATTTCTAGAAAGGAAGATTAATTATAAGCAAACGTGAAATAAAATATTTTTCAGAACATTATAAACATTCATTGTAAAATTTAATAAAATGAAATGTACACTAAGTGCATTTTTGACCTAAAAATGGTGATTTGGTGGCGACTGGCAGACAATTTTTTTTAAACGCTATTTGATAAATTTAATCGCTTTGTGATCTAACTGTTATTTTTGCCCTATAAGCCATCAAATGTGTTACATGAGATCAACTTTAGAGGGGGACTAAACATATGCAGTCACAAAAGTTCTTTAAATCTTACTCAAAAGAAAAAAAATGTTCTTATGTCAGCAAAATGATAAATAAATTTCTTCTTAACTTAGATGAATTTAAATGGATGATGAGTCACGAAAATTTTCCCGAGCTGCATGAAATATTGAAGGGAGCGCATATCCACCCCCTCCCCCACCAGCAACGTTCATGTTAGCCACAGTCCACCTTAGTGTTTCGCGTATGATATTAATGTAGACAAAAAAAAAATCTAAGTTCTAAATCTTCAATGAATTGGAATTTCACTTTCTTATTTCAAGTCTTTTTTTTCTTCTTCTTCCTATCCTTTGTTATCTTGGCAATGAATTATAAACATCCTTTCTTTATGGCTTGAAATAAAGTGACATTGCAATAGCTAACTTTTGACGTATATCAAAATTCGATTTTATTCCGATTGAGTTACATTCTGTATGGGCAGAACTTCTTTGTTTATGAAACATAGTCCTCAAAAGAAACGCTAAAATGTAAAGTGTCAGGGGCAAGGCCATCCTGTTATTATTTGAAGTTGATGTACCTCAAGAAAAATTGTGAAATGAAGGAAGAAAAGTAGGAATATTTTGGTCGAAATAAGATCTATTTTCTTACTGATCAAATTACAGAACGATTAACAGTATCCTTCAAACAGGGTTTTAAAAAATATGAGCTTTTTTTTTAAAAAAAAGTTTTTACTTAGAAAAACACTTTTTGAGTTAAAATTCTGATTTCAAAGTACAATTTCAGTTCGAAAGAAAACTTTGATAGCAAAATAACAAATTCAATCATTAAAATAAAAACTTCAATGTAGTACCATTTTTTTTTCTGTGAATATTAATAAAAAGTTCCTAATTAAAATTCCTTCTGTAATTAAAGATAAAATAATATATTATTGAGGTCAGAGAAACATATTGTCTTTATTAGGTGGTTTCCTAATGTTTATGAAATTTAAAAAATATTTTTTATTTTGCCCTTTAAGTTTTAAATCTTTAGATCTATTTCCAAGTTAAAATATAATCAACAAATCTATTTCAGGCAAACTCATAATAAAACTACTGTTCATTCACTTTAGTTCAATATTCATTACAGTTACTTGATTTGTACTAAAATCTATTATATATATATTCACACACATAGGCGTAGCATCGAGTGGGCACGTGACCTTTCAATTTTTCCCCCCAAAACTCAGCAATTTTCCTTTCATGATTCTCCTCTTTTAAGTTATTTCCTTCTTAAACATCCAGAAGATATTGTTCACTCAAAAGTAAAAATTTTAGATAATTTTTATATCATTTGACAGTTTTAATTATTAAACTTTTATTTTAATTAAATTTTAAAGGTACTTTTCCCTACTGTCAAAAATTCATTAGCATTGTTTTTTTATTTATTTAATAGCAGCCAACAAAACATTCTAATTTGTTTCACGTATAAATTTTTAGGTAAAATTTGAGAGACTATGTTTATTCTCATTATGGATTAATAATTTCCGTTTCACAGGAAATATTGTCTTTCATTGCTAATTAATATTAAATGTCATGTATGACATGCTTCAATAGAATGTATTCAATACTTTTTTATTTGACTATCAAATCTTTAGAAATATGAAACAGACTTGGAAGAGCAATTGCACTATACATACAGAAATATTAAAAAGTGGTAGAAATATTCTAAGTACACATCTATAAAATCATTATCATATTCTGCATGGTCTAATTAATTGCATGATTTATTTCACCTAAATAAAAAAAATTGTGTCCCTATAGTAATTTCTTTCAAGCTGTGCCTATATAAATACATGTAACTAATTTTACTTAGAAAATTCCTGAATTAATACATATGAGATTTACATTAATTCCTACATGAACAATCTGTATGGAGTTAGTTTTCGAATTCTCAGTTTTAAAGTTATCTGTTATATTAAAGTAGGGATATGTATATTAAAAGTCAAATAAGAAATAACGATTCATTTAAAGAAAGGGCAGATTTTGAAAATTGATAATAAAACCCAAAATAACCCCTTTTAAGCCTGGGCTTTATTGTTTTTCTCTATTTACAAGGCAGATTTTGTTAGCCACTCTTTCAGAAGCACCATATTAGGTGGGCCAACGTTGCTGTTACACACAGTAAGGACAGAGAGTACAAAGGATGAAAGAACATCTATGCCTTGCCCGGGATTAGAACCCAGAATCTTTCTGATGCAGGGTCAATACCTTGACCCCTAAACAGTCCAGTCAGCACTTTAGTAATAATAATAATATTTTTTTTTTTAAATTTTAAATGGAAGGAATAAACCTTTGGGAAGGAAAAAATCTTAGATTACTAAAGTTAGATAAAATAATAAATATACCCTGCTGACATTATGAAGGGTATTAGGTGATATAATAATAGAGTCACATTTTCAAATTGTTCAAGAAACTTCAACAATTGGCAAAAATGTGACTTTTATGTAAGATTTAAAATCTTTGGCATGTTTTATCATGTAATGGAAAATAAACTAACTTTTAAAATACCCATGTCAAAATTATATTAAGAAATAGTTTAATGAAAAATATTACTTCCGGAAAAAGAGTCAATGATAAAATTGCCTCAAACCTTTCACGTTTTTCTTTAAACTGACTAAATAGGTGATAAACATTTCAATTAAACCAAAGAAATTCTTTTTCTTTTATAAATATTGTTACAGTAAGATAAAGAAGACAGAAAAGTTATTGCCCTTTCAATGCAGACTTGTATCCTCAAACTTAACTGTTGATACTGTCAACTGAAATATAGCCAAACTTTAATATAGGTTCTATAAAAGTATACTAACTTACATCCCAATAAGTAATTTCATTAAAACTTTTACCAAATGCATTCTATGTATAGAAGGTGTTCTCTAATGAACACCCTTAATGTGATTTTACATTTTGCTGAAATTTTTCTGTTTAGTCTTCCTTTTCTAATGTATTTCCAGATGTCTTAATCACTTTTGTCACTTCAAATTCTTCCCAATCTTCCACATAATTGCGTTTCTTTTGGATCAATAAAATGAAGTTTTTTTTCTCCTATTTTATAAGTAAATATAATCTTATCAAAACATACATCTTGCAAATTACTTCTGAAATGTTTGATTCAAGTAACTTATTTCCACACAGGGTTTTAAATTTCTAATTACGTTTAAAAAATAATTTAAATTCTTCAGAAAACATATTTTTTTGGAACAAAAAATATTTTGTGAAACAGAGAGGCAACAAATGTATTCGGTTGAAGGAGGTTTTCTTTTTCTTTCTATTATCAACAAAGCAAACGTGTAGGAGATTCAGATTTTTTTCTCAATATGAAGATTTCATTGAATATACATGTTTCCATCTAATCTAAAATGAAGAAAAATAAACATACACAGGGGAGGGGCAGTAAATTAATATTTAAATAGAGAAGAGACACATCATAGAATCACCAATTGTTGGTTAAAACTTGTATATGTTAGTAATTATTTATCAACACACTTGTTTCATTTCACAATCAAACAGGTTTAGAAAAAAAATATTCTCTTAAATTAATTTGAGTCCCCCAATGCATATACTATTTTATTCTCATTTTAGTAAAATTATTCTAAGGTCTGTAGAATCCTGATTATCCAATATCCTCAGAACCCGGACAGTGGATAAATTAAAAAATTTTAACCATGGAATAATCATGAAATTTCCTCAAATCAATAATTTTTTAGGGTATAAACATTAAATTATGATTGAAATTACTCAAGCTACTGTAGAAATTTATGAGTCAGAGATTAAATTTTGATTTGCACCCAACTAATCATGTAGAATGAGCAAATAAATAATTAAATGCAAATCATATCCTGAATCACTGTTGCTCTAATGATCAAATTTCTATGCATTTTAAAAACCAATTCTATGAGTAGAGACCTCAAATACACTAATTGGTGCTCATAACTAAGTTACAAATTTCTATTTCATACTTAGTTACCTAAAATTAGAATAAAAATGTTGCACAAATGCAGACTTCCAACAAAAATATTTCGATTAAAAAAATAAATAGACACAAAGAAACAATACTGAAATATATTTAAAAGAAAAATTTAATTCCATGAACGATGCAGTGGGCAATATTTTACAATAGAACAATAACTACACCTTACTAAAACAATAATTGTACACTTGGCTGCTTCACGAAGATTTTGAGATTTCTTGGTCAGGACATGTACAACTCATTTCTTCCTTGGATTTCGGAGAAAGAGGACCAATCACATTTTCAGTGCGCTCTAACCAAAATAAATAAAAATTATCGATAAAAATCTAAATTAACAATGAATATATAAAATTATAGTCCAATTTTTAATAATAATAAAAATAATTTATAACTTGGAGATAAAAAACAGATGAATTAAAAAAATCAAAAAATCCAAATTTGGACTGAAGTCTTAGAATAAATTTCGTTCAAAAAATTCTTCAATAACAAAATCCTAGGTCCTTCAGTAACAAAATCCTGGTCCATAAGGCACTTCAGTCAGTTCTGTTATTACAAGAAGCCACAGTTCTTTTTTAGCTAATATAAATTCAACTTTACACCGTCTACTAAATCATTATTTAATCACATATTAACGTGTTGTGTGGTAAAGAAGGCCTAGGTCCTTAATGGACAAAAGAGCCAAAGGAGATTTTCAGAGTCGAGGAGAGTCTGTGAAAAAAAACTTTCCCTGACTTTTCCAGATAGATTTAGGTAAAATTCCAGAATCTTTATGTAAATAATAACTAGAAATAAAATCACGCCTTTAATAAAGAGTTAATAAATTATTTTCCATTTGAAATAATCAAGTCATTTTAATCATGCGAACTCTGATTAGAAATAATAAATTGTCAGAACTATAAACATGGCTGGAAGGGAAAATGAGACTTAGGAAATTTACAGAGCAATATTTAAAAAAAAATCTGAATATGAAGTTAACAAAAACGCAATAAACAACTAAAACCCAATGCATTAATGTTGCTAAATTTTTTTTTATTAAAACCGTGTGAAAATAAAATAAAAAAGATTTTTATTGTTTAGAAACAAAATAATGTTTGCTCCCTCTCTCCAAAAGAATAATCTATTTGAGATAAAAAAGTAAGAGTAATTTTAACTAAAAGAATTATTAGACAATTTTAAGAAAAAAGTAAAACAAACAGCACTAAAAATATAAATTTATAATTATCAAACAACTTACATAATAAATTATATCATTCATAATCTAACCCATAACAAATTTAATATTTGTTTAAAAGGCATAAGAAATAATAAATTTTTTTATTTATTAGAGAAACTTTAAGAATAACCATTCCTAAAGAAAAAGTAAGTTCAAGATAAAATGTAACTTTAAGATAAAATCTTTAAAATACCATTAAAGATAAAAACTAATATCAATTATTCTTTTAGGTGTTAAAAACAAGAGATCTTTAAACTATAATGTCAAATTATGACATTAAAAAAAATTTGATTAAAAAATTTAGATTGCTAATTTTTATCTTTCATAACAAATTGAAATTATTACTCTTGCTAAATAAATAAAATATTTGGTTTCTGATTACAAATACAGAATCAGGCTGATATCACAATAAATTCAGTTATTAATCACACCAGTGATTAACAACTGATATCCTATCAGTTATTAATCAGAGTTTTTTATTATCAGAAAACAAGTTCTAACCAGTTTTCAGCCAGTCATTGACTCAGCTATATGACTCTGAATTTACAGTTACTCATCTTTAAGACAATGAAAATATTTCTAGGATGTTTCAGAGATATTTTTATATTTATTGTAGAATATGGATAGTACTGTAGTTTAGGGACTTATTGAATTAATTTTTTTAATAACTTTTATTAGCTAGATAAAATATTATTTCAAATTTGACTCTGCCTGGAAGTTTTAGAATTCTAGTAATAAAAAATGCACATTAAGACAAACTTCATTGGTGATAAGACATTTCTAATGCTTCTATTTTTATTATACTTGTTGTAAATTACTTTTAAAAAATTTTTCACCTCAATTTTTTTTTTTACACTAAACTTAAATATTAAAGCTGAAATTACTTCTAACTAGTTTAGTTCATTGAATCTAGCTCATTAATAGTTTAGAATCACAACCAAATTGGAATTATGATAATAATTTCATTTCAATAATCTGGATTATCAAAACAATGTCTTTAAAAATAAAATACAAGATTTTATTGTTTTAATTTTATTTGCCAAAAATTGAGTGATTATTGGAAAAATGGTTGTTTTTAAGTTGAACTTAGCAATGTTACAATATCTAATTAAAATTCTTCTGTGTTGTTGCTAGGTCACACGAAAGCAAACATTTCCAAATTCAAACAAATTAGTTTAGTTTAGTTATTATTTTTCTTTTAAACTTTTTGCAACGTATTAAATGAATTTATTTAGCTTTTTGCATTTTTACTCATTTAACTACTATTTCTTTTTTAAAATATTGATTATCATTTTCTTAACTGTAACCAACCCAAGGTTATCTCTAATCCACACGTGGTCTACTGTGCACTCAATGATTAGCTTTCGAAGAAGTATGTGCTTATTTTTAGCTTGATAAAATAAGTACCTTTTAAGCACTCAAAAAATGTTTTTAAGTACCATGTACATTGACAAAACACAATTTTTTCAAACACTTGACATGAACATGATAAAATAACTAGTTTCTGACAAAGAACTCTTTTTCCTGATTATATTAGCTATTATAAAATGTTCAAGAGATTTTTCGTTCCATATCAGAGGGTGGAAAATGAAGCCCGAAATTGAGAATATCTTGCCAGAGGTCTGTCCCGGCTAAATTGACTACTGTTTAGCGGTACCTTCACAAATTCAACTTTAGGAAAAACGGTAGTTTCACAAAATACTTTTTATTATAATTTTATTTTTGTGTCCCATAAGAAATGATAAATCCATATTTTTGTGTTGATTTTTTAAAATAATTTTTAATTTTCAAAAATTATGTCTAAATTTTAACAAAATAGTCACCTCTTAGAAAAACCTAGACAAAGTCCTGCTTGCAAAATACAGCAGAGTTGCATACGAGAGTTCAACAATCTCACCGAATTCAGGTCAGTAGACGCACATGTGGACCCGCAAATATTTAATTTAATCAAACATGCAAAATGATTGCTGCCTTCATATGATACGGAATGATGGTAGGCCGAAACGTATTGTGAAAACGTTGAATAAAACATGAAAACCAGGCTTTTGCATAATATGAGGCGAAAATCGACATGGTAAAGAAAAAAAATCTCATTTTGAAAGAAATCTCATTCAGAAAAAATCTCTCAGGGAAATTTAAGTACTTTTTAAAAACACTAAGCACCATGGGGTACAGATTTCAAATTAAAAACTTACCAAATCTTGAGAGCCACATATAAAGTCCTAAAGTCATAAGTCCCATAGCTGTAAAAGTTCCCGCCAAAATAAGCTTCCACTCATCTGATGGTTGTTCAGCAAGGCATAATGGCTGGCTAAAACTCATATGATACACTGTAACAGAGACAAAAACTTGGTTGAATACATTTGTAATGATAAGGATAAAGTTCAAATTAAAATAATTTACAAGCAAGTTTGAGAAGGAAAAAAAGCTAATGGGCAACTGGCTTAAAATTTTTGTTAGAACACAAACAGCTGCCAATGGCTAAAGCCTACCGTGATTGCGATCCAGCGTGATAACGTAAAGAGACCGCCGCTTCGAATATAGGCATGTTTCTGAAAGCATATAAAAAACAAACAGAACAAGAATAAGAGAAATTTACAGAAATACTAATTAAAAGAAATAATAAATAAAACCAGCATCTTTCTAGATGTAATACCTAAAAAACAAAACATAAAATTAAAAGATTAAAATGTAAAAAAGGACAATCAAAGGTTTAGAATTTAATAAATAAATAAAATGCTTTTTAAAATATATTGGAAAAAAATTCAAATTTTTAAATTGATTTTTTTTTAAAAAAATTTTAAAGAGTTTTAATCAATGACATTATGAAATCATCCAGCTAGATGAGACACCTAAAATAAAGTAAAAAATAGGACAGATATAAATAAATGGAAGCAAAATATGTTAAAAGTTTAAAAATTAAAAACTAGATTTTTTTTTGATCATTAAGCTATTTTGGATAACCTAATTTTTTTTTTAAAGCAAACATTAGCATATATAAAAAGCAGCATTTAATTTGAATTATTTGTTCTGGCTCCACCAGTACCTTTTTTTTAAAACAAAAAATCATGCTAAGTTATTTTCAGAGTAGTATGCACTACAGTAGAGCCCAATTATCCAAACATCGATTTACCTGATTGTCCAATTATTTGTATCGTTCAAGGATCCTGTGTTTTCCCCACCTTCTTAAAAAGATAAAGCAAAAATGCTTTTTAATTATCAGAATATATATGTGTACAAAAAATACTTTAATGTCATACTGCCTTTAAATTAGAAAAAAGTACCTAAAATATAAACAAATTTAATGTAGATTAAGTTTCTCTATAGAGAAAGACAATATTTAGTCTTAAACTTATGCACCTACATAAAATTCTTTAAAACAATTTGGAAGTAGTGTGAAAATGTAAAAACTCAAAATTATCAAATCAACAGACATATAATAATTAGATTTCATATAAAGAATTTATAAACATAATCCATAATAATTATCTATGAAAAAAAATTACAAATAAAATAAAAATAAAAAATACAAACATATAATTTGAAATAACTAGTAATAAAATCGCAAAAATATTATTACATGCTTGCTTTTCTTGTAATGATAAATTCCTCCAGTCTTCCTTTTCTTTTTGTTTCAAAGCATATAAGTCCAATGGTCTGGTAGCATTATCACACTTTTTAACTTCTGAGTAGGTTTCATCTACGAATCCAGAGTTGAACGACAGGCTGGTGATGGTTCGCCATTTTGTCTTGGGAGGATGTGTGTTAGGTATGGAATGTTTTAGACATTGACATATATTTTTAGAAAGGTTTGTTGATAAAGTATAAAGACCACTTGCCATTTACTCTTCTGAAACAAGAAGGATAACTACAATTTATACTTGAATGAAAACTTAATTAAATAATTAAGTAAGTAGTTAAGTTAAGTAAATCTATTAAAGAAAGCTAAAATAAAAACAATCGAAGATGAAATTAAAAAACGAAGATGGAGCTGGCTCGGACATATCCTTAGAATGCCCAAAGAAAAAATTTCATCTGTTGCGCTTACATGGGCCCCTGATGGTAAGAGAACAAGAGGAAGACCCAGACTTACCATCCAGCGCATGTTTTTGGGCGAATTAAAAGAATGTGGAATATCTGGCTGGGAGGAAGCAAGATCTATTGCTAAAGACAGGGGGCGTCGGAGGGATATGCTGGAGGCCTTAAGTGCCCAAGGCACGTAGAGGATAAGTAAGTAGTTAAAATAATGATAAGTTTCAGCAAAATTTTTGAATTTTTACTTTTACATTATACGCTATATTACTAGGAACATGCGCATGAAAACATTATCCTACAAATTTAAATTTATAATATAGTATAGACTAGGGGTGCATAACCTATCACCTGCGGGCCACATGCGGCCTGCCTACTGTTGATGTAAAAAATTTCTTTAATTTGGTTTTTTTTTTTAAACATTTTAATTTTCTCCTATTAAAATATTTAATTCAAATTTATATTACTCTATAAAATGTTTTTTTTTGCACTTTTATTATGTAAGCTTCTTTATGGTTAGAATTTATATCCTACTCACAATATTTATATATATATATATATATATATTAATAAA
>NC_092212.1:68433729-68447840 GCF_043381705.1 Parasteatoda tepidariorum | reverse complement strand
TATATATGTATATATATATATATATATATATCAATCAGTTTTCTTAGTTAGTTTTAAATTAATTCAAATAATTAAAAGTATTTAATTTTTTGTAAATATGTTAGGTTTACTGATAATATTTGGTGCCTAGAGCACTAATGTTTAGATAAAAGTTATTATATTTGCCGCTAACATGACTAAATACGCATGCGGCCCTTCATTACTATACGTGGTGTGTAAGTGGACCTTCACTCAAAAAAGTTGTGCACCCCTAGTATAGACACAAATTTAATTAGAAAGAACAAGATTTCTCTATTTAATTCTAGACATAAAATTTTCCACATTTCCAGGTGTTTCAAGAAAATTTCATTCTTACAAAACTATAAATCTATATAAAAAAAAAATTTTTTTATAAGAATATTAAAATTTTTTTATTTGATATGTTAAATACTAAATTTTGAGAGAAACAAAAATATCACTAAATGAAGAAATTGAGAAAAATTCCATTGAAAAGTGGAATATTTACAAGGAATGTTAACCTACTTATTATAACGTCAAACCTATTTAACTTTAGTTTGTGACTGGTGTTACCTACAACTTTAAAAATTCACTTTTTTTTCGGGAGGGGGGGGGGCTAAGTAAGTTGAGGGAATTTTCCAGATTTTAACAAAACAATATTATAAAATTTTCCTTCATCTTTAGAACTAAAATAAAAATGTTACCGTTTCCACTATCCTTTCAGACCTGTGGAAACCCTGCAAGACAATGCAGGTCCTGTTTCTTTGAACATGAGGTAAAATTTTTGTTCTCTTATTTTATATAGAACAGGACAAAATATAATTGAAAAACTAACACCCACATATTTATTTTATTTTATACACAGCTCAATAGAACACCAATTCCTATTGTTAATTTAAAAAAAATAAATAAAATATTTCAATACAATATTCAATACCAAAAAACCGGAATGAAATTCGATACATTTTCCGCCATTTTTGAAAAAAAAAAGTTTTTTTTTCCTTATAAGATTTTAGGATTTTTCTTTCTTTTTGTAAAGATGTTTACCTTACTATCATTTTGGAAATAATCATTAGTGTATTACTTCGTTTTTTCTTCTTTTTAAGATTATTTCCAAATATTATTTTTTTTAGTTGGGTTTAAGAATTAAAAAAAAACGGCTTTTTGTAGTGATTCAGAAAACCGGAAAAATCAGTTATCCGGAATAGCGATGGTCCCGATCGTTCCGGATAATTGGTTCCCTACTCCTACTGTACTATTTTTTAAAGAACTTATTTGGTATAAAGTATTATCTACATAAAAATATAATAATTATCTATATAAAATTATTCTAACTATTAAAGGAGGGATGTGACAAATAGTTATTTGGCAGAGTAGCCGAAAATTCAGGGGCTAGATCACGATTTTTTTTATCTATTTTTTTAAATATAAAAATGAGTTTAGTCATTATTGAACTGTACAAGAAAAAGGTGGCAATAAAAGAACAAAGTTTATTAGCAACGTACTGTTACCATGCTTCACTTTACTTAAAACAGAAAAAGAAGCAAAAATGAAATAAAAAAGTTCGTAATTTTTAAAATATAAAATGCTGAAAAAAAAAACGATGAAATTGTCTTGCCTGAATATAATTAAAAAAAGAAAAAATCAGCATTACAAAAACTCATGGCTCTGTACAAAGTAATCTAGTTTCAATTCTACAAATTTTGCTTTTCAGAACTTAAATTTATAAGTTTCAGAACCTAACGAATATGAGTAAAAATTTCTAATAGTGTATTACAAAAAATATGATTTTAGGTTATTCTTTATTAAAATCTATTAAAATCCCCCCGTCCCCAAAAAAAACATATAAAATTTTTTTTATAATGTATACTTTTCCGAACATTTGGCTTAAAATTTAGCCAACCGAATTTTCTTCAAAAGGGTTGTAATAGGCCAAATACCGAATATTCGTGACATCCTTACTAATTATGCAGAGTAAAATAAATATAAAAAAACTATTCGCACAATAATTATTTCTGAAAATATTTATTCCTACAAGTGTGGTTTTCTTTCTTGTAAAGACGTAAATATTGTATTAAAAATAGATATTAAAAAAAATATATATATAGCAAAATTTAAGTCTTTGTGATGCATTAGCACACAGCATTGTCTAAATAACCTGGAACAGCATATCATCTATCAAAGGTCCTTTTTGGAAGTATTTAAGTCTGTTGACTGACCCTTCACAAAACTTTTTATTGTGAAAAGAACCCTTCATGACGAAGTTAATCTTTAAAATGGACTGTTTCCAAAATTTTATTGTTCATAACAGCTTTTTCAAAAAATTCAACTAATAGTAGCTTTAATTCATAATTTTAAAACAAAATATCCTTAAAAGAAATGTTCTTTTGCATTTCTTTACCGAAAAAAAAAGACATTTTCATTCATTTAAAAAATTATTAATAAATTTTCACATATATGGATCATTCACAAAATGTTCTAACCAACCAATGGTTTAAGTAATTAATTAGAAAAAATTAGGTTTGTATATCAAAAATTCAAAAAAAAAAAAAAAAGGAAAAAAAAAGAGTATTTTTCAAGACTTAGTGAAAATGAACCTTTCACGAAAAGTCTGGTTTAACCCATAACCCTAACTATATTACAACATTGCAATTACCAAGATCTTATTACAGCACACGAATATGATTATTTTTGCACACTTATCTAATGTCTACATAACATCTACTTTTGACCAGAATACATAGATTATTAAACTAAGAGTTAATGTACTAGCAGACATTATATGCAAAATTTTACTATCATTTTGATCTGATTTTTACCATAATATTTTGAAAAGAAATTTATGGTTCAGCATCATTATTAAAAGGTTAATTTTCCTCATTACTAAAATTAGGATTTGAAGAGAACATTAAAATAAACAATTATTTTTCAAAATAAACACAGAGCATTTTTTACATCTAAAAATAATTCATCACTTGTTTTTTCTTTTAAAGATAAATAAAAATCTCAAGAAGTACATTTACTCAAAGTTTTATAGTAAATTACAAACCTAGCTGCCAAGAAAAGGAGGCAAAAAAAATTTGTTGATTTTACGCAATATGTATTTTAGATAAGATATTGCATAGTATTTGAAATGTTCTAGATACAGGAAATTTCATGCATTTTGATTATTAATAAAATATAAAAAGTACATCACATTAATAATTATAAATTTCATTTGACTGCAATATCTTTTTTTAATGATTAACATTATAAAGACTCAAACATAAAATGTTTATTATACTTTTCAACTCTTAATTTTAAAATCTTTATTTCAGATGTTCATTTATTTGAAACAGTTATAACACATTATTTGACTATTAATTTGAAATTAAGAGTTCTGAATCCTATTTTTCTTTTTAAAAAATGAAAATCCTAAAGGATTTAAAAAGGAGAAACTTTACTTATTAAAAATCAGGCTTACTTTATTCAGGGAATATTAATTCAAGTACAAATTACAGGATAACCATTGAGTTGAAAATAGATAAATAAATAAAATCCAGAAAATATATATTTATAAAATCCAGAAATCAAGTGAAAAATCCAGTTCAGTAGGCTGTGACGTTACAATGAATTAGAAAGGCGGATGCAAAACTTTGCAACAGAAATTGATGTAATTTTAATTATTATTAACAAATGAAACAAATGCATTTACTAAGAGTGCACGAAATTAAGAATTTGGCANCAAAAAAAAAAAAAAAATCTTAAACATTTGAAATGCTTTAAAAAAAAAAAATTTTTTTTTTTCAGTATGCTATACCTATTTAATACAAATTTATTTTTATAAAAATCACCAAGGTTGAGTTCGACAATAAGTAGGCATTTAATTATAAATAAAAACAAATTCTACAAAATATTAGGAATTTGATCCAGACCTTCAGACACGACCTTATTTTTTTCCGGCGCCGTTAAGTCCAAGCTATTCTTGAGACATTACGTAATCGAATTAATTAACCTGTGAAGGAAGAGAAGATAAAAATTGGGAACAATTGGATACAGAATGCGACTCAACTGTCAAATATGAAATACGATTTACACAAAAAAATTCTAAAAAAAGTAAACACACATGGACTATAACCGATAAAATTGACTAAAAATAGAATGGTGAGAAAATGAAACAAAAAAAATTCGCAGACTTGAAAGCTCATTGAAAAGAAAAGTCGCAGAAAACATAAACAATAATCGAATGCTCGAAATCTGATAACTATTAATACTCAATCATCAAAGAGATAATTTAAGAAATATTTTTACCTCCTTCTCTCTGGTAAGCTGATAAAATGAACACCAGCAAGCAGTAGAGGAGAAAAGCAGAAGACAAAATTTCAATGGCTGATGCCAGCTTCAATGAATAAATTAATAAAAGCTTCTTAAGACCTATTTTTGCTAAAGCTCTGATTGTTTCAGAAAAGAAACGCAGAAGTGATACTGCACTATTCGCGATCACAACTCTCGAATGCGTTATCTTGGGAGAAGACCAGCTGTTCTATATGATTTTCAAATCAAAAAGTTTTAAATCTTTTTAGAAAATCAAGACAGAAACTACAAACCACACACGTTAATGATGAAAACATGCGAAGTGTTGCCATAGGTAAGGAGTTTTGCCCTACGCGACCTATAGCTTATTTCAATCGCCAATTCGATTCATCCATATGAAAATTCATATATATGCTGGAATAGATACACCTTGGTTGGATTGTCGGCGGATATTTGTTGGATGATCAATATCTTTTACTATTAAGTTAAAATCACATAATTTACACTTTTGGGAGCAAATTCTTCCTTAAATTAGAGAGAGGAGTATGTGAAGCACCTGCACCACATCCTAATGCTGCTTCCTAAAACTGTTTGAGCTCTAAATTCAAATGCTCAAACGAAGAATTTAAAACAAACAATTTTAAAATCTTCAAAATAATTATATAGCTTCGTTCAATCAACACTCATTGGTGATATTTTAAAGTATAAAGGGTTTCAATGTGTGTGTGTTCTTCCTTAATCACTGCCCTTTCAGTATTCGAATACAGTAATTTTCGGTAGATGCGCCGCATAACCAATTAGAATTGGGTCCAAATAATATAAGCCTGAATCAAACTACCATAATATAGTTTTCTATGGGAAAAAATTAATCATATACAATTATAAAAAATTGTTAAGATTTACATTTGACTAGGACTTTTGATATTAGGCCAATATTTTGAAATTTTTAGCGCTGGCTTTGATTGAGCATACAATTTCTGGAAAATCCATAAATAGTTATTTATCCAGTGTTTATAATTCAATTTAGATGGTATGAATTTTGAAAGAATATTTACTTAGGCTCTTCACGCCATTTGGCGCATAAGGAAGACAGCCTACTTTTCCATGCTTTAATCCTTTAAATTTTTCTCATTTGTCTCTGCCAACTCGTTTTTGATCTTCCCCATTTTCTTTAACATATCAGGGGCCCTAAATAGAGAAACAAGCACCAATTTTTCTCTTGTTGTTCTCAATACGTGTCTTGTCTATTTCCACCTTCTCTTATTGGTTTCATTTTGTTGATAGGTTTGCTTTTTCTAATTTTAACAGGCCAAACAATTTTTAAAACTTTTCTGAGACAGTTATTTTGAAAAATCTCAACTTTTTGGGTGTTTGATTTTCCAAGGTACCATGTTTCAGAGTCATATAATAAAATTTCTTGGACTAATGTTTTATAGATATTTATTTTGATTTTGTATTGAATGCTCGTTGACTTCTAGAACTCTTCGAGGCTTCTAAAAGAGCTCTGGTAGGGTAATTCACCAAATAAAAATGAGAAACTAAAATTTTTTACAGTAAAAATAATTTATTTTACAATAGACAGAATTTTTATTTTTTTGTAAAGCTACTATAAATACAAGTAATTAAATTTACAGTTGATAAATGAAAATATTTTATGATCTTACCTAATGAGAATATTATGAGATTACTCAAAAATAAATTTACAAGGCTGAATAGTTACAATATTTAAATTTGATACTAGTGCTTATCGATTTATAATTCTCCACTGTATAAATTTTGACAGACTACTTCATAAAATAAAAATAGACAAAATAATTTTTTTAAATAGTGAACTCTAAATACAAGTATCTTATATAGATTTTAGTGAAAAAATGCAAGAATCTTATGATAATACTATATAATTTAATGAAAATAAAATAATGTAAATTGAGATAAAGAGATTGATATTGCACTCTATAGTAGACTTTGAAACTTATTTTCAAATAAAATGTTAGTAGAACAGACATGCAACCCAATCAGAACGAAAAATACCGAATCGGGAAAGAACGTCTATTTGTCGGCATATTTTGAGATATGAATGCACAATTACACAAAAATAAACTGAAAGGAAGGCTAAAAAAATACTGAATTCAGTAAAAATACTATAAAATCACACGTCTGGTAGAAAAAAACCTATATTACACTTGAAATTAAAAATTAGCAATTTTTTTCAGATAAAATCTTAGAGAATTGATTAAGTAATAATAATAAAAAAAAGATCATTTAATAATGAATTTCAAGAGTAAGTATAAAATAGCATGTTACTTTTTTCAGAAAAAATATATTTTATTACTTAATAACATTAAGTTAGCAAAATTAAGTAAATTTAAAAAAAAAAAAAATTATTAGTTTATACCTAATTGAAAAATTAAATATAACTTTCTATAACTAAATTAATTTTTTTAAATGTAAACAAATTAAATTAGTTATACAGAGTCTTCTTCAAGAGTAAATTTTATAATTTATTTTCATTAGTTTTTTTAATAACAAAAGGACAAAATTAAACAGAGAAAGATTTGATATTAACAATTTTAATGCAGCTAATAATTATCACAGACAGATATTCTGACGATACATAACTCTTTTTAAAAAGCAATTATAAGTACACTTTTAGTTTGATGGGTAACAATAAATAAATATAAATAACGCATGTAAAATCTTTGGTTACATTATGAAAAATTACAGCATCAGTCCTTTCTCACAAAGATAACAGAAAGAAGGGATTTACAATAGTTTTATACATACTTGGAAATACAGGTTCAGAATCAGAGCTATTAAATTTTTTTTTAATCATTTAAGGAGATAACTATAATTAATTGACCGAGAGCTACGCTGATTGACTGACTTGATTTTAAAGCTCATTAATATTTCCAGCATTCATACAATGAATAGGCAACTTGTTAAAGTTCGTAACTTTGAGACCTACATTGGCAAAGCTTTCTGGTAGCACAGTTGGTTAAGGCATCCCTCAGATTGCTGGGGATTGCAAGTTCGATTCCGGCAGTCATGTAAACAACCGGAGAGTATATGCAAGTATACTCCAAGCCTGTCTATTTTCTAGAATCCAGGTAATCACATAAGGGATAGATCCCCCAAGACTTTCCAGTGAGTGCCATTCTAGATTTTAGAATGAAAGAAGGTAGAGAGATATTTGTAATTATCTTAAGAATACATGAAACATGCCACTTTGATCTCAAAACTACAATTTGGAACAGGTGCCTGTTTACAGCTTTAGTACACTATGAATATAAATTTCATACACAGGGCCCGTGCTAAGGATTTCAAATTATTAGCCAAATATCAGAAGTATTCACTAATTTTTGAAAGTCTTCACCAAATGCAAATCTTAGCAATTTATTATTATTATTATTATATTATTCAGACCCAATTCTAATTGGTTATGTAGTGCATCTACTGAAAATTACTGTAATCTAATAAAAAATACTGATTTGTTTAGAAAAATCAATTTGACGTAATTTTGAGGATCGAGTTAAATATATATTTTTCTAGCTGGTGGAAAAAATTATTCACCAAAACACAATTTTATTTGCCAAATTTACTATTTTATCACATTTGGCAAGGTGGCGAATGCTTAGCACAGGTCCTGCATAAACTTTACTTTGATTGAAGTAAATGGGGAACATCTGAATTTTTAATGTGCATTATTTTCACGGAAAATGTGGATATTAAATCTGTTTAGCAATAAAAGTACAAAAATATTTAATTACAAGCATCCTATACCTCAGTTTGAAAAAAAATAGGAGACAATTTTCTTAACTTTAATATGAATTTTTAGAAAATTTTTACATCATTATATCTCAGGCAGTTTTAATCCATAAAAATATGCGACTCAAACACAGTTTTTCACTCAATTTTTTGATACTGCTTTAAAGCACAGTTAAAACACCATTAAAGTTTTTCTATTTTTAATGATTATCTTGAAACTCCTTATCATTGATTGAGACTAGATTTGATGTTTAACATCACAGCAAAACATTATTATAATAAAACAATAAGCCTTAACTGACACTATAGCCAATATAATTTGGTAAAAATGAAATGAATTGTAATTGAACTTCAAAGAAAAAATTAATGAAAAAGTGTCTAAATCTAATATAAACAATTAACTCGGGAGTAAATATTTTATTTCAACACATGAGCTATTTCATAAAAAAGGTCTTAAGTAGGACTGGGCGATATTAGAAATTATATATCGTGATATATCGTCAGTTTTGCATCGCGATATAGCGATGTATCGCGATATAGTATTTTTGAATTTCATTTACTTTAAGGCACAGAAAGTCAGATTTCTATCAAGACTTCATACGCATATTGATTTAAATCAATTTATAAATTTGAAAATATATATGTTTTGCTAAAGAAAGATATTAAATAAATTGACTAAGATGTACAAATCTTACTTAAAATATTTATTGAAAAAATGTGTGTAGATACAGAATGAAATATTTGCACTTCTTTATCGTTTATAAGGTATAAGCAGTCTTAATTTAAGTTAACCCCTAAAACACCCTTAATGAAAAAAAATATTGTTATTAAACAAAAGCTGATTTTAAAATTTCAAAATATATTTTAATTAAAATAAAAGTTAGATTGACTAAAAGCCGAAGTTTAAAATTAAAAATGTTCGAATTTTAAACTAAAAAGTAAACATAAGATTTGTAATAATTTCTTAAAATTTTCGTTCTCTGAAAGATTTCTCAGTTTAAAAATAAAAAGGGAATTTTATAAAGATATCTAGCTGAAATTATTGAAAGAAAATTTAAAAAATTAAAAAAAAAGTTTGTTAAGAAATTCATTATACACTTAAAACAAAGTGTTTAAAAAATTTTTTTTTTTTTTAAAAAAAGAAACTTTTTTTAACAAATCAATATTTGCTTGTACTATTATGCGTAAATAATTACAGAATTATTAAGTTCGATCGTAATGTTCAAATTCTTAATGAAGAAGTAAACACAAGTTTTGTTATATTTTCTAAAAATGATCACGCAAATAACAAAAGATTTCTTAGTTTAAAAATAAAAAAATAAATAAAAGTGAAATTTATCAATATATTTACCTAACAGCATAGGAACAAAATTTAAAAAATAAGTTCGTTAAAAAATTATTTGTATGCTTAAAACAAAGAGCTAAATAAATTTTAAAAAAAAAATGCTTCTTAAACACTATTTTTATTATTATTTCATATAAATAATTAAATTAAATTAAATAATGACCGAATTATGAACGAAAAACAAAGTAAGGCAAAGTTTCTTAATTAAATTCTTAAAAATAAAAACAAAAGAATTGTGATATTCGGTAATATATTTAGCTAATTAACTAATAATATAAAACGAAAATTAAAAAAAAATAATGATTTTACTCTCTAATAAAACGAAGTAGTAATTAAAAAAAAAAAAAAAAGAAATGAATAAAATTCGCAAACTTTTCAAATTCTTTTGAACAAATAAAGTTTATTGACTTATGTCCAAAAAATAAGTTTTGTTTTAACTTTATTTCTAAAAATAAAAACAACTCAAGATTTATAAATTTAAAATCAGTAATAGAAGCCCATTAAATTATTAGAAGTTTTATCCGAAAGGTTTTTAATAAATTAAAAGAAAGTAAAAAAATAACCTAACAAATTTATTTACTTTGTAATTTAATTCCTTATGGGTGCCTTAAATTAGATTTCCGATAATTTTCACATTTAAAAATATAAAAAAAGTTTTGTCAGAAAATAAATAAAAAACTTACCTAATTAATGAAGAAACTTTTCTTTATAAATTCTTTTCAATAATAGATTGCGTTCAGAACAAGGTTACGACGGCGATCACGAAGTTAATCCCATTGAAAATAATCTACAAGAAACGATTTCAAATCGCGAAGGTGCGAAAACGAACATGTGATATAACGATATAAGGTCTCAAAAGTGATTCTGATTCTACCGCTCATCAGTCAAGGCCGTCTCAACATAACGAAACAATATCGTCTTCCACAGCGCGAGTTGGCATCGGAACGTAAGAGAAAGTCCTTGCGTGTATCGCTATATCGTCTTCTTCACTCGACGGCTTAAATCAGATTTCTGATGCATCGCTTGGAATGAAAGTCGCTGTATCGGTTTGCCGATATAGGCGTTAAATCGATATGTCGCGATATATCGATTTATAGCCCAGTCCTAGTCTTAAGCGAGGAAAATATTATTATTTTATGATTTTAACGCTGTTCAAAGCGTAAATATTCTTTCTCAATATATATTTTATAATTATGTTTAAAATTTTTTTGTTTTACTAAAGATACACTGGTCTTGCCAGTGTAGAAAAAGAAAGTTATTGGTCACGGCCATAAATATTTTAAATACCTGACAAGCTCCAGTTTTAAAATATATTTTATAAAAAAAAAAATAATTAAAAAAAACCTGGGACACCTATCTATCTTTACATACACATCAAATTTTGAAATACATTTTATAAGTAGAGGAGTCATAAGGGTAGGAAAAAGAGAGGCATATGCCCAGGGCTTCACATTCCTAGAACTCTAGAGCTGGTAATACTCGAAAATTCCCATTAATTATTACAAAAATTAAACTTTTTTTTTAAAAAACAAACAAACTTATATTTAGTATCAAATAAAATGATTTCTACTTGCTTACAATGTTCATGAAAGTTTTGACGCAATAAATACAAGAATTGCTTTGCTATCAAACAAAAATCCACTAACTTGTGCATAAAAACAGACAAGGTTACCTAATTGTATATAAAAGCGAAGATCTTTTTCACTTATTAGTGATCAACACCAGCAAATCAGTGGTTAATCCAAGTTTAAATCGTGAAATACGATTTTAAATATTAAACACCTGCTGTCACCAAAACAGAAATTAAAAAAACTTCTTTGAAAGGAAGTTCTGCTCAAGAAATCGAGAACTACAGGAACTAGCGATTACTGCACAATTTTTTCTTCGCAAGGAACATATAATAAAATTCCATAAAACAAAATATGAATAAAAATTATTGTATGCATTTATATTTTCAATAAAACATCATATTGAGTATAATATAAAAATTTATATACCAATTATCAGAGCAGTAAATATTATGCTTCATTCAATTTTATCACAAAAAATGGTAAAAAGCTTCAAATAGTTAAGAAATAAATATTCATTGTCTAAGACTTAATAGTGTAATATTTCCAATAAAAACAATAAAGTTTTTTAACAGCGTATGAATGAATTAAATTTGGGGCCATTCCATGATCCCTGGACGTATTAATGTTCGTTCAGTAGTCGTCCTCCCAGGTTAAATTTAGTCATAAATAAGTCAAAGGAAATATAAACAATTAAATATGATAACGTAATTTGAAAGTATAATATTGACAATGGGCTTCTTATTGATAGTAAATAAGAACTGACTAGAGTTGCAGCTCCACACAACTAAATAGGAAACACAATAGACAAAATGTGAAACTTTTATATGTTATTCCATTATTAACGAGTATAGAATATTGACTAGATATGTAACAGATACAGAATAAATAATTTATACAACAAAATAAACAAGTGGACGGTTCTATAGTAAATATGGGTGTCAGTATAATAGATAATATAGGTTTGCCAACCACCAGAGATTTTTTTTAGGTATATACAGTCAGTCAAATTCATTTTTAAGTTTCACAAACTATAATAAATATATTTTATAAACATATAATTTTGTTTTGATAGTATAGATTTCTATATAATTATATAGTTTGTCAAAGGAAGTACAACTGTATATCCACATTTTCCTCCCCCCCCCCCAAAAAAAATAACGTAACTGAATAATGAAATGTTAACTAAATTTGCTTTAAAAATCACAGTTGCCAAACTATAATAATAAAAGAAAAAGTTTGTTTGGGTGTATCTCTTTAGGAAACAGGTATCTTTAGTCCTTCATCATAAATATTGCTCGACAATTTCTATCTAGTCTATTGTGCTGTTCGAGAAGGGTGTATGAATCATCCAATAAAATACAATTATCAATAACAGAAATTTCTTTTTAATAAAAAAAAGAAATTTGAATTATTTTGGATTGCATTATGCAGGCAGTGAGTTTTACACATACTCGCACAGTGTTGATAAATATCAATCTATTATCTTTTTTTTTAGGCATTCAGATAGACAGAAACAAAGAATATGGCTTTCATTTCACCTCTCATCTTCAAACGGTAAAAATATACAATAGTTTGAACTGTTAGCGTCACTCATTTTTAGCATTAGAAGACAAAATTAGACTGTTGTTAAAGGCACTTGAACCTTCTTCCAATAAAAAACACAATAAGGGTGTCACTTAGTACCCTAATTTACAGAAATTCGCATAATTAATATATTTTTGGCTTTTTTATAAAATTAAAAGCTTAACCATAAAAGAATACTACTTGTTACATAGTAAAACATTTCAGTTAAAATAATTTTTTAAAAAATATAATTGATAAACACTCAATCGCAATAAAAATGTGAACTTAAAGCTTACAATCAAAGCATTTCTTTATATTTTAAAAATATTAGTTGCTAGTAAGCTGTAAAAAGTAAAAATAAATTGGAATTTTTTCTTTATATTATAAAAAGCAAAATTAAATTATAACAATGTTTTTGTTTGTTAATTTTCTTTGGATTCGCTTAAATGTCAAATACTATACTTATTATGGTTAGAGCACAGAAATTTTCCCCCCAAAAATAATACTTAATAATTCAAAAGTATCTAATTAGGATGGCTTAAAAACTGCTCGCTGCTCCCCCCAAACAGTTGTGCTCCTTGACACAGGATAACAGTAATATTGCTAAATTACCATGGTTTAAATCTTCAGTGGCTGGCATCCCTTAGCTAATATATACACAGACCAATACCAACAATTGTGCAATGAAACAATGTAAAGCAAATGTGATGCTACTATAAACATATGTGATTTTCACAATTTTTATACATAGATAATACAACAATGTTAAGTTTAGCTTGAAATTATTGCTTAATACATTGCATATTTGAATGTTCAACTTATTTTACAAGTGACATTCTTAGTTTTTAAGTACACATAAATAGACCAGCCAAAGGGTATGTATGTATAGATTATATAAGTAGATATTTTTTCTCATCACTTCCTGCACTATCAAGACTTGTGATTGACAGAGGACAGCATCCGATTTATCCTCTCATCGTTGCGAGCTATAGACGCTTTCAGGGCACTGTTAGCATCGAGTTGATTTTGAACAACCTGATCCAGATCATCTAACTGGGCACGCAATGGCTCTAATAAAGTTTCTGTAGCACTAGAAAAAAATATATGTTAAGTAATATTTTTTTTTTAAAAAATGGAAAATTGCCCAAAATATAATTTTTGAATTTATGCACAAATAAGACAACAATATTATGTATAGCTCGTTCACCAGGAGTTGGCACTTGGCTCTGTCTGCATCACATGCAGACCTGCCAACCTTAGAAAATAAAAAAGCAGGAGATTCTTTCTGTATCACGACATAGCGCAATATTGAAAATTAAACCTGATTCACATTTCTTACAAGAAGTTTATTTCAAAATATATTATTTACATTACATAAAATAGATCACAATAAGATTCTGACACTGACTAATAAAGATATGTGTTCTTACTATAAAATATAAGGTTCTATAGAATTATATTAAAACACATCTTGATTTTTTAAAATTTAGGAAGAGGTTCAAAATTAGCAAAATATGTCAATAATGAATACAATACTTTATAAATGTATTTCTTCTTATTTTTTTTAAACTGCTACT
>NC_092212.1:68330083-68432131 GCF_043381705.1 Parasteatoda tepidariorum | reverse complement strand
CGTTTCAGATGTGTGACCTGCCATCACGGCAGCATTATCGTAACATTGTGATCTGCAGTTTGTTAATGAAATTTCATCGAAATTTAATTTCTCTAAAATTGTATTTTCGATCGAGGCTGCATATTTAGCATGTATTTCAATAAAACTCAAAAAAGATTCTTTGATGGAAACTCTTTTATTCATAAAATCAACATCTACATGCCTAACGAGTTGGGACATTTGTTCTCGATGAGAGATATCAGGAGTTGAATCAAACAAAAGTCCATAATATTTATTTCTTTTGATATCGTTTATTAGTTGATTTCGAACTGTAGATGCCGGAAGATGAATGAATTCATTTTGAATCTGTGGTGACAAATATGAGAACAACAAGTTTTTCTGTTAACAAATTTTTTCATACTCTATTCTCTTAATAATAGAATCGTCGAGTAGATGTATTAAGTAATCTTATTTGATTTATTACTTACCAAGAATGCCTTGAACTTGAAAGGTAGTAACATAGTGAAATATACAATATAATTTATGCTAACATTAAACTTATATATAACATTTAATATTTAATAACATTTAATTTTTATCCTAAGCAGAGCGCGATGACAAGGACGTGAATTAAATATTGAAATATATTTAATATGAATATGAATTTAATATAATATTTAATATGAATTAAATATTATGAATAATATTTATGAATTAACATTTATTATATTACACTGGCACTAATTTAAAATATATTTTACAGAAATCAATTATAATAAAAAAAAATTATCCAGCAATTTTTTGTTTTGCGGACCATTTGGCGCCCCTTTGTGAGTAGCGCCCGGGGCATGATGCCCCCCCTTGCCCACCCCTCGCTACGCCACTGTAACTAATGATCAAAAGACAGAACATCCAACCATTCTTTTTAACTGGTATGATACATTCGAGTTAATAAGAATGGTTGGATGTTATGACAGGTGGGCACAAACACTCGGAAAAGAAATTTCCAAACTCGTTTTATCGAATTTCCATGATTTTTATACAGGGTGGCATGCATTTTATTAAATATACAGTAATGCCTGATTCATAAATATAATATATATTACGAAACTATTGCATGTGTCAACAGAGTCGAAATTTTTTTTTTTTTTCAAAAATGTTGAAAGACCAATTTTTTTCACCCCACTCAAGAGGACTACTAAGACAGTACCTGAGATGGTACCCTTCTTTCTAAATTTCCATACTACCACTAAGAAGAGGATTTTTAGCTACGACCAATTTAATGTGCATACAGGGTATCAGCTACATTTTAGATTTTCAAATCCATGACATTTCATGAATAATTCCAAGAGTTTTTCATGACTTACCGAAATTACTAGTTTCTCCGCAAAAATACAATAAATTAAAAAAAGCATTATAATATTATTAATTGAAATGATAGGCATAACCAAAACTGATATACTCTGCATCTTCATAGTTGTTGACTTTAAACTTAAAAAACAGAGTAAGGAAAGAGTTGAAGCAATAAAATAGCTGGAAAAAAACATAAAAGCAAATAACTAAATACTGTCAGATATGTGTAAAAAAATTCTGAAATCACAGAAGTTTAAAAGATAATTCGCTCTAGAAATGATGTTCCGTCTTTCGTTTTTTGAAAGAACACCATAATTTTTAAAGAACAGGATAAAAACATTTTACATTTTAACAGAATATGACTATGAGTGGGGATTTTGCTACTAATTTAGATATTTAGAGCATCGGAACACTGTGAAATTAGGGTAAATTCCACTTTGAATATGAGTTTTTTTAGGTGACCTAAACCCATGACCCACCATGATTTTTTTTTAGAAAACAGTTAAAATCATGACAAATTTTGTTCAATACCGAAATCCATGACTTTCCAGGAGCACAGATACCCTATGCATATTTTGTGCATACACGCTAGCTGTTTCGACACCAGCCAGGATTAAACTCATGACCTCCAGCTTTTCACCAGTAGTGAGAGTGACGCCTTAAAAATCGTGCCTCCAGAGTGCTATCTGTGGGTGTCATTGAAACCAGGAGTGTATTTGGACCCCTGATGAAGATAATATTCTCACTCACTTCTGTTCCTTGTGAAGAGCTACCAGATTTTGCTCATGCTCTTCTCTCCACATTTTGAGTTCCATTTTCATAGAGTCTAGATCTTCCTGCAAGAAGTCCAGCATACGGCCCAAAGGCACTGCAGTTTTGCTCAACGACTGGACGAAGCTGCGTAATTGTCCAAGCTCCTTCGATGCAGAATCCCGTTCATGGGCCCTGGTCACATCGGACATTTGGGATCTATCCTGCTCACAAATACACAAAGCATAAATAAAAATAATTCCGTACTAAATGTAAATATTGTAAAATATCTTAACCTTTTGCTTACAGCTGGTATAAACTGATGTTCTAGAATAGGTCAGGGTTGCCACACATATCTAAAAAAAATTCCCTGTGCTTGTCCTGCACATATTATACACGATATATTATGAGGAAACACACATTCACTGTGCTCTTGTGTGCTTTACTCAGGGTTGCTTTTAGTAGCTAAAAGCACGAAAATAGTTGCCAGAAACTATGAAAGTAGTTGCCTAAATGATAACAAAAAGTTTTCAATATGACTAAAATTTTATTAAATGGCTTAATTGTCATATACCATGATCCATTTAGTCAAGTTGGTAGTAAATATGATCATTTTCATATAAACGTTAGTATTCTAGCCTTAAATTTTTACATCAAAAAATTAGTATATTTGCAGAAAATTAAATATTTTTAATTACTAGAATTCATTAAAAAAAATACTTTTTCATTAAAAAAAACAAACATAATTTTTCTAAAAATTTTCCCTTTTATCAATAATTGATTTAGCAGATATATATATATACACATATTGTGAAAAGTTAATACTCAAACTCGAAATTCACGCATCATAATATACTAAAAATTGGGTTTTTTGAAATCATGCAGAATTTCGTAGCAATAACCGTTGAAAAGGTGATGAAGAAACAAAAAAGACTTACAATATAATCTGTGCAAATTGAGCGCATTAAAAAATGATTTTTTATTATTAAAAAGTGTAATTAATTTTTTTTTTATTTTTTAAGAAAAAAAATTTCATTGCGTTCAAAAGCTTCCGCAGGCTGCAGGTTGTCAACCCAATTTATGCTAAAAAAAAAACCATCAATGTGTAATTAAATGTTTTTTTATTTTTTAAGAAAAAAAATTTCATTGCGTTCAAAAGCCTCCGCAGGCTGCAGGTTGTCAACCCAATTTATGCTAAAAAAAAACATCGCTAGGAGCACAGAAAAGTATCCCAATAGTCTCATTTTCCTGAAAATAGCTGTTTTTTTAGGCAAAAAAAAGTTGCCATAGTCACCTCAGGCCAAAAATAGTTGCAAATAGTCACATTTTAGTTGCCTATAGCAACTCTGTTACTACGATAACAATGCCAGTTTTAGTTGCTGAAAAAACTTGAAGAAATAAGGAACAACTCAACAAAAAACAAATAATGTTATTCTAAATTAAATAATTTAATATAGCTGAACTATCATCTTTATATATCCCATAGATTACACTTTGAGAGATCTGTATTTTTTAAAAGACAAATTCCCTGTTTGAGGGAAAAATTCAAAACTTGCTGCATTTTTCCTGTTACATTAGATGATTTTTAAATTCTCTGTATTTACCAAGTTTTCCCTGTGGAGTGGCAACCCTGCAAGTTCTATCAGAGGCCATAAGCAAAAAGTTAATGAAATTATTTAATAAGGCTTTCATAATAAACTATACGAGTGCCAAACAAAGATGACAGCTTAGTATGGCACTGCCAAAGAAGTTGAAAATAGAAATATGAAATGTTATGTGAAGAACCCATTTTTGAAAATTTTTAAAAGTACCAGAAATTTGCACAAGAAAAAAGTGTATGTTATTAAGAATATACCAGCAGAATATTATTATCGTTTTAATAAAATATATCAATGCAAGATTTTGTATATTTTTTTTTAAAATTGTGAGAATATAAATCTCGTTGCATGATTTTTAAATTTCGTCAATATGAATCTCGATGTGAGGCTTTTAAATTACATGTGAATGCTAATGGGCGATGTGCAATTTTAATTCTCATGAGAACAGTAACACGATGTGTAATTTTTAAACTGCCTTAATAAGTAAAGCGAATTGTACTTTTAAATAGTGTGAATTCAAGCGCAAAGTGTGAATGATGCGCAAAATTATTACTTTACTACAACACATTAAAACTTTCTAATTGACGGTATAGTATGGCAGCTTTGCTACTGTATACCTAATTTATATAGCCACAGAAACAAAATTAATTTCTCTTTCAAAAGACAGAAAAGAAAAATCTGAGTTATAATTTTTATAGATTTGAGTAGAGTTGCTAAAGATACAAAACTTACAATGTCAACTTTTTTAGTTGGTGTGTGTTGACTACCCCCTTCCAAGTCTTTCTTGGTTTCCAGTAACTTTTTCACTAGGCTTCCTATAATGACATACATTCAGCTCATTAAGTTAAAAAAAAAAGTAATATTGAATGTTACAATACTGAAGTAAAATTACACTTTGACTTTTTCATGATGTTCAAATTAGTCAGTACCCATCACATTTTGACAGATACACGATTGAAATGGGCCTACCTATCAAACTTTGACTATTATAACATTGAAATGATATTAGAATGAGTTTACACCAATCAAATTTGAACAGTTATGATGTTTAAATGAGTCTACGCCCATCAAATTTTGACTGGTGTAAATAAGTCTACATCCACAAAATTTTTTACTATCACAACGTTGAAATAAACGCACATTCATCAAATTTGGACAATTATGACAATGTAAATAGTCTTAAATCACCAAGTTTTGACTATTACAGTGTTGAAATGAGCCTATTTCCATCAAATTTTGATTGTTATGATATTAGAATGAGTCTACAACCAATAAATTTTGCTTGTTATGATGTTGAAAAGAAGTTACAACCACTAGATACTTATTTCTTTTATTAAATCACTTAATTAAATTAAGTTCGTATTACGGACCACCCTGAATAACTTTTCATCCAATGATCGGATCATCAGGTTCTATGACTCAATCTTACTGGTTTGAGGGGGTAACTTCAAATATGCTAATTATTTAGTGCAGACTATAATTTAAGTTACATATTCAGACACAAAAACATACTTTTTCAGAACATACCTTTTTTTCAACAGGTTCGGATTTCTGACCCCTAAAACGTAGGGGGTAGCCGCAATCTGTGAGCTATGGTCCCAAAGGTTTGGTTAGGAGAGACCTACAAAGTGTGGACCCCTTAATGCTAATTTTACTTTTTGCATAATTCGCTATCTGCTGAGACATTTTTGCACGCAATTATAAAATTCGTTTATACAAAGATAAGTCCATGCAAAAAATAACTTTAATAAACATTTATTATTTTATTTATTAAAGGTTGAAAATATCGTGAATTGTGAGGTATAATTTATTTTTTTTGCATCATTTTAAAGAACATAATTTTGTATGGCAAATAACAAAATTTAAGCAAAATCGGTTGAATAGTTCCTGAGAAATTGAATTTCAGCAAAAATTTGTTTACCTTACAATTTAACATTGTTTTCGACCATTAAATGAAATAATAAATATTTACTTATTATTATTAATTGCATAAAATTATCTTTGGATAAATGGACTTTATAATTACACACAAAAATATTTCAATTCGCTAAAAATGTTTGAGGTCACCCACCCCGAACCATTAAGATTTAGTTCTAGAAAGTGAAGATTCGATCAGTAGAGCAAAAGTTATTCAGGGTGGTCAGTTTATTTTTTGGGTACAAAAAATTTTCATGTTTTTTTCAACACTTACCAATTAAAAATAAAAGAGCAGTAAAGGGTAATCAATAAAACAAATAAGATATAAAGGACTGTTTGCTAATGTACAGAAATATATTTGTACATACCTTTATCTTCATCTGGTGTAACAGCTGATGTAGTATTGGATGTCTAAGAAGAAGAAAAATAAGATATAATCAGTTATTGAGAGATAGTTTATGACTGGTACTAATCAAATACAACTCAGCTGTTAAAAATATCATGTAATTTTGCGAATACAGATTTCTGAAAAAATTCTATTTTTATTCACATAACTGAGATTTTAATAACATTAAATGTATGCGGAAAGGCCGGGATAGCCTGGTCGGTAGGGTGCTGGGCCCATGTCCAAGAGGTCGTGGGTTCGATCCTCGCCGGCCGAAGACTACCCGTGTAGTAAATGGTGACTGATGCACATTAAATCTGTCGAGTCTCAAATTCCTCCATGTTCCCATAACAAATCAATACCTCTGGGGGTACTGATCCAGGAGTTTCCTTGTCTTCTGGATTGGTTCAAAATTACAAGGCTACGGAGTTGAACATTAGTAGTCGTAAACCCATGAAATTGGGTCAGCTGTTCAACGACGGTTATAAAATAAAATGTATGCGCAAAAAAAATTACCAAGAAAGCTTATCTTAATCTGATCATTTGTAATTCCTCACCATTTAATACTACTGTATATTTCTGAATATAAGCCGAAAATTTTTAGAAAATTTTCAGAACTGAAAGTTGTGAAATCAGCTTGTAACAGGATTCCTCAACTTAAAAAAAATCCAGGAGGACATCTATTACAAAAATACATCTGGTTTCCCAGTAAATATTGCAAAATATACAAAACATAAAATAACAAAGGAAAACGGGATGCCTAAATATAAAATTTGAAAGAGAAAGACTTAAAAAGACAATTTGAAAGAAATAATATTATCTTTTAATCTTCTAGCTAAGCTATGTTTAGGTGAATGACAATACACAAGCAAAAATCCAATACATTCTGCATCAGAATCAGATTCTCGGTAAAGTTTCGCAAATTTCAGATTTTCTAGGTAAAAAAATATTATTTAATGAGGATGGGAACATTACAGCTTGACTGAAATGTGAAATTTTTTAAAACAAATAATTGAAATAGATGTTAGAATTATTTAATTCAAATCTCAATAACTGATTACTGTTACTGACAATTTTAAGACTGGTTATTTTCTAGGTATGATAAAGGAATATTGCAGGTTTTTGTAAAAAAATTGCAACTCTCCCTGATTTTTGGAGTTAAATTAAAATTCCCTGACAATTCCAGGTTAACCCCTGTGCTCCCTGAGTCGTGGGTACCCTATCTTTCTTTAACTTTATGAGGGTTTTCCTCAAATTTTCCAAATGGAAATTGAATATCGAGAATGACTGTACCTGTACTTCTAAAAGTTCTTGAGGCTCTGTTTCCATAACAATAAAATTATCTTCATCTTCATCTGACTGTTGACCTTGGTCTAAAATTACATTTTCAACAGGTTTTGCTGTAGCTGGACGGAGGCTGAAATATATAACAAATACTTTTACTGAAACACAGTAAATAAATACATGGATACATATTTTTAAAGAATATTTAACATTATAAATAAAAATGGAATAAGATTTAGTTCTGATACAAAATATTGCCATTAAAATGTACTGTTCTGAAAGTAAAAATCGTTTCTACAATTATGACAAGTATTGTGGATACAAGCTTTAAAACCAGCACACAAATAACTAAACAAAAAATTGCAAATTTTCAACAATTTAGATCAGATGATTTATGTAAAAAAAAAAAAAAAATCAATCAAATCAATAAAAGAATAAAAAAAATGATTCGGCTTAGTTTTTTAATAAAAATAAATTTTTTTAAAATAAACATAAATAGCATTTTTAAGCACACTTAAAATTGAAAAAGAAACAAAAATAACTTCAAATTTTTTCTTAAAATAATGCAAAGATAAAATAAAGATAGCATAAATTTGTAAATAGCAGTTATTGGACATCTTTTGCAAATTTGGTTTTTACTATGAAAATGAATTTGTACGAAAGATTCTTTTATGGTTCAGTACACATAACACACAAAAAAGGGAGAATAAAATTTGACTAATCCACTAAAAATAAAACAGAGATACTTAAATATGTTAAAATTGTGTTTTCAAAAAATACTTCATAAGGATTTACTTTTTTAGAAAACCTTATTTTTTGATATGTTTACTTCAGTTTAGGGAAAAAAGTAATCATTTTTTTAATAATTTTTTCACACCTTTAATCATTTTTTAAAAATATTATAACAGCTTGAGAAACACAAAAATATGTTATTGTAATGACTGGATATTCTTTCAACAAAGTAACAATGTTAAAGTAAGTACTCTACAATATTTCACAAATGTAATTTAAAATTTAAAAGATTAAAGTGTAGTATTATAATTTATAGTTTAAACAAACTTAAAACTTCTGTATCAAAATGTAGTGAGAAAAAGTAACAAAGACAAATTATAAGTCTGATCAGATTTTTAGTAAAAAGCACTGTTTTTGTCAAACTGTGGGTCCCTTTTTTGTGAAAAATATTAATATTTGTCTTTTAAGATGTTTTAGGATTTTAATTGTAAGCAGAGATCTGTTTAGAATTTGGGTCTGCTAACGGACACTTCACAAAATATCTTTTCATAAAAACGGACGCTTCACAAAATATTTTAACTTAAAAACGGATCCTCACAAAATGATTTTTCTTTTAATCGGACCCTTCACAAATTGGTTTATCTTCATCATTGTTTTATTAATTGAATAAATCCTTCCCAGGGCAGAAAACAAGAAAGATGGATGTAAACGAATTAAGTTTCGTTTTCGGCAGACGATTCTTCCATTATTCGTCTGAAATAAATATTCTGCGTTCATCAGTATAGGCTAAGTACCAAATATTTGTATGTTGCATCTCTAATTTAGAAGCAGCAACTGCTGTTCATTTTAGAAAATTAAAATTTTTCATTATAATTTTACAGTGTTGAGCATAATCTTGTATCTATTTACAATTTAAAACCCCCTTGAAAAAGTTTTTTGCAATATCCGGACCCTGGTTGAAAGAATGTGAGTAATTTTTTCACAATTTCACAAAAACAGGACCTTTCACAAAATGTCTGGACAGACAGCAATGCCTGGTAAGCGAATATAGAATTATTATGCTTTGCCCAATAAAACTATAACAGAAAAAGTAAAAAAATAAAATAAAAAAAATCTTTTAATATTTTTAAAAATAAAGACTAACTGCTACAGTACTATATTTGAAATTTTTATTAGGATTCAAATTTACCCTTATTATTAAATTTACCTTCACACTTGTGCCTGATTAATTAAAATCGCAACATTTCATTAAAACTAAATAATTCTGCAATGCATATATTTAATGAATTTATGCACCTCGATCACATGCGTAAATTCATTTCATAATAATTTCAAAAAAACATTCGTTAGAGCTCTTCTACAAAAGAGCAGATTTAATGCATTGTTCAAGCCGAAATAATCAGTCATAAAGTCAAATCATAATCATAAAGTCATTTAAATGCATTTACAAATAGTTAATTATGAAGATTAATAATTATAAGTTTGTGAAGGGTTAATTTTTTAAAAGGAAGAATTTTACTGATTTCCATTTTTAGAGCAAATTATTTTGTGAAAGATCTGTTAACAGATCCTAAATTTCTCATAAATAAACCCTTGATAGTATGTACCCATATATGTTTATAACGTTAAAAAATATATAACATAAAAATACCAGTATGTGATTGATACAAACAATGAGAAATACAGTTTTGATATGACATTTATTCAAATTGTCATAATTATAAAATTTAAAATTCTTTTGACGCTTCTTTCTACTTTTGGTCATACTACAATAATCCCTTTAAATTTTTTTTAAAAAAATATTTTAAATCACACGTAGAGAATTTTCTTTTTAAAAGAAAACAAATCAGTTTTTTGTAGCAAACTAAAATATTTTATTTCATGCACCACTTTTGCAATAGATGACAAACCAGTTATAACAGCTGCAAATGCTAAATAAGAATTAAATCTGTCTCCTCCCCCTTTCTTTTTAGAAAAACAAAGAGTATTAATTAAATTAGGAATTCTAAACCAACATTTTTAAAACAATAATCAAAACAAAATATTACCTCGGTTCTTCACTTTCAACAACATTTCGGACTCTTATTCTAGGAGGAGCAGGTCGAGAACTGGACGGTCTAGCTGATGGAGGCCTGGCTGAAGGTGGTCTAAAGCTTTAAATAGTTAAAACTGAATTAAAATTTTAAAATCAGCATATAAATTGAAAGAAATTTTTATTTATTTAATACAGTAAAATCTCGATACAACAAAATTTTGGGGACCAAATAAATATATTGTTTTAAGAGAGATATATTGTTATATCGAGAGCCTACATACTTTGGGGATACCATAAGATTTCTTTTTAAATTTTAATGTTATATATGTATTAACTATAAATATATTTATATATTATGCAAAAAATTAATTTGCTGAAAGTTAATTGCACTTAATTATTAAAAACAATTGAAATAATTTCAGAAAATAAGATAAGACCTGAAAACTGTTTTTATTGAAAATAATCAGATATTTATTTTGTTTATTAATTTTTTTTTGACTGTCAAGTCAACCAACGAAGTATGCATTGAGTCAAAAGCACATAAACAATTTTTGTTTGTGAGTGGTGCTCCCCCCTACCCTCTACAGAAAAAATTCTCTTTTAGGTGTTAATGTGATGATTTGTGACTCATGATCAGCTGTAACAAGAAGGAAATTCAATCATGTAGGAATGTTACATCTGTGACTTCTTAAGAGACAGGGAAGCAATTCTAATAATGTAAGTTCTTGGGGTGGTCAGCCGGGAGTCTTCTCATGTCAGAAAAGATTGAAAAAATGGCAAAAGATGATAAAATACGATTTTTTAACATTATTTGAAAACCAATAATAAATGACGAAAATAAGGTTAACAGTTGGAAAAAAAATCATTTTACATAGTTTTTTACTTCAGAGCATATCGTGATATTGAGAGGAGCATGATATTAATTCAGTTGTTGTATTGGATATCGCTACTACGATATTCCAATACAACAAGCTGTTGTATTGGAATATCGTAGTAGCGAGAGTTCACTGCATTAAAAACAAATCAAAATGACTGATTTCCCTCTTCAGACATTGCAAAATAATAAAAAACATATTTACACCAAGATAATTTTACAATAAAATTTACTGTTAGCAAGTATATTATGTGAAATTAGATAAGATACCTAGGCAACAACATATTTTCAAAGTTTTCAGAGCTACCAATGCCATTCATCATAACAGGTTGGTTGGAGAGATTGGTATTTGAAGGTTCAGTACCTGAAAAGGTCAAAATAAGTTTCAATCAATGAACTTTTATAATAAAATGAAAAAATTCGAAATATAAATACAGTTGGTTGGTTTATTGATGACACACTAAGGACTGGAAAAAAAATCAACAGTTGGAAATATTTTCCTTTATTTATAACTTGCAATATCTTTATCTATAACATCGCCTGAATATTTTTTATTAATCTGGTTTTATTGATTTCCTGCCACGATTCCATATCATTTTCAACCCAAGAAAGATAAATGTAATCACTTTTAGCCTTAATGTTTACTAACTAAACTAAAAGTCTAACTAACTTACTAAAGTAACTAACTAAAGTAGTACAACCAAAAAGTAAATTTCTTAAACAAAAGACAAAAATTTATGTATACAAAACACTCCTACGGCCTGTGATCCCATATGGTAGTGAGTGCTGGACTTTTAACAAAAAAGAGGAGAACAAATTGCTGATTTTTGAGAGAGGGATACTTAGAAAGAAGAATTTTTGGTGCAGTCTTTGAGAATAACAAATGGCGCAGCCTTTACAATCATGAGTTATATAAAAAGTATAAACAACCAGATATAGTTCATGTTATTAAGGCCAATAGTATTCAGAAAAAGGGGTCGTCCACTGACAAGGTGGCTGGACGCAGTTGAGAGGGACCTAAAGACAATAGGATTAACTAACTGGAAGGCCATGGCACAGAACAGATTAAGATGGCAAAAACTTATTGGGATGGCCTTGGCCTGTCACAGGCTGTAGAGCCCAAGAAAAAGAATTTTCAAAGTGGAGGTGAATCGGACTGTATTATATCGAATATAACACCTTTACAGAAATTAGAACTTATTAGCTTAATGAATACTTTACCTACTCAGGATCGGAAATTAACATTAATAATTATTAATGTTTCCACCACATTAATTCGCACCTCTGATTTTACAGATGGTTTAGTGGCTTGAGGAAATATTTAAGATCGGATCAGTAGGAATAAATGGTTAATTCGACCTATACTAACTCGTGCTTCGAAGACATGCATAACTGCCAACATTGGAGAAATAAAACAACGCAGATTTTCATAGCGGCACTTTTTAGGCTATGAGTAAGTTTTGATACATCATGCATCATCATGTAAGTCAAAAAGAGAAACTCAAAATTGGAAATAATACAAGCACTTACATTTGGCGAAGAAAAAAATATGCATATAAATCTTAATCTGAAGAAGATTTTTTTAAAACATTATTTATAATTACTTAAACTATAAACACTCAAGAAACTGCAGTACTGGCAATAGCGCCATCTGTTGAGGAATAAGAGAAGTATTTTTGCCATCAATGGACATTTTACCGCCAATTTTTAAAAAAATTTCTTTAACAAATACAGAGAAATTTGAGAATATACGGGTAAACAGGAGATCGTAAAATACAGGAGTCTTTGTTAAAAAACAGGAGACTTGGCAGGTATGGATAATGACACAGAAATACTGGCCATTTTTGAAAGGAAAATACTTCGAAACATTCTAAAAGAAACACAAAATAATGGCATTTTAAATCGAAGTACAAGTTCACAATTGTATAAAAGTTACAAGTTACAAAGAACCAGATGTCATAAAAATTAAAAAATTACAGATTAAAAAAGCCAGGACTCCTCATTAGAATGGAAGGAAACAGAAATGCCAAAAGGACATTTATGGCCAAACCATATGGAGTTAGAGGAAGACCAAAACTACAGTAAAATAATCGTAAAACTAATAACTAGAAAAGATGGAAATCTGTTCTTGAGAAGGCCACCACTGAAAAAGAATCAGAATGTTTCCATTGGAAAGGCTAGTGTAAGAAACAACTTTGTGTTTAGTGTAACATCTCATTAGTGCTTTGAAATTTTGTTGCAGTGTATAGATACTGACCACTGAATTAACTTCCTTCCCTAGAATACTAACTACGTTCCTATTATTGAATCCCTGTGATCAAGTCATTGTGATTCTTATAACATCCATCGTCTACCCATTACTATTTTTCATCACTATTTGCTTACTACTCTTTATCTGGAAGTTAATTAATCAGTCAAAATTTCACCAGTACTATTTTATACATATATTGAACAAGTGTCTCATTACACTCATACAATAGAATAGGCAAAATGTATATAACTTTATGCTACATAACATTTCACATAACAACATTTCACAAAACATTTCACAAAAATTTAAAGTTTTTATAAGGGTAAAACAAAGAACAAAACAACTTTGAAATTAAATAATAGATCTATGTTTCGTAGAAAATGTATATTTAAAGCAGGCACATACCTGATATATATAAAAATATTATTTTTGCTTTCATTATTAAATAAAATAATAAAAAAACAATGCATTAAATATAAACAATTGTGCATAACATAAAGAAATTTAGAGTTACAAACTCATTTAAATTATAAAAATTTATTGGAAAAATTAAAATTATTAATATTTCTATAACTTTTACGATTTTAACAAACTAATTACAAGATTTTTTTAAAAATTAAAATAAGGTATAGGAGAAAATGTGTTAAGCCATTAATTTTTAGCAATATATGAAAATGCTACTATTATTCTTTGAATATATTTAATGATAATGACTAAAAATTCAGGACTATTAAATTTAAATCACTTTCAACTTTTCTTTTATTCAAAACTAATTATATATAGAAATGCAATTAAAAAAATTATATAAAAAAATAAATTTAAAGATTTTTTCTTAATTTATTAACAAAGACAAAATCTAAAATTTTACCTTCTGTATCAGCACTGCTTTCAGCTAATTAGGAAAAAATATAAATTAATTATAAAAATAACGATAAAAAGCAAATTAAATTTTTTAAAAAAATTATCTACTTACAGGGTTTTGTTCTTTTACTTCTTGCTGATGGTGGACGGGCACTTCGACTTGAATGAGAGCGATGACTTTTTTCTCGAATAGGCTGACAATCATTAAAATAATTTAGTTAAAAAATAAATAAATGAAAAACACGCTATAACATCAAATTTCTATGACCGTATTTAATTGGTTACAGCTCATCAATATAAGCATATATTATTTTAGCAACATTATCTTTAGGTTTACACTTAATCTGATGATTCTACCACAGTAGTTGAACTAATTAACCTTAAGTATTAAATAGTTTAATAATTAATATGTAATAAGTCAATATTTAATATATTAACATGTAATATGCATAAATTATATTAATATGTATAAGTTAAATAATAGTTAAATAATCACCTTTTCACTAAGAGAATCTACAAATTCTGATTCCCCAACGTCATCCTAGAAGAGAAAAACACAAGTTAATTTAAATGCTTATAACATTTAACTATAAATTATAATTAATTGCATTCTATTGATGACTCTACAATGCACTTAAGCTTAAAATACAGTGAACTCTTGCTGCTACGACATCCGATACAACAATAACTCCCTCTATTACAATGTTTCGTGGTCCTGGCGAACTTGCATATGAATTAATGATATCCACCTCTCAATATTGCGATATTTTCGGAAGAAATAAACCCCTGCAAAACTCTTTTTTTTCTCCATCAAATGTCAATCTCATTTTCTTTACTTATTATTGGTTTTCAAATGAAGTAAAAAAGCTTATTTTATCACATCTTGCCATTTCCCCCAGTTTCTCTTGATAAGAGAAGTCTCACTGCTCATTATGTACTTATCTTATTTCTTTTCCCAACAGTGAATGGCTTTTGTATTCAGATTTCAATATCCCACCCTGGATGTACATAGACCAACCCAAGACCTTCCATTCTTAGAATTGCCTCCCTTATCTCTTAAGAAGTCACAGATGTAACATTCTTATCAGATTTCATATTAATCCCCTTTATAATTACCACTCTGCAAATTAAATTTTTAGATAATATATAAATAGATTTACAGTTAATACATATATAACATTAAAGTTGAAAAAAAAATAAATTATTGTGTCCCCAAAGTATGTAGGCTCTCGATATAATAACATATCCCTCTACAACAATATAATTATTTGGTTCCCAAAATATTGTTGTAGCGAGGTATTACTGTATATAAATATTAAAATATGATTTTTTTATATAATATAGTCATTGCAAATTATTATGCTAAATAGCATAAAAAGTAGTGCAAATTGTTCCATTAGACAAAAAATAGTGAATGGCAGAGAATTATATTTACTAAAAACATTGTGATATTAATTATTTTTAAATAATTTGAAGCAGTAAGACCAGAGATGATTCATATTTGGGTAAGGTTCCCAGAAGAATAACTATAATTGCACCATTAAAGTGATGTTAAACATAAGGAAAGTACAAGTTACCCAATCACTATGGCAGACGAGAAAAGGGAATTAAAAAAGTGCTTTTCTTTTTCATCCAAATGAATGGTATTGCACCATATCATAAACATTTTTGGCAATTATTATTTAAATTTATAATAAAAATTGTGTTCAATTTAAGATTATGCTGAAAACCGCCGATCTACAGTTGCTGCTCTACTCAAGTCTGCAGATAATTAGACGCACGGCAGTAAATAACATTTCTAAGTAATATCAATAATGTTATAATTCTGACTATTATTAGAAGCTACAATTCACATAATCGGCAAAAGGCATCACTTTTATATGAAATAGATATATTTTATGCAAAAAATTAGGATTATTTTTAAAGAAAAATATAAAATCCTGTACTTTTTCTGACATTAAAAAAAAGGTTTAAGTGGAATACAAAAAAAAAAACAAAAAAAAAAACAGCGTTTTAATTAAAAAACAAATATTTTATATAATAATTACAAATAGAAAACAAATTAAGATAAGTAAATTACAAAAAAAAAGAAATCTTCCTTGTATTAAATTTCTGCAAAGTAAAATTTCTGCACTTTCTTTTGCGCTTTATTCAGGTTTTTTTTTTTTTTTTTTTTTTTTTTTTTTTTTTTTTTTTTNTAATAATTAAAGCAGACAGAATAGTAAATAAAGTCAGGATTAAGTAGCAGTTTCTTTTTCATAGCACTCTTAAAACTACTAATTGTGAAAAGTAAATTTTTTTTATTTTAAATACATTATAAATTTAATATTCTTTTTAAAAGTAAAAAAATCTTAAAAGTTTGCTAGTTACACGGTATCTGCTACATTTTAGATATTCAAATCTATGAATTTTTCATGGCTTAATGAAGTTACTATCTTCTCCGACAAAAACACAACAATAAATTTAATAATTCTCCTTCATCCGCTCAAGCACGCAGAATCAGTCTTTAACCGCTGGATATCATTGCTGGCCACTCTCAAACACCTGTGGCACAGGGTGCATAGCCAAATTATTCAATAAAAAATAGCACCTTTTAAGCACTAAAAAATATTTTTAAGCATTTTAAAAAATATCATTTTGAAAAAGGGAAAATTAAGCACCCTTTAAAAACACCCAATGAAAAAAGCACCTTTAAGGGCTTCTAAAAAATGAAAATCAAAAATAAGCACCTTAAAGCACTTTTTAAAAATGCTACGCACCCTGGTGGCAGAATCCCAGGCGACATGGCGACATTGTCACAGAACGCAAGTGAGTTCTTCAGAAAGACAAAAAAATTTTTTTTGGGGGGGGGGGGAAGTTAAAAATTTTAGTTTTCTTTTCTGCAGAATTTTTTAAGACGCTTTTTTTCTTCAGAATATACTCTAAAGATACTTTTCTTTTTTCATCGGAAAAAGAAATAAATCCTCCTGGTTTTTCTGTTCTCCTTTGGGAATAAAAAAAATTCGCCAATAAATGGCTGTTTCAGATAGAATTTTAAAATGATAAAATAAAAAAAAAATTCTGAAATCAGGGAAGTTTAAAATATAATTTGCTCTAGAATGATGTTCTTTCATTCATTTTTTGAAAGAACACTATAATTTTTAAAGAACATCACAAGAAAATTTTATATTTTAATAAAATGTTCTCATGGTATTCTTTAAAAAGTGTGAGAGGGGATTTTGTTACAAATTCAGATATTTGGAACACTGTGAAAATTAAGGAGGTAAATTCCATTTAAAAATGAGATTTTTCAGAGACCTATATCCAAGACTTTCCATGATTTTAAAAAAATAAAATGAATAGTTAAAATCATGATACTTAATAACAAATTTTAATAATAAGGATATCCATTACTTTCCAGGTGCGTTGATGCCCTGTAGTTATTAAATCTTTAAAAGGTAGTTTTCATTCCTTTAAATTACTGTTATAATAATACATATAAAAAATCATGCTAACTTTACATCTTATTCATTTAAAAAAAACAGAATAGATCCAATTAAAATAAAATACCACTTACTTTTGAGTGTGCATCTCCATTCATCATACTAGTAGATGGTTCACTAAGATTAGTTTCTAAAGCAGGCACATGGTTTTCTACATTATTTAGTTCATGATCAGTGGCAACCGCAAAATTTTCAGTCTTGTTTTCTTCTTCTTCAGGCGGAGGAGGTGGATCTTTAGTTTTAGAAACTCTATCCTTAGAACTCCTTTTAGAATCTTCTGTTTTTTGCTTTGATCTATCTTTGGATTTTTCTCTGTCTTTTCGAGATTCTCGACTTTTGTCTTTGGATTTATCACTGTCTTTAGATTTGGTTGCATCTTTATTTTGACTAGATGATGAAGAGCTTTTTTTTACAGGATCAAGTGTTTTCGTTAGAGATCTTGAATGGGACTTTTCACTTGTTTTATCTTTCTGAAATTGAATAAATTATTAATCAAATTTCGTAAACTTATATCAGAAAAAAAAATTAAAATAACATATTCACTAACTATGAAAATAAATATTTTAAATCACTTGAAATAAATTCTTATACTTAATATTTATATGTTACAGATACTTAGTTTTAATTTACAAATTTCAAACAAGTAAATTCAAAACACATTCTTAGAAAATAATTAATAGCAAAATAATATAGACATTGACAGAACTAAAAAACACTGTTTCACAACTTGATCAATTACGGCGAATCTTTATGCAACAAAATTATAAATTGTTACGATAATATGTTACTTATTAGCAGTTGTGACAAACTCTCCTCTTTCCCCCACTATGGCGCCTCTGGCGATGAACTAAGACAGTCTGATAGGAACTGCCGTAAAATATGGACATTTAATTCCAGCCCAAACCCCCCTCTTCCAAATTCTTGTATTTCCTTTTTATTCTTGTTTTATTTTATATGTGTTTTGTCTTTTCAATAAATAGTTAAAGTTAATTTCTGGCCTTTCATTATCTATGTGAATTGGTAAAAATACAAATAAACCCAGACCTCCCCCACACAGTACAATAAATAAGCATTCCAAAAATTGTATTTCTAAATTATATCTATTGGAGGTCCCCCAAGCCTTGATATTTTTTTAATTTAGTTATGGTTAATTGATAGACTTTATGAACATGCTCATTTAAATTGTTGGCTATTTTTAACAGTGCCATTTTATTAGGTACATGCCTAATATGTATTATACAGATGCAAAATAAGCAAGGGAATTGAGTTTTTAAACTTTATTTAATGAGCTAAATCTGAAACTTTTTTCAGAGAAAAAGGTAAAAATTTTTTTTTAAAATCAGAATAAAGAAATTACAATAATTAGTGAAATTAAATCATTACTATTTATTTAGTTGTTGTCTTGTCTATGTTATTCCTAAATATTTCCAAATGATTACTTATGTTAAAAATATTATAAATCTCTCCTTCAGTAAGGAGGGGGGGGAAAGAACCTTTAGTACACACAGTAAAAGACATGCATAATACATGCCGTTTACGGAAAGTTTGTCACCATGGAAATTTTTTTAGTATTAATCATTATAAATTTTTTTTAAAAAAAAGAGACTTGGAAGATTTAGTTATAGAAAGACAGTCAAGAATAAGGCAAAACAAGATAAAGTCAATAACTGGTAAAACTTCAGAAAACTGCTAAATTTAAAAAAATATAAGCTGGTATGTATAGTAATCATCATACAGTTTTATAAAAATAAAAAGATTAAAAAAAAAAATTGTAATCAGGGAGTTTTGAGCAAATTTCATCAACATTAAGTGATGATGAAAATATAGAAAGAGTTACAGTCAAAAAAAATTTTTTTTAACAGAGATTTTGTGCTTGTAGAAAGTTATTCATTTTATCTAAGACTGCACAACAGGATGTTTAGACACCAGCAATTAAAAAATAGAAATTTGTAAACAAAGCTTATCATGAGGTCATGTGAAAAAATGTCTAAAATTGAGCTTTAAAAGCTCAAAAGATATCCTTTATCAGAAGTTTTTAGAAGTCTCATTTCGAGGACATTTAATTTTGTTTGTTGTGGTTTTAAATGCATTTTACTATAATAATCATTACACACTCAATTTTAATCTATCTTGTTTTATCCTCCACTAAACATCAATTTTGAATTCCAACACTAAAAATTGTAAATGTTTACAAAATTAAAATGAAATATAATAATTAGTATAATTATAACTATCACTACTAACTATACTATACTTATTACCATAATTATTAACTGTAACAACTAATAAATAGTTTGACGAGCTTTGTACTGATGTTGCTTAGTTTAATTAAAACTACTATATGAAGAAATGAATTCTCACAATAAGATATTTATAAAAGAAGATCCGATTAATCCTACGATTTTCAAGTTGTTATTTTTCAATTATTTGTTATATATTAATTTTAAATGTAGTAAAATCAGTGGAAATTTTCTATAAAATAATCCAGTATTAAAACTTTTAAAAAATTGTAAATTTAAAAAATTGTAGGCACAAAATAAAAGGTCAGAAAACAATCAAAATCTAAAATATTGTGTTAAAACACAAAGACAAATTAGTAGCCCAAAAAAATAATAAATGAACTTTAAGTTGAAAAGAAATTAATGAACTTTAAATTTAAAAGAAATTAATGAGCTTTATAAAGTCAAAAAATTTAAATAACAAAGTTAAAAATCAAAAAAACTATTAAAATGATCATTTAATAAATGAACTAAACTACGAATTTTATCAAGTTAAAAAGCAAAATCTATAATTATGCAAGAATTTCAGGAAAAAGAAAGAATTAAATGGATTTTTCTGTTTCGAACATAGCAAAATTCTACTTTCAAAATTTACCTGATGATAAAAAAAAGACAATATCAATAATTCAATGTTTAATATATGTGCTGACATTGCCATAAATAATGTAAAAATAATTTATAATTAGTTTCTCCCAAAAATATTTTCTTTATACTGATGCAATTTTAGAGATGTTCTTAAAAAGTGATGATAAATAATCTAAATTTAAAAATAATACCACAAAAATTAAACTTTTGTAGAAATAACAAATAAAATTACTCTTTTATCAACAGATGCTCGTCGCTCCTTAGGGGCTTTAGTAGGGGAACTTTGACTATTCCCTGATAATACTTTTGCAACAGCTTCTTTGCTATCAAGCTAGGGTAAGAAATAAACAAATGAAATAATACTTAGCACAACATGAATGAAAAGCAATTCACAACACCAAGTAATTACATTACAGTACAAAGTACAATCCAAAAAATGCAAATGAAATTTATGTTTCATTTTACATAGAAAAGTGATATTTTTACACTAATTTACAGTTTCACTCACAACTAATTAAGCCAATAATAATCATGATTATCATATATTTCAAATGACATAAATAAATGAGCAAGAATATTAACAATCGCCTAAGTTCTGAATTAGTGCTGATTAGGAAGCATGAAAAAGTACAAATGTAAATTAAAAAAATAAATAAATAAATAAAAAAAAAAATAATAATAATAAAATTAAAAAAAATAACACATAAATAAGATTAATTTCTAAACAAAAAACATAATTTTTTTAACTTTGCAATAGCTAAAAATGTCCTTTCTTCTGTTTTTTTTACAGCTAAAAAAGTAAATGAATAAATAAAATAAAAAATAAATACATTTCCTTTATGATTTAAAGAAAAAGTTATGTATTAAGGAGACATTTCAACACAAATTAGTGTTAATTCTGAATGTGAACACTTGGTTAATCAAATTAATTAAGTGAGTGCATAGTAATTAAACCCAACAAAAGTGAAACAACAGATAGCAATTAAAAATAATAAATTTTTTGTAGTGAAAAAGAGAAAATGCTTTGAGTTATTCCTCAAGCTGACATTGATAAAATTATGATGCAAAAAACAGCAATTTTATTACTTAGAAAATGTTTCTTTCTCTCTAAAATTTTAAACAGTTCATTACATCCCTAATTTTTTATAAGGAATAATAATCGTAATAATAAAAATTCCAAAGAAAATACATAAATATTTTTATAATTATTTCTCAAACTAAAACAGTGAAATTTAAACACATAAAATCCAAGATGTGGAGGTACTAATCAAGTTACAACAGATATTCTCTTTACATTTCTATTTCTTTTTAAGAATATAACATGTTTATAGCAAATATAGTCCAATGATTTATTAAAAAATAATGCACAAGTTATAAAATCTTATTTTTTTAAAAGCTAAATACTTCTTTATGTTTTTATTTTAAATAAAAATAAATAAATAAACAGTTCAATACATCCCAAATTTTTTAAAACAAATAATAATCGTAATAATAAAAAAATCCAAATAAAATACATAAATATTTTTATAATTATTTTTCAAACTAAAACACTGAAATTTAAACACTAAAAATCCAAAATGTGGAGGTACTAATCAAGTTACAAAAGATTGAAATCTTTTTACATTTTGATTTCCTTATTTTTTAGAGAAATTTTTTTTAAATAATATGTTCACAGCCAATACAGTCCAATGATTTATTAAAAGATAATGCACAAGTTATAAAATCCCATTTTTTTTTAAAAAGATAAACACTACTTTATTTTTTTTTTAAACAGAAATAAATAAATAAATATCATCACACAATTAAATGGAAAGAAAGAAAAAAGTGTAAAGCTCAATTAACCTTATTTTTCACAGCTGAACCAAGTATTTGTAGAAACAAGTTAGTTTTTTGAGGATCATGACCAGCAACAACTTTTGAAGGCTTCAAGTTTACAGGCTGATTAGTAACAAGAGCTGTAAGGAGTAATTCAATTCGATAATTACTTAAAAGTTTTCTTATCATTTTTTTTAATTGCTACTACAGCTAAGAAATTTTTTTTCTTATTATTCTAATTAAAACTAAAAGTGGTATTTGTTTACTATAAAGTAATACGTAATATGAACTTATTATGCAATATTTCATGAAAAACATATTGTAAACAGCATGTAACTTAACAATTTTGCATTTATTAGACAATAAATAAGTTATTTATATAATATTTTAACAGGCCATATATAAGATTGAGTCTAGTCAAAAAAGGTAATTAAAAAATGAATATAAAACTGTTATTAGGAACTTACTTTTCAAAAAATTACTAAGCATTACGATTGCCGAAAAACGTTTTACTTATTTTATAGTAACTATAAGTTGAATATGAATTTGATAAATAAAATTGTAGATTTAGTCGTAATGACAACCAAACAAAATGATTTGACTTAAGCAAATAACAGTGGGAATAGAGAGAAAATTAAAGTAAATAAATGGATATACTAAAGTTTCAGTTCTGTAAACAAAAACCTTTTCCGGTGTCTAAACACCAAGTGATGGTAGAGAAAGTAAAGAGACAACACAAAATTTTTAGCTATCTGACTGTGATTTTCCTTCAATATTATTGGCCTACAGAAAATTAATCTCGCAATCTACCTAACTCTCGAATTCAAACTTTAAACAATTTGATTGCTATACCTTACTATCCAAAAATCAGTTCCAAAGTTTTAATAAATTTGAGTTTAAAGTAGCTTTTTCTTCCGTAGATAAACTAAATTTCACTGACCTTAAATACCCTATTGCTGATAATAATAGCTGGGGTATTTAGCAAATTTCATGTCAATGTGGTTTTGCAAACTCTGGACAAACTAAAAGTACACTTACATTTTGAATTTAAGAGCATGCAAGATATGTTCAAAATCAGGACATTAACCTATCTTCTATTGCTCTACATATCTGGAAATCACATCACAGGNACATATTGTAAACAGCATGTAACTTAACAATTTTGCATTTATTAGACAATAAATAAGTTATTTATATAATATTTTAACAGGCCATATATAAGATTGAGTCTAGTCAAAAAAGGTAATTAAAAAATGAATATAAAACTGTTATTAGGAATTTACTTTTCAAAAAATTACTAAGCATTACGATTGACGAAAAACATTTTACTTATTTTATAGTAACTATAAGTTGAATAGGAATTTGATAAATAAAATTGTAGATTTAGTCATAATGACAACCAAACAAAATGATTTGACTTAAGTAAATTAAAGTGGGAATAGAGAGAAAATTAAAGTAAATAAATGGATGTACTAAAGTTTCAGTTCTATAAACAAAAACCTTTTCCGGTGTCTAAACACCAAGTGATGGGAGAGAAAGAAAAGAGACAACACAAAATTTTTAGCTATCACTGTAGACTGTGATTTTCCTTCAATATTATTGGCCTACAGAAAATTAATCGACCAAACTCTCGAATTCAAACAATTTTATTGTTTTACCTTACTAAACGAAAATCAGTTCCTAAGTTTTAATAAATTTGAGTTTAAAGTAGCTTTTTCTTCTGTAGATATACTTAATTTCACAGACCTTAAATACCCTATTGCTGATAGTAATAGCTGGGGTATTTATCAAATTTCATGTCAATGTGGTTTAGCAAACACTGGACAAACTAAAAGTACACTTACATTTTGACTTTAAGAGCATGCAAGATATGTCCAAAATCAGGATATTAATCTATCTTCTATTGATCTACATAGTTGGAATTCACATCACAGGTTTAAGTTTTCTTTGCTAAAATCATTCAACACAGCTCTTCATTTTCTGAACTAGATTTTTGGGAATCCTTTTACATTTCAAAATTTTTTTTTTAAAATTATAATGTAGTTAATGATCTTTCTAGCATCCCACAGTTTTGAATATTTGGAACTCTATTTAAATTTAATCTGCTGCACTCTGGGGTTCCCACCAAATCCCCTACACTTTCTCCCTTCCCTTTTTATTTTCTTGTTCAAACTAGTTCCTCTGTCCCTACTTGTTAAACTACTTTGCATGTATTTGTCTCTTTACTTTCTCTACCATAATTTAGTGATTAGAGTATTAGACACTGAGGAAGGTCCTTGTTTATAGAACTGAAACTGTAGTACGTCCATTTATGGACCTAGCACAAAGAGTATACCTTACCCATTGTTGATTTAAACTTTATCTGTACTCAATAGAGTATAGAACTAAAATAATTTTGGGATATTTTGATAGAATAATTTTAAAACATTCTAGAACAATCCGTTTGTTGTTAAAAAGAAAAAAATAGCATGGCAATTTAAAAAGCTCCAAAAATAATTACTAACATAGTAACAACATTAACTTTCATCTTCAAAGCAAATCTTGAAATCTAATCAAGGACTTCTGAATAAAATTTCAAAATAACTTTGAAAAACTCCAAAAAACCTGGTGTTGTTTTGAAAAACACCAATAAATACCAGGTTTATAGATAAGCTGTTTGTTTTTTAGAAGAAAAAAAATTATTATTTCAAACTCTGCTTCATATGCAAGTAAAAAGTTGGATAAAATGCAATTCATTATAAGCAAACTATATATAATCATGCTTAAAAGCATATTATATATTATAAGCAATCATAATTTAAGATTATGATAGAGATCACAATTAGAGTTAATGAAGTATAATTACAAGTAATGATCAACATTTAATTTTAATTACAATTGTAATTTTTTTAAAGTTAAAAATCATGACTGCATGAAATTAAGAATATAGAATAATTAATAACTGCACTCAATTATACTGAGCTCAATTCTGCTCTGAGTTACCAAATAAATCAGTAATACAGAGAACATTTTGAAATATATATTTTAAAACACACAGATCTAAACTAAAATATAAAAAATAGGTACAAATGGATTACCTAAAACATCTACAGCTTTCTGCAAAAACAGGACTTTGCTTTCCTTATCCTATATTAAAAATTAATAAATAAATCACAATATCTTAAAAGCTTTACAATAATTATTCAAACAAACAAAAAATACATTTTACAAGAATTTATGATATACAGTAATAGTAGAAAATTTAGATTTTTTGTTAATAACCTTATTTGCCTTATAGTAGATTTACATAAAATATAGATGCATAAAAAAATTTAAAGAGCATCATTATAACCAAAAACAAAGTTTTAATTAATTACAGTTCACAAAGGGCACCAAAAAACAAATAAAGATTAATAAGAGCATGTTTCTTATTTATGTTTACAATCATTATTAAATTTCTTAGTTGAAATCTTGATTTAAAATCTAAGTAAACGTAGTAAAAAAAACAACACCTAAGTGAAATTTATAAAGTTTTAATCTTAAATAAAAACATTTTCAGACCTTCACATTTTCCGAATGTAGTTCCGTTGATGCATAAAGACCTTTTAAGAAACCAGAAGTCTTGATAATCTAAAATATAGAATTATAACAAATCATGAATAACAAATGAACATATGACTTTGAAATAGTTACGTGGACGATTTAATATTTAATGAAACTAACGTTAGTTATGATATCATGTAAAAACCTAAAGGGTGGTTTTTTTAAGTTCTTTTCAGTCAAAGTCGGTTTTTTAATAATACTTCCTAGAATTTCTTGTGTTTTCTTGATTATTGCTGGATCGATTTCTTCAGCCATAGCAAAATTTTCTGCCTAAGATAAACAATAATCGAAAATCATTTTGAAAAAGTCAAAATAAGAGTGACAGCAATTGTATAAGGTTTTCGACACACAGCTTGTAACTTATCCAATCCTAAACAAAATAATCGATTAAAAAATCCACGGTAGCCAAAAGATACAGATCTGACCTCATATTATTTTTCTCTGTTTTTCAAACGGTGGCAACGTTTTAAACGCCCATTGACGAAAAGTGGAGTAGCGGACGAAGTTCCGAAGTTGGTCAAAATGAAATCACGAGTAACACTCATAAGCAGTACAGTTCAGCAGCTGAATGTATCATATCAACATGAATAAGGTTTCGTCGTGATATAAACATGTTATTGTTATTGGATGATTGGAATGAATGTATTTATTCATTATGAGCGAGTGTTTCGTCTGCTATTTTTGATTTATAATACAACATAATTGTGGCAAATTTTCTAATGTATTACTCATGCGTTTGGATATATTTAAAAACATTCTTCTGGTGAAAGTCTTCCCAGAATGCGAACACCAAAGGTAATGTAATTAATTTATTATACATTATTATTCACCCATTTGTTTTGAATGAGTAATGTCATAGGTTCTCAAGTTGTGTTTACATTTGAATGTTAGTAATTATCTTATCGAAAAAAGTAAAATAATTTATCCCTCACTCAGAATCGGCGCTAAAATAGTGATAAAGATTTCCTCTTTTTTTTCTTCTTTTAAGCAATTTCCCCATATTTTTTATTGAGCCTAAGTTTTTACGTATAAATTTGATTAAAGTATTTCTCTGCTGACTTTTTTCTCTTATATTTTTGTTTAGAAAACAAGTTCATCTTTCATCATTTCATTTACATTCATCATTTTATGAAATAATTGTTTATTGTTTGAAGCAAACATTCGTCTAAGTAAAAATATATAGCGAAAAATATAGTGTGTATCAGTTTGACAATAAAAAAACATTGTTTGACTTGTGTAAAAATATATAACACACGAATATATACTACAAAATATTATACTACAATATTTTGAGAGGGATATTGTGGTAAGTATTTTGGAAATTCCACAGAAAGTAAGGCATAGATGATTTATTTTTCTTCAAATTAAATTGACGTAATCTGCATAATTTTTTAGTTGAAAGTACAATGATTACTAAACTTGAAAAACTTTTTCTATTTCTCCATAATCTTTTTTGGTAAACAGTCTTGAAAAAAAAATTTTTTTTAAGTCAAAAATTTATGAATTTCAATGTGAATTTCCAAATACCAATTAATATAGTAATATTGTTTGCTTTGTTTGTATTATTGTGAGCAATTTAGAATATCAGTTTGACAATCAGTAAACATTTTTTGTCTTGTATGTAAATATATTACATGCTTGGGATCAACATTTTGAGATGGATTTTATGCTAAGTATTTGGGCAATTTCATGGAAAGTAAGACCAAGTAGATGAATTTTGTTCTTCAATTTCATTGATGTATTCTATATCATTTTTAGTTGAAAGTATGATGAAAACTAAACTAGAAAAACTCTTCCAAATTCTCTGTAATCTTTTTCGGTAAATGGTCTTGAAAATAACTTTTTTTAAATTAAAAATTTATGAATTTCAGTGTGAATTTCCAAATACCAGTTCATATAGTACCTAATTTTGATTGCTTTGTTAATTCATTTTTATAATATTAGTAGGTCTCTTTTTAAGTTAATAATGACAAATTTTTTTTTAAAAAAAAGTTTGTTTTATTGTGATAAAAGAATTCTTTGAAATGTGACAAGTGTAATCAAAAACTTATAAAAGTTTATCCTAGAGTAGGAATATTCTTTTCAAATCAAAATTTTCGTTATAAATGTGCTGCATACCTGTATTTATACAATAACCAAATTCGCAAATTCGGATCCCTTAATGCTGTTCAATTGAGAATTTGGATCCCTTTCAAATTGTTAAATTTAACCAAGCAAAAAATTTTTCAATTTAAAATAAAATCAAAATAATTTCAATTTAAGATGGTTGGTAGGGCACTGGGCCTTTGTCCAAGAGTTTGTGGGTTGGATCCCCTCTGGCCGAAGACTCCCCGTGTAGTAAATGGTGATCGATGCACGTTAAATCTGTCGAGTTGCAAAGTCCTCCATGTTCCCATAACAAATCAATACCTCTGGGGATACTGAACCAGGAGTTTCCTTATCTTCTGGATTGGTTAAAAAATACAAGGCTACGGAGTTGAGTATTAGTCGTCGTAAACCCAAAATTGGGTTGGCTGTTCAACAATCGATATAAAATATTAAAAGATTTTTTGATAGAAAGCTTGGAAGTAAAAGCAAATCGATATGCGACACCACAATACATGACAAAAGTAACCCATGAAATTGCCCATTATAGAATGTGGGTAAATTATGCTTCTATTTTTCCGTATGACAGTTAATAGTATAGAAAATGTTGTAGTCTTCAATTTACTGAAACCAATGTAATAAAATTATGATTTTAGTAGTTTCTATGGCATTTTTATGCATGGAAAAAATCATACTTGTTAATAATTTTCTAATACTATTAATCTTAGTATAGTTAGTTTGTATGTAATAGTACGAAAGCTAAAAATTGCCAAATCAAATGCAGGGTAAATAACACGAATCCAAAAAAAGAAACAAAATGGTAGGGGAATTGATAACTAAGCTAACCTACCATGGGTTAGAAATGAGTGGGAAAAAATAATCGCTTTGTCAAAATTACATAGTTTTGTTCGCGATTCCTCCTTAGTATTTTCTATATTACACCCATTGTTCCTGATTTTCTGAAAGACTTCCTGATTTTAAAGTTTTCTTCTTCCTTTTTACCATATGATAGAATTTTCCTGTTTTATTTTTATTTTCACCCCAATTTTTTACTTAACTCTTTAAGGTACTGATTTGGTTTTAAAGGTAAAAATGTAAGGCAAAATTATTTCATTGTTAAAGATTTACAATAAATAGATTTTGTAGTAAGAGTTAAGAGCCAACTAAACTGTATTGAGTACATAGTTAAATATGTATTCGAACTTTAAGTGCAGTTTTGTTTTTTCAAATCAAAATTTAACTAATGAATACCAAATCCAATTAATTTTGTCATGGTTTTTCTTTTAATTTTTTTGGCAGAAGCTACTGCCTATTATCATTGCAATATTAATAATCTAAAACATAGAGGGTTAATACAGTTCTATTTCCTTTATTAATTTGGGAAGTTCTTATATATTACTGCTTTTCAATTTAAGTTGAGTCAAAGTATTTTATTTGGATTTAAGTTGTGTTAAAGTATTGTTTAGTGGGTTGGTACATGTATGTATTATAGTCGTAATAAAAGCGTGTTGTTCATAAGAAATTATTCATACTTAAACATGATTCTGAAATCTATACATATTTCAGAATCATGTATTATTAAAGTTCTCATCTGTTGAAAAATTAGATATGTAATTGAATTAAGCTTTATCATGATTAAGAAAATGAAGTTAGGTTTTGTCATTTAGCTTAATCTTCAAGTTTTTTTTTTAACTATGTACTCATTTTATTCAGATTAATTTAGCTTAATTTCCAAATTTTCTACAAAAAGAAAAAAAAACTAATGTAATATTATACTATGTAATAATGTAATATATACATATGTAATGTAATGTAATATTATAAAAATTTATTTGGTTGGATTTTCGAAGTTTGACATTTAACTTAATTTTAAAATTTTTTACCTAATGAGACTGATGCAACATTTCTTTAATTCATTTAGTGTGATTTTCAAAAGTTTCTTACCAAAAAAAAAAAAAANAAAAAAAAAAAAAAAAAAAAAAAAAAAAAAAAAAAAAAAAAAATTTAACATTACATAAATTTATTTAGCTTGGTTTTTAAACTTATCTTACACACACACGAAATATATGTATATTTATATAAATTTAATTGGCTTGAGTTTCTTAAGAAAAAAAAGAATTTGTTTTAGAGGCAGTGTTTAGTTATTCAGTATATTACTTCTTTTGAAATGCATAAAGATGTCACTAAAAGGAAAAAAAGTTATAAGTTTCCAGAGTGCTTGACCTTGAACAAAGTAGTTTAGATCTAAAAAAAAAAAAAAAAAAAANAAAAAAAAAAAAAAAAAAAATCCCGTTTTTTATGATTATTTTAGTAAAGCTTTTTCATTTTTTAAAAATCTCAAACTGTATTCACATCAAGAAAAATTTTTTACACATCGTTTTTTTTTTCTTTTTTTTTTTTNTTTTTTTTTTTTTTTTTTTTTTTTTTTTTTTTTTTTTTTTTTTTCTAAAATTAATATCCAATTTGGGATAAAATATAAAACAGATTAGGCAGAATAATCGATAAAATCATCGAAATATTCTTTATGTGTACAGAGTTGTATTACTTTTTTTTCTTTTTCTTTCTATCATTCAACTGTTTGGAGGTCTGTTTTTATCAGTTTGACGAAAGAAGAGGAAGATGCTTGTCATAAACAAAATATATAAGTCACTTTAGGTAAAGAAAATAAATTGGAGAGAAGAACTTGTTTTCACACGTAAAATATTATAATCGGCTAAGAGAAAAAATTTCATGCCTTTTAAAAGAAGGATGCATATTTGTTTCGCGAATTAGAAACCTTTTACCTATTACTCATTCCTATTTTCAGTGGGACCCATATTGCTGTCACCTTTGTAAGGTCTCAACTATGACGCAATTTTTTTTATTAACACTAGAAAGACGGAAAATTAGTATATACCTATATTGCCGAAAAGCAGTCAAAATGTCTAGATTGTGAATGCGTCAATAAATTTGTTTAAAATTAATTTTTAAAATTTTTTATATTATTTACAGTTATGTAACAAGTTATTAGTAAATATTAACAATGAAAATGTTTTTATTTTGTTCAAAAAGTCACAAAATTCTAAGAAATTGTGTCATTGTATACATCATTGTTTTTCTAATTGAAATTAAAAGCAGTCAAAATGACTTCCTTAGGCAATCTAGTGTTAAACATTATTCCTTCGTCAATGCCATCATTTTTTATTTCATGAATAAATACGATTCAGTATAAGAACGAATTCGTTGAATTTTTTTGATCGATTTATTGTGAATCTAACGTATTTTTACACACGCACTTAAATGTATATTAACCTATGATTTTTCTTGTGTGTTCATGAGCAACATATATTCCGAGCTTACGTAAGAAACTATATTCCCTATTCTGTTAAAATTCCCTTGTAAATTGTGAAAATTTTAACATTTAGAGAGATATGAACAATGTTGACAGAGGACAGTAAATTCTTTTTATCTAGAAAAATTCCTTTGTAAATTACAAAAATTATTAAATTTTGTAAAATGAAAAAAGGAAAAAAGAAGTTTAAAAAGTCTGATGGAAAGAAGATAACAATTCGCTGTTTTTTTTTTTTTTTTTTTTTTTTTTTTTTTTTGCATAAGGTGAGGAGTACAAAATCACTAAAAAATTTTGAACGACGTTCTCTGCGTTCTTCTACATTCTGTTTTAATTTTCTTTGAAAATAGTTGTAAATTTTAATATTCAATTTTGACGCCAAATTTGACTATTCGCAAAATTAATCGTCGAATGTAATTTATCGGACGAATTAACTGTTTTGCGTGAAACAAGAGCAATGGACACTAATTTAGGCATGGAAATATGGATTTTGAAGCTAAAATTCCGTTTAATTTTTAATTTATCTTAGGCATTTCACTGTGTAAGTAATAATTGTTCTAATTAAATGAGTTTATGATTCAGTTAATTGTATTTTAATTAACTGAATTAATTAAAATACATTTGTATTTCGATTGATTGTATTTTATTCAATTTTGTCGCTAAATTTGACATTATTCGCAAAGTTAGCCATCGAATGCAGATTAACGGACGAACTAACTGTTTTGCGTGAAACAAAAGCAATGGGCACTAATTTAGGCATGAAAATTTGGGTTTTTGAAGCTAAGATTCCGTGTAATTTTTAATTGCTTAGACATTTCACTGTGTAAGTAATAATTGTTCTAATTAAATGAGTTTATGATTCAGTTAATTGTATTTTAATTAACTGAATTAATTAAAATACATTTGTATTTTGATTGATTGTATTTTAATTTATTGTTCAGTTAATTGTGTTATATTCAATTTTGACGCTAAATTCGACAATATTCGTGAAGTTAATCGTCGAATGTAATTTACCGGACGAATTAACCGTTTTGCGTGAAACAAAAGCAATGGCCACTAATTTAGGTTTCAAATTTGGGATTTTGAAGCTAAGGTTCCGTGTAATTTTTAATTATCTTTGGCATTTCCCTGTATCAATAATAATTGCTCTAAATAAATGAATTTATGGTTCAGTTATTTGTATTTTAATAATGCTTTTATTTTCGCGTAACTGTATCAGTTACTAAAAGCTTTGTATAGTCTTCATTGTCATCTTCCATCAGCTAGTTAATGCAAAGCAACAGAAGCATTTTATTCCCTATGTTGACAATATTGCCATAGCAGCATTTGTAGCTTGATGACAGTTATGGATTGCTTTTTGACACAAGCATAATAGCTTTGCTTGAAAGAGTGAAGAAAAGAGCACAAAAGACGTATATGAATGACGAGAAAATGTATGATGTATTTGAAAGAAAAAAAAATGTATCATGTATATATTTTTTTATTCTTGTGTATTCAGTGTTGGGAATATTTAGAATAAGTGTTTTTACTGTTTATTAGATAGTAGAGTGCTTTATGAACAACAAATGCGGTTAATATGTCAAGAATAGATATGAATTATGAAGCTATTTATAAGCACAGTACATGTGCACATGTGTGTTGTTTTTTCAAAGTTTTGACATGCGATTTGTTAAAAATGCTATTTCAGTATAAAAATAGAGCACAAGTTAGTACTTGCATAGTATTTTGCTACGAATTAGCACTAATTACAAATTACTGCTCACGTCATGGCTACCTACAAGGTAATAGTAAATTCTGTTATCCTATAATTTTGTGAACTTGTTGATCTTCTGATATTCGATAATTTCTTATTTATTTTGCTATAAGGGGAGATTGATGTGTTCTGGAATCATTTTTATCAATCTTAACAAAATATAAAAATGAGCTTATCTCGGAAAAAAGGAAAAATAGTTCGATAATTCCATGCCGAAATCCATTCCATATTGAAATTCCATTCTGGAATCCTTTATATCTGTCTTAACAAAATACAGAAATGAGAGAATCTCGGAAAAAGGGAAAAATAGTTCGATAATTCCATGTCGAAATCCATTCCATATCGAAATTCCATTCTGGAATCCTTTATATCTGTCTTAACAAAATATAAAAATGAGCTTATCTCGGAAAAGGGAAAAAATAGTTCGATAATTGCATGTTATGGTCGAGACAGCTCATGGCTAGGGCTGCAAGTTTGACGCGGGAAAAAAGACTTGAAATTCGCGGGATATTTTGAAAATTACACAGATTATAAATACAGAAAAATGACTACTATATGAATGATGTAAAAGACAGAAATTGTGCAAATAATAAAACGAAAGCTTAAAAAGTACACAACAAAAGTATTTATTTTAATTTCAGACAATATAAATATTTTTATTTAAATGGACAGAATTTAGAATAATTAATAGATTAGAATAATATAATAATTTGACATTAAAAATAAATAAATTAGAATAATGAATAAATTAGAATAATTTGACATTGTAGTATTCTACATAGTCAAATTATTCTAATTTATGTTACGTCGTTCATCACTTAATACATTTATATAGTACTTTGAAAACGATCTTTCCGCATCCACGCTGTTTGTGGGCACCAACAGACACCGAATTGGCACTTTAATCAATTTTTGAATAGCGTTATGTTTTGAAAAAGCTTGAGGCCCCTCTATAAGAAGTCAATCACCAGAAACCGGAAAAATTTTCTGGATGCGTACAAAGGCAGTAGAAATTTCATTGCCCTTTGCAATAGCCTGTATAACAGTTTTTATGTCAACGATTTGATTTATAAAATTTTTTATTTTATTTTGCGATTCCCATATTTTTTGTTATCTGACTTCAGGAAGTTAATCCTAATCAGTCAGTCACCCTCCCTAAGTGTAGAAAGGCCGCCTTTACTTGACAAGATTGGGATTATCTCTTATCTCTGAACTATTTTCTTACTCTTTTGCTGTTGATTGACTCCCGGAAATGTCTAGTCAATTTTACATGTTTAATTTGAGGCTTTAGGAAAGTAAAAAAAAAAAATCTGTTAAATAAAAATAAATTAAAAAATGAAAACAAAAATTCTAATTGTAAGCAATTTTTTTAAAAACCAAAACATATTGAGAAATTCGCGGATTTTAGAAAAAAAAAGAGGAAAATTTCGCTGAAATCATCGCAGAGAAATTCGCTCTACGACAGACCTGCAGCCCTACCATGGCCAACTGCGATTAGGTGCCCCTGAAAAGAGGAGTGTAACGCTCTAAAGGGGGCAGAACACAATTATTTTTAAAAATACTTTTCTATAAATAACACAAGCAGAACCGCGATGGCTCAGAGGATAGAGCGTTCGCCTACTAATGAGGCGAACCGGGTTCGAATCCCAGTAGATACGAATTCCGCATCCGGCTTGCATCGACTACAGTGCTAACGTGAAATATCCTCAGTGATAGACGGATCATGGGTTAGAGTCCCTTTGCCGTCAAGCTAACCATGGGATGTTCTCGTGGTCTTCCTCTCCATGTAAGGCAAACGCGAGTTAGCTCTATCAAAAAAGTCCTCCACGAAGGCAAATTTGACCCAATACTCGGTCCAGGAGTTCCCTTGTCTTCTGGATTGGGTTCAAATTTACAAGGCTACGGAGTTGAACATTAGTAGTCGTAAATCCATAAAATTGGGTCGGCTGTTCAACGACGGTTATAAAATTATGAAAATAATACAAGCAGATTCTATGTTAAAAATTAATTATTTGAATCAAAATATTCTTAATTTTTTTTAATGTAAAGGATACTTAAGTTTTAATGACTTATTACTCCCTAATAAATTTTGTTTGAAATTCATACTTTTATAGTTAAAATATTTTGCTTGAACCAGACATTTACCTTTAAAAGACTTTTCGTAAAAAATATTTCTTAAAGTTTAAGTGTCTTTGGACAATCGATTGGGTAGCCCTTTGGCTTTATGCGTAGGGCCGATGCCCCCTTATCCCCCTCTGCACTCTATCGGGCTTGAGATTTTTTTTTTCTTATATGAGCAGAACTATTTTTTATTCACATTTGGTACAAAGATATTTCGCGTATACAACATCTTTACTAAGTTTTCTTTTATTATTATTATTTCCGTTCTAAAATGTCCACTATTTTGCACGAATGCTTGAATTCCTGGATCAAGCATTGGGATGAACTAGCCTTTATAGAGGATTTTGTTGTTGGAACTAAGCCGCATTTGCGTTACATGATGAGGAAAACCATAAAAAACACCCTCGGTTATCCCGACGGCAAGGGGAGGCATCTACCACTTTTCGTAAATAAATATTATTTCCACATTATTAATCTAAATATTATTTCTTAAAAAAAATACAAAAAAATACTACATACTATTTCGCAAAAAAATATCTTGCGTTACACTGTGTTCGGTGCGAGCTGATAGCAGAATTCATATCAACCAGCCACCGCTGGGATTTGGATCTCATTGTGAGGCAAACATTATATTCCCTGAGTCACTGCCGCTTCATATTAAATTTGTTTTATTTTATAACCGTCGTTGAACAACCGACCCAATTTTTGGATTTACGGCTACTAATATTCAACTCCGTAGTCGTGTAATTTTGAACCAATCTAGAAGACAAGGAAACTCCTGGTTCAGTAACCCCAAAGGTATGATTTGTTAAGGGAACACGGGGATCGAACCCACGACCTCTTGGACATGGGTCCAGTGCCCTACCAACCAGGCTATCCCGGTCCTGGATCAAGTATTGGGAGAAACTTGCCTTTGTGGAGGACTTTTTGATGGAACTAACCCGCATTTGCGTTAGATGGAGAGGCAAACCTTCCACGGTTATCCTGACATCAAGGGGACTCTAACCCATGATCCTCTGAGGATATTTTACGTCAGCACTGTGGTCGTATCGACCAGCCATCGCTGGGATTCGAACCCGGTTCACCTCATTGAAAGGTTAACGCTCTATCCCCTGAACCGTCACGGCTCCATGTTAAATATAAGAAATATTAACTTAAAATAAACGGAATAGTTTTTTCTAAGAAAAAAAAAAACAGTTCATTTTCACGTTAAGCCTATGTTGCAACGGAATATATCTATAATGCCCAAAGAGTTCTACGAGTAACATAAGTTCAAACAAACGTAAGCTATCACGTATGCGAAAAACAATTGATAGTTGAGCAAGATGCAGACGTGATGCTATTGATTTTCTTCTCATATACAATTCTTGTGCGTAAAAGGTGAAATCATTTCCCGCAAACATTTTTTGTAATCTTTCTGATGGGGTTGAAATTGCAGATCATGTAAGTGGGTATTCTTTTTCGCAGGTAGCCTTGTGAATTGCTCCCTTTATCTACGATACTGGCACGGTTTCTATGGTGCCCATGGCAACTGTTTTGGGCTTTTAAGTAATGAGCCACTGTATACAATCTCGTATTTTATTTCACGCTTTCTGATTCTCTCATTAGCAGAAATGGGGTGGAAAAAACAGGCAAAGAATTGAATAGTTTATTTTTGTTAGTATATAAAGCATTAAATAAAAAATATAACGTAATAAAGTTTACATATTTTTTAAAAACTAATTCGAGTTTATTTGTTACTAGACTACTGTTGCTTGTAAAAGATTTATATGTTTGTTTTTAATAAGAATTTTTTTTTTTAACGTTTTAATTTGGTTTTGAGCAAGGCACATGAGATTGACTCTTCAAAGGTGTATGGAAATGGTCAAAATCAATAATCCTGACTGTAGTTAGACATTAAAATCTCTAAATATAATTATTATGCACTTATTGCAAACAATTAATTCTAACTGTTTGTTCAATATGAATTGAAATCCAACATTTCGTTGTATTTTTAAGTTTATATTTAATGCGTTATTAAATTTTGTTGTATAAACTCAAATAATATCTATTATATGTCGAACTCATAAAAGTTTGTAATAACTGAAGAAGAAGAATACGCAATTTAAATTACATGTGATCAGTTATGGAATTTAAATCACGAGGTTGGGCTAATTACGTGTTTGTGCTTAGTGGGATGACGAGGCTTGGTTTATTATCGCTCTGTATCGCAGATTTAATTGGATACCTGCGAGCTATGTCAGACGTGTGTGTTGAATCCGATTGGCTTCTGAATCGAGGCATAAACGAATCCCACGATGACGTCGTAACTTCCAGCTATCCAATTGCGAACGATTAAAACAAAAGTAGTTCTTTTCATTTTATTGAAAAGACAAGTTGTCTAAATTAAAATAACTGAAATAAAATTGCTATTTTTTTATAAAATCTAGCCAGATTGCATGACCAGAACCCAGACTGTTATAAATATTATTAGAATCAATGATATAAGAAAATAATTTATTTGTAAAACTGTATTTTAAATACAAGTTACCCAACCTGTTTTTCGTATTACATAGAATTTCAACTATAAAATTTTAAAAATATAGCACCTTTTTAACTGGTGAAATACTCGTTCTGATGTATTCCTTGTTGTTGAAACACGAGAACTTATTCTACAAAGGTAATTGAACCCTGTTAATCTGTAGTTGCTAATTTATCAATGTAAATGACATTAATAATAAGATGCGTTAATAATTATGGTTATTAAAGGCTTAATTATTTATAAAATAATATTATTTGTTAATGCAACAAGTTTTATTCTAAAACTATAAAAAATTGAAAGAAAAAAAATATGAAAAATTAAATTAAGTTTGAAAAAACCCAATTAAACTTCAAAAAAAAAAAAAAAAAAAAAAAAAAAAAAAAAAAAAAACCTGAAAAGAAACTCAGAGGATTATGTTTTTCTGAAAAAACCCGGGTTTTTTACATCCCTGATCCCAGTTATCCATGGTATTAAGTTTTAAACACAGTATTGAAAAAATGCCTTTTTATTTTTGACATTTTATTCAAAATGCTTATTCATATCCTCACCTTGAATACACGGTGTCATACACAATATTGTTTAAGTTTTGCGCTATGATTCTGGATTTTGTGGGGGATGTGTGTTCTAATATATTACGAAAGTAATACAGTGAAAACTTTTGGGACGACCACTTTCCGTTCCACAGTAAAATGGTCAAAGATGGAGGTGGCTCGTTCCTAGAGGGTACCTCCATTGCCATTTCAAAATTGTTATTGAAGGTACATAATTTATCGCAAACGATTTTAATTTTAGTCAGTGTCGTTTTCTTGGTGCAGAAATGCCACTTCTGTTGGCATCATGAAAAGACGGATCTATGAGTATGAGCGCCTATAAAAATGATCCCAACTGATATAACTATGTGTAAAAACAAATTTACCAATAATGAATGATAAATATATTTTAACTAAATAAACGATTATGTTTTTTTGTTTAAGCTTGCATTTAATTTTATATCATAAAAATTAGTTTGCTTTAAAAGATGAGAAGAAGTTTGCTTGTTTAAGATGCTTTTTTTTCTTCTTCTAAAAGAACTTTTTTTTTCTAATTTAACTTTCAGCTTTAAAAGTAAATCATTGATAGCAAGTCTGTAGTGCACTCTTACTGCAACATGAGGTTATATTGTCAAAAAGAGCTCTCTAAATGATAGCCTTAAAATATTTTGAATACATTTTAATCTACTTGTTCTGTTAAATTTTTTGTTTTATATTTTTCCGTGTTTCCTTATTTGACCTTTTCCGCATTTGGTGCAGATGTTTGCCTGGTCTCCGGGAGAGGTTTTAATAGTCTCTCCTAAAGGTTTTTTTTCAACACAAAATCTATGGCAAAAATTCAGTACCTTCGGAAAGTGGTCATAAATAGAGGTAGTCTTTATTGGAGGTATCACTGCATTAACTTATTAGTTATATAATACCAAATAAAAGCTGCGTTGGCTCAGGGCAAGAAACAACGTGAATAAATCACAAATGAAAATACATAAATGGGCATACTCTAGTTTCAGTTCTATAAACAAAAATCTTCCTCAGTGTCTAAACGTTGAATAAAGGTAGAGCATTAAAGAGACAAACACGTGTAAAGTGGTTTAATTTGAATAAGGAAATAACATGGAGGAGATAGGAAACAGGTATGATGGGGAATTTGGCGGGAACCTTAGTGTGCAACTGATTAGACTTCCAAATATTGGGAAGCGATAGAATACTCTAAAAATCATTAACTAAATTATTAGAATTTTTCAATTGTAGAATATCTTCCAAAAAATCAAGTTCGGAAAGTGAAGATTAACTAAATTATTAAAATTTTTCAATAGTAGAATATCATCCAGAATCAAGTTCGGAAAGTGAAGATTTAAGAAATTATTAGAATTTTTCAATTGTAGAATATCTTCCAAAAATCAAGTTCGGAAAGTGAAGATTAACTAAATTATTAGAATTTTTCAATTGTAGAATATATTCCAAAAATCAAGTTCGGAAAGTGAAGAGCAGTGTTGAAGGATTTTAGTAGAAGAAAACTCAAACTTGTGATTTGAATTCAAACTGTGAAGAGCGATTTCAGATCCTGTGTTGGATGATAGTTGGATAATGCTTACATTAGAATCGTATTCAGTATTTCGTTCAAATTCCCTTGTACATTGTAAAAATTAGAGGGATATGAACAATGTTTACTGAGGGCAGTATATTCTTTTAATCTAGAAAAATTCCTTTGTAAATTACACAAATAATTACATTTTGTAAAATAAAAAATCACGTTTAAAAAGCCTGACTAAAGGAAGTTTACATTTGCATATTTCTTCTGACGTAAGAAGAGTACAAAAATATTAAAAATATAAGAGTTAAAAAATATTGAACGACCACTCTGCGTTCAATTTTACATTATCATTTAATTTTCATTGAAAATCGATGTAGCTTTTAATAGGGATGTGACGAATATTCGGCAAAGAATTTTCGATTTTTTTTTTTAAATTTGAATTTTTGATTGAATGAAGAATAATCTAGCATAATATTTTAATTCAAGAGCCGTGATAACTCAGGGGATAGAGCTTTCGCCTTCCAATGAGGTGAACCGAGTTTGAATCCCAGCTATAGGTTGATTGATACGAATTCCGCACCTGCCTAGCACCGACCACAGTTTTGACATAAGAAATATCTTCAGTGGTAGACGCATCATGGGTTAGACTCCCCTTGTCGTGAGGCGAATCGTGGGAGGTTTTCGTGGTTTCCCTCTCCATGTATCGCAAATGCGGGTTAGTTCCATCAAAAACTCCACTACGAAGGCAAATTTCTCCCAATACTTGATCCAGGAAATCCCTTGTCTTCTGGATTGGGTTCAAGGTTACGGATTCGAACATTAGTAGTTGTAAACTCAAAAATTGGGTCGGCTGTTCAACGACGGTTATAAGATAAAAATATACGTAATTCGAAATTGTTTTTATACATATTTGTTATATTCTAAAATTTGCAAATTAACTAAAACTAGATTACTTTTTACGAAACCGTTCTGTATTTTTAAAAAATATATTCAGGTAAATCAATTTTGTCGTTTTTTACTCCAATTTTTGTTTTAAGAATTAAATTCTTTTGTTTGTGTTTGCTGTTTTTGCATAGCATTTCTAATAGACTTAATTCTTTTACTGTTACTTTTTTCTTGTGTACATTAGGATAGATAACCGGTAACACAGAAAACTGATTTTAAACATTAAAGTTATGTTTCAAGAACTAAGAACATTTTTTTTTATTCCTCTTTTTCTTTTTTGTGAAATTTTCTTTTTATCGACGTTTTTATTATGACAGAATTGTTTTAAAGAGCTTTTCTTATGAAAATTATTCTTTTATCGTCTGTTTTTTTTTTCTAAAAGTACAACGTGAAGAAGTTAGATTGAGATTTTCAGCATAGAATTTTTCGTTTAAAAATTAAGAACGAGTTTTGTATTGGTTTCTGTCTTATGTATTTTGTATTGGTTTCTGTCTTTTTATTATGGCATATTAGAGGGTTTGTACGAGAATTATTCTTTTTTCTTCACTTTTTCTTAAAAATAGCGTAATAGACTGGGATTTTCAACTTTAAAATTTTTGTTTCAATTTTTTTTTTCTGTTCCGTTTTTGTGGTAGTTTTTTTACGGGCGTTTTTATGATAGTGCAGCGTTTTTGAAAGAGTTCCTGATAGACTATCTCTTTTAACGTTTTATTGAAAAAAAATTTCCCCGAAAATATTATTTTTAGGATTGAAGTTTGTTTTAAAAATCAAGAGGATTTTTTTCTACTTTTCTTTTCAATTTTACAACTTTATTATTTTTTTTAAATAGCTGTTTTAGTCAGTTTTTTATTTATCTTAAATATTTCTAATGGTTATAGTTTTTTCCCCCTTTACCCCATANAAATTGTTTTTAAATATAAATTAAAACGATCCCCAGTAGTTTAAATTGGATATACAAAATAACTGAAAAATGTATTAATAGTTTTGAAAAGCATAACATCAGTTTCAGTTACTGACACTGGTGATGTATCACCAATCACCACTATAAAAGAATTGAACATTAATGAAATAACAGTATTCTTGAATAGTACCTACTATAGATAAATAAACCTGTTTATTACTAACCAAGCACTTAGACCCTAATAGCTTAACCTGTATGGCAAGGTCAAACTTCAGTTATGTACTATTGAATGCGAGGACCAATTGAACTTAATTACTGATTAATCTTCCTTTGTTTAATGTTTAAAATGAAGAGTCAAACAATATTAACAAAACATTATACTTTTAAAAACAAATATTCTGTAGTAGATTTAATTATCAATATGTTATTAGTTCTATGTTTATTTTACCTCTTAAATATTGTTCAGATAAAATTGTGACATAATTTGAGTAAAGGGGTTTTGGACAGTTTAAGACAGTTTTGGACAAAGAGGTTTTGGACTGGATGGTTTAATCCAGGGTTTAAACCGTGGATTAATCCATTCTGTCCTAAACCTTGCCAACCCTGGTTATATCCCTAGGTTTTAATATTCAATTTTGACGCTAAATCTGATAATATTCGCGAAGCTAGTCGTCGAATGTAGTTTAATGGAAGGATTAACTGGTTTAAACAAAAGCAATGGAAGCTGTTCTACGATTCCGTGTAATTTTTAATTATCTTAGGCATTTTATTTTTGAAGTAATTAAAATAGTAATTAGAAGTAATTAAAGAATTATTTCGTAGTCATGTTTAGTGTTGTAATCTGTTACATTTTGATTAATTTAATGCATACAAATAAATTGCAGTCGAGGTAAAGTTTTCGATAGCATTGAAAACCATACTCTGGAATTGATTCAGCGAATTTTGTTTCGATTATTTTCATCAGGTGAAAGGTCTTTTAGATAAAAACTCGTTTTAAGAACTTTAAACACCTTATTGATCTTTATTCCTTTTCCCCCCGCGCTTTTTTGTGTATGATGCAGATTTATAATTAAAGATTGCTATTGATATGTTCTTAATTTTTAAAGAAATTGTGGTAAATGAAATTTTTTAAAATTTAGACGGATTTAAATATGGTATTTTTATGCGTACTTTCATCTGACATGACAATGGATATGGATACCGCATAGTTGCCAACTCATAAGCTTCTACTATGATTCTCTGATAGATTCATCTAAAATTTAAACCGTTAACCCATTTTGGCGATGTTTTTCCAATTTGGGGAACATATCTTTTTTTTTTCCTTCAAAAAGAGATTGTTTAATACTTTTATTCTTTAGGAATAAAAATATTATTTTTTAGCTTAATACTTTTATTCTTAAAAAACTTTCGAATTTTTTCCCAGAACGAAAATTGCTCAGTTTCTTGAATTTCGTTCGTGCTAAATTTTAAGAGTAGCGTTGTCTCCACCAGTTTGCAATAAACTCAGTTCTCTGCGGTTACTAAAATACATCTGACTAGTCACGCTCTTTGAACTTGTTTCCAAGACGTAAGAAGGGTGTTATTTTTCATAAAAGACTAATTGTTTTAGGACTAGCATCTATCTCCTTTAAACACAGACGAAGAAAAGAAAACTGAGCATAGTAGAAGCAAGTTCTACTCTCTCTTCGTGCAACGTTCCAACGGAAATAAGAACAAAATTAGAATAAAGAGGTTGCCACAAACAAAAATAATTTGAATACGAAACTTGTCTAAAGTTAGATCTGTACTGCTTTAAACTCATTTTTGTGTGAGACTTGGGAAGTGTAAAGTTTCTTAGTTATTTCTTACACTGCAGTAGTTAATCACTAGGAAAAAATCCAAGTAATGGTTAATGCATTCCCTGTAAAAAATATTCGTTTATTTTTATTTTAACTATTTTGAAATTGCCTTTTTATAATGCTGTTTATCTATAGAAATTGTGTAATGTTTTGATTTACATTTTCTTTAAAAAAAGCTTTAATTACGTATGCTTTTAAAATATCACTCATTTTATCATTTGCTATTTATTTTAATGCACAGCTTAGAGGTACCTTTTTTAAAAAATATTCGTATATTTTTATTATAATCATTTTAAAATTGCTTTTTTTATTAGGTTGTTTCACTATTAAAATAGTAAATTTAACGTTTAAATTTACGTTTTCTTTGATAATGCGTACTTAAATTGCTTTTAAAATAGTATTTTTTTTATCATTTACAATTTATTTTAATGTATAATTTCGAGATGCTTTAAGGCTATTTTCCCATTTGCTTTCTTAAAAATATTCGTTAATTTTTCTTTTAACAATTTTTAAATTGCTTTTTTATGAGGCTGTTCATCTTTACAAATAGTAATTTTAAAGTTTAGATTTACATTTTCTTTAACAAAACGTACCTAAATTACTTTTAAAATATTTTTATTATCATTTACTATTAAATTTAATGTGTAATTTCGAAATAGCTGTAAGACTGTTTTCGTTTTGTTTCGTTTTTTTTTAAACAATTCGTATATTTTTATTTTAACCGTTTTGAAATTTTCTTTTTTAGGCCCAAAAGATAGTATAATGTAGCCCAAAAGATAGTGTAAAGATAGTAGAAATGTAATGTTCAACTCCGAAGCATTGTAATTTTGAACCCGATCCAGAGGACAATGAAACTCTTGGATCAGTACCCCCAGATGTATTGATTTGTTATGGGAACATGGAGGACTTTGCGACTCGACAGATATCACGTGCATCAGTCACCATTTACCACACGGGGAGTTTTCGGCCGGCGGGCATCGAACCCACGAACTCTTGAGCATGGGCCAAGTGCCCTACCAACCAGGCTATCCCTGCCATTGTGTAATTATGAGTTCAAAATTGTACATACCGATAAAAATTCCCAATTTTTAATTAAAACTANTAGAAATGTAATGTTCAACTCCGAAGCATTGTAATTTTGAACCCGATCCAGAGGACAATGAAACTCTTGGATCAGTATCCCCAGATGTATTGATTTGTTATGGGAACATGGAGGACTTTGCGACTCGACAGATTTCACGTGCATCAGTCACCATTTACTACACGGGGAGTTTTCGGCCATCGGGCATCGAACCCACGAACTCTTGGACGTGGGCCAAGTGCCCTACCAACCAGGCTATCCCTGCCATTGTGTAATTATGGGTTCAAAATTGTACATACCGATAAAAATTCCCAATTTTTAATTAAAACTAGAGTTTCCTGTAAAAATTACTTCTCGCACGGCTTTTGGGACACCCTGTATGTTGAATAGTTGGTCCTGCCTACATTCGAAAACGTCTTTTAAGTGAAAACATACAACCCTTTCTGTTTTGGTCTCTTTGAAACTAAAAATTAAACATTCCAAAAAATTTTTAATTTTACAGTTTTCAGGGGTCTGTTTAGAAGAAATTTGGGTCCGTTAACGGACCCTTCACAAAATATCTTTTCATAAAAACGGACCTTTCACAAAATATTTTAACTTAAAAACGGACCCTTCACAAAATGATTTTTCTTTTAATCGGACCCTTCACAAATTTGTTTATCTTCATTATTATTTTGTTAATCGAATAAACCCTTTCCAGGGCAGAAAATTAGAAAGATGGATGTAAACGAAATAAGTTTTGTCTTCGGCAGACGATTCTTTCATTATTCGTCCGAAATGAATATTCTGCGTTCAGCAGTATAGACTAAATACCAAATATTTGTATGTTGCATCTCTAATTTAGAAGCAGCAATTGTTGTTTATTTTTTAAAATTTAATTTTTTTAATTATAATTGTACAGTGTTGAGCATAATCTTGTATATCTTTAAAATTTAAAAACTCCTTGAAAAAGTTTTTTTTTTTTTTGCAATAACGGACCCTATTTGCACAAATTCAACGAAAAACGGACCTTTCACAAAATGTCTGGACAGACCCCTGGTTTTAAAGTGTGATTTCCGACGTCTAATTTTTTTAAACTTTCTAACGTCTATTTTAAAAAATGCATATTTTAATGCGCATCGTGACTTATTTTTTTCTTTGTCCACTCTGTGTATTTAAATAAATGCACGAACGTGATTTAGCCAAGGCTTCTTTACAGCCTCCACATTTATTATTTATTCTAGTACGCGTATGTATTTTGTTTTTAGAGTTTGCGTGCCTAAAAATCATAATTTTAACAGTCTGCACCTTTTTTCACAGTTTTGTTGTGCCCAAACCAAGGTTTTGTATTAAAATTTTCCTCCTTGAATTAATTCTATTTTTGTAAATATATATGAATTATCCTTTGGTCAATTTCCATGGTTGGATCTTAAAATGGACGTGTTGTTACATGTTTCAAAGAGGGTGGTGAGTTATTTTTTATTTTCGACAATTCAGCGGTTGGTAAATATTTTGATCCTAACTGACAATCATGCAGGAAATATTTAATCTCGCTAACCACTAACCAATGTTTTCGGAGGAGCGGTAAATTTCCAAACTGGTTAGAGTTTGTTTTTAAATGTTTCCTTTAAAAACAAAGATCACACTGGATATTTTCAATGAAGTTTTTTTTTATCATGGCATCAAAAGGCAAAAAGAATAGTTAAATGATTAATTAAAGTTTACTTAATTACAATAAAAGTAATAATATTCAATTAGCTCTAAACAGAAGAGCAAATGGTGTGAAGTTGATTGGTGTGAATTACACTTGGGGCACATAGAAAACACCTTTTGTTCTTGCACGTATAAAAGTCTACGAGTATGTCTACTGATGAATCTAGTAATGGTGGATAATTTTACCGAAGTCTTGTACCAACAGAAGCTGCTCCTTTCTTCGTATCCATGAATCGTTTTGTCGTATCTGCTGCTTTGACAATTGGCATGCTCGTGGTTTTGGTGCGGTACCAATAATATCCTATTCTACTAATGTCTGCTGCCAAGATACCTTGATGGTCTCGTCCGTTATTGCATCAAGGCGATTGCCATAGTAATTTTGCACAATTTTACTTCGAAAATCGTTTGTCCAATTTCAGCCAATCACATCTTGTGGTAGGAAATAGAAGAAAAAAAACACTTACTGGTTCTAGGTACAGTAAAGAATGGATACTCAAATATCACGAAATTTTCTTCGTTTTTGATGAAACCGTTTCTTGGTATATGCTCTGAGTGAATTTAAAGACATTAAGGATCAAAATTATCAAAATTAAAGACATTTTACGGCATTCTATTTCTTACCAAAGAAAAAAAAAACGAAGTAAACTAGTACACCTTTCTAATAATCACTTTATCGTAGATATAGGTAGATCAATCCATATAGGTAGATCAATGGCGCCCTGACAACGTAAGACAGATGAATAAATTACACCCATACCCAATTCTGGATTCGATCCCGGGATCTACCTGGTGTGAGGCTATCTTACAGGCCAATCAGCTTACGTCGTTCACTGAATTTTCGATCGTCTAATCTTCCTTCTAGCTTTGTCAGTCTAGTTGTTAACATTCATTCTAGCTTTGTCATTCTAGTTGTTAACATTCATTCTAGCTTTGTCATTCTAGTTATGAACATTCATTCTAGCTTTGTCATTCTCGTTAACAATCTTCCACAATGTTCTACAAAGAGGTTTCGAGTTGAGGAAACACATTCGTTATATACTATTTGAAAGTTCGCGTTTCGTCGCAAAGTCACGTGATTTCGTGACGAAATTATTCTCAAAATGAACGAAATACAACTCGAGGATTGCTGAATCGTCAGAAGTGCGAGTTTTATTTTTGAGAGTTTATATTTGCTGTTACGTGAGAGGTGCTTCATTCATATATATTATATTATTCGTTTCAATCATTTGGAAATTTTGCTTCACCTGATTTTGATGAAATTTGGATTGGCCGTTCCTGTACATAAATTTTTTTTCGGAATTACAAAAAATGAACAGCTCACCTTCCAATGCTTGTTCATTTATCAAAGTGTCATTGTTCAAAGTTTATACAAATACTATGATTGGAAGCATGTAACAAAAATACATGATATAAACGTTTCTTTTTTATTCCATCGATATTTTGTCAGAAAAACCATATTCACTTTCACTGAATACTAAAAATGCAGTTTTGAAACTCCATTTTTCAATTATGCACAAACTCCTATCCAGTTTTTCATATTTGTAAATTTTTTTTAATCAAATTACTCCATTACGAAGTAGTCGATAAAGTGAAATCATATATAATTTTGAATTTCAATACATTTAATTAACATAATGATAATAATGTTAAAATCACAACCTTTTTAGCTGTACCTTTTGCAGGAAAAATTCTAGAAAATGAAGACTCTAGTCATTATGGACAATAATAATTTGTTTATTATTAAAACATTTCAGATGATTAACGATAAATCTTCATATATTAGTATAAAAAACCGTACATAACAGTATAAGAAAGTATAAAGAGATTATATTATAGCTCACATAGAGAGAAGCAGTAACGAGAAGTTTATAACATTTTTAAAAAGTAGTGAGCAACATCACATTTTCACTCTTTTTTTTTATTTTTTTTTCTATTCCTACTATTAGTTTACACACTCTCATATATCGTGTTCAAATTTTCGACCGTTAATAAAATACTTCTTATTCATCCACTTCAAATACATTTTTTTAAGCTTATAGTGGAGGACTCTTGATGTTAATACAGTTTTTCCAAATATTAATGCATTTATTAAATAGAGATGAGCGAAAAACGGAATGGAATTTTCTGATGGGTTAAGCGTTAGTCATCTATATATATATTTCTCTTACACGGCGACAAAAAAAAGCCTCATTACAACTCCCCGAATGGCAACGCTGGAAAATCGACCCATGATTGCCGCTAAAAATGTTACATGCCAAATCTAGCTGAGGTGGCTCAACATATAGCTCTTTTAAAAACGGAAACTGAAATAACCAGAGAGAGCATTCTCGCCAAATGTTATCTCTTCCGAAATTCACCTTATCAGCTGCGGCAATCTCATACTATTAAGCTAGGCAGAAGTGAGTGGTCTTTGTCGATAGATCTCTATTTTAGTATTTTGTCGAAGGCGCTTTTTTTTCTCACGAATTTATATGTTACGAATTTATTTGACGATTTTTGATTTATATCACGGATTGATTTGTTTTATTATTGTTATTAGTTATTCATTGAAAAATGTGTCTCAGTCGTGCTGTTACGCTTTAAGATTTTATACTAAAGCACATTTCTAATAGGTTTAACGAATTACGTGTCATTTATTTGAATTCAAAATTATTTTAATGACTTAGTATTTACTAAAAAGATGTAATTGTTTTTTTAAAAAAAAGTTGTTATATGGATTTGAATGATTGTTTTGAATTCTTAAGAGTTTTGTGCATTTGCAATGTACCTAAGTTAGTAGCGAGAGAAGCAAACCATATAAGAATGCGTAGCAATTTTCGGGGGTTTGCGAGCGTTAGCGAGCAGGGGGCGCAACCCACTAATTGTTTTAAATTTTACTATAAGTGATTCAGTTTTTCACATATTTTAAAAATAACATCAGTGATAATTTCTAACTTATAGCTCTATTTGAACAAAAAAATAGTTTATTAGTCACATTTAATTATTTTATATTTGCTGTGTCCGATATATTCAATAACGAAAGCAAGTTGGTCCACGTCACCAAATTTATACTTTTATAGTTATTTGATACCACGCCCCTTTTTTTTCCAATTCCCACTATTNCCCAATTCTGGATTCGATCCCGGGATCTACCTGGTGTGAGGCTATCTTACAGGCCAATCAGCTTACGTCGTTCACTGAATTTTCGATCGTCTAATCTTCCTTCTAGCTTTGTCAGTCTAGTTGTTAACATTCATTCTAGCTTTGTCATTCTAGTTGTTAACATTCATTCTAGCTTTGTCATTCTAGTTATGAACATTCATTCTAGCTTTGTCATTCTCGTTAACAATCTTCCACAATGTTCTACAAAGAGGTTTCGAGTTGAGGAAACACATTCGTTATATACTATTTGAAAGTTCGCGTTTCGTCGCAAAGTCACGTGATTTCGTGACGAAATTATTCTCAAAATGAACGAAATACAACTCGAGGATTGCTGAATCGTCAGAAGTGCGAGTTTTATTTTTGAGAGTTTATATTTGCTGTTACGTGAGAGGTGCTTCATTCATATATATTATATTATTCGTTTCAATCATTTGGAAATTTTGCTTCACCAGATTTTGATGAAATTTGGATTTGCCGTTCTTCGATATTAAATTTTTTTCGGAATTGCAAAAGTGATTAAGTTATTCACATATTTTAAAAATAACCTCAGTGATAATTCTATAAAGAAAGCAAGTTGGACCACGTCACCAAATTTATACTTTTATAGTTATCTGATACCACGCCCCCTTTTTTTCCTATTCCCACTATTAGTTCACACTCTCCCTATATATATTTATGTATCTTATACAAATTTTCAATCATTAATAAAATACTTTTTATTCATCCACTCTAATTCAAATGCATTTCTTTAAACTTGATGTTAATACAGTTTTTTCAAGTATTAATTCATTAATTAAATTTAATTAGTTTTAGTTTTATATTTAGTTTTATGTAAAAGACCCCTGGAGTGCCTTATTGGCTCTTGGCATTTCCGGCAAAATTAAATTCCTAGTGCACTTTAGCATCCAGTCTCGGTGCTGCCATCTAGTGTGGCAGAAACTGGACGTCTAAATTAACATGACCAACGGTATCTCACCCATTGTGGTGGTCCTGAAAGAGTGGATACCACCTCTGGAGAACGCACTAGGTCTGCTCATCGGCAAGACCGATTGTGCAGTTCATTGGAAATAAAAATAAAAATAAAATTTATATGGGAGAAAAAATTTAAATATTTAATAAAAAGTAACTAAAATAAAATGTTTCTTTATTGACCTAAGTAGGAATTGTTTCTTTATATTTACTTGTTATCAATTCTCTCATTACTTTTATTTTTAAATATTTGAATTTAGTTACTTCAATATTTTTATATATTAAATGCTAATTTGAATTTTTTTATTTTCAGAGAGACGAAACAGAGAAGACCGTGGACGACTGCCGAAAGTTTTCCAGAGTATGCTTAATGCTAGTCTTCCTATTTGTCATATGGGGCTTATTTTACATGCCAATAAAGACTGTCTCTCACATTCCTCTGCCTGATAATCTGGCCTGGATGATAACTCAACGTAATTTGTACAGGTACATCGTTCCGGAAAACAACACCAGTCTCATCCTACCTAAGTCTCAGTGCAATGGGAGCATCTTCATCGTGGTCGTGGTCTGTTCCGCTGTTCCAAACTTCGACGCCAGAGATTCCATCCGGAACACTTGGGGTCAATACGCGGCTAGTCAACGCAATATGCAAGTCTTATTCCTTCTGGGAAAGTCCTCCAACGATTCTCTCAACGCTGCTGTCGCCAACGAGAGCAGCAAATACTCGGACATCATACAGGAGGATTTCCTGGACACTTACAATAACTTAACCCTAAAGTCTGTGATGCTGTTAAAGTGGGTGAATCAGAACTGTGGACATGCCAAGTACGTCATGAAAACAGACGATGACATGTTCGTCCACCTGCCCAATCTTTTCAAGCTTTTGAAGGCGAAGGGACACCAGAATATGCTGCTTGGTTGTCTTATTAAAGGTGCCACTCCCGTCAAAGACTGGAACTCCAAATGGTATGTCCCAGATGTTGTTTTCTCTGGCAGGACATACCCTTCCTACCTCTCTGGGACGGGGTATGTCCTGTCACGGGACACTGTCCCCATTCTTTTCCGAACTGCACTCGAAACGCCGTTTTTCTATTTGGAAGATATTTTTATAACTGGCGTGTGTGCCAGTAGAGCTGGTCTCAATCCCGTTAACCATGAAGGTTTTAAGTTCTATAAAAGGAAGAACGATTACTGTGTATTTAAATCTCTAATCACTGCCCACAGAATGACCCCGAAAGAGCTGGTCAAGATGTGGCAAAAGCTTCGATCTCCGTCCTCGGCTAAATGCAAGTCCTGAAGCGAGTGTGTGTTGATACGTGTGCATCTAGTTTTTATAATTATATTATTCAAAGTGAATTTATATAATTGCCATCCTGTGCTTTTATCACACGAGTTCTTAACCTATGAACCACGACTCAGACTTGGAAACAAATTACTTTGCATAAGTATAGTTTGTCTAAAGTAAGAACTGCCCTAGCCATTTGTCTGGACCCGTGGCGGTGACTGTGGTAACCAGGTATAACTATTTCAAGTAGGATGTGAGGCCACTGTTTAGGACAGGTTTTGGTTGGGGTCGGTTAGAGGAGGGTAATCTTTTACTCTGGTCTATTGTGTTAGCCCTAGAGTGAGGAGAAGCTACCCACCCTAAAATGCGCTATTCTTGTTTCCAATAGCAGCAGACAACCTCAGACTTTGTGGTGGGAGGAGTTCTTACCTTAGGCAAGCTATATGTTTCTTATTCGGTTTGATCATATCTGATTAATATTATGTTCTTAAACTTGATAGACTATACTTGACTTTAACAGTCACTGTTGCAAACTCACATCAGTTATGAAAATAGCATACTATTTGCAAAAAATCATTATTTCATGCCTTCGAAAAACAGCCTTGAGTATGAGCCATGGCTTCAGGATGTTAAGAACTCTTGTTTTAACACAAAGCACCATGTCCAGTTGTTTTCCATTATTGTAATATAAAATTGTTACGATATCCATTATATGGCGGAGCCGTATATTTAACGTTTACTTAATATTAAAGTAATACTTTATGTACTGTTTTTTATAAACACTCTCTGCCTATGTACATAATTGTTTTCTTTATATTATGAGAGAGAAGGGAGAAAAAAAGTTATTAGACCCATTATAAAGCATAGAGTTAGCTGTTGATAGTGATGCAGTGCAATACATGTAACTGGATTATGTTGTTATAAGTAGTTAAGGGTGTTATTCTCTATTGTTAAGAATATACCTGAGAATTTGTTAGTTGCATGAGTCATACATATCACTATGAGATTTTTGTTTGTAATTAATGTGCTTAATTTTTTTTATTGATTTTCCTGTATAGCTGCTTGGAAATATGGCTAATTTATTTGCTAATTATTAAAAATTTTATTTACATCTACTGCATTTCCAATAAATAAAATGTTATATATATATATATATATATATATACATATAGGTACGGTTGCCTATTGGTTTCCACATTCATAAGAGCAGTTTTAATATTTCCTTTATTCAATACTAATAACGTTTTATTTAAAGGTACAGTTTTTAAATAAATTATTATGCCCACTAAAAAACTAGATTTTGAAAAAGATTTAAAAAAAATTTTGAAAAATATATATATTTTTTTGCAGATAATGATTAGTTCACACAGTTCTAAATCTTATTTAGAACTGTGTTCTAAATCTTATTTGTTAAAGTCTAAAAAAAATTTGAAATGACTTATGAAAACTTGCAACGTTAAGAGCCTTATTATGACACATAATTCAACAAAATATTAAAAATTATCTGCACAATTTTTTGATGTATTTTTTTTTTATAAAATTCATCAGTGTTTGATCAGCTAGCTCTCAAAAAATTTCGTCATAGCAACGAAAAAATTATTTTTTTGGATGTAAAAATCTTGTGAAAATTTTTTTTTGCAGGCGCTGTGCATGCAAACAACATTTTATTTTTAACTAGGCTGTACCTGTTAATAATATTTTATTTATGGATGCAATACATGCAAATAACATTTAGTTAGCAAAACTAAAACTAACGTTATAGTCATAGACAATATGTTTGTAAATAATGTTTCGTTTCTATTTGTATTTGACAGTTTCGATTTATTTCTAAAAAAATTTTTTAATTATATCAAATCATTTAAATTTTTTCGTATAAAAATGGATGTTTTAATTTTTTTTCCTTTTTATTTTTATTGGAAATTTTTATTTATGCAGAATAGAAAATTAAATTAAAAAATATCAATTAAGAAATCCAATTAGTGTCGAAGTTGAAATCGCTAAGATAACGGGAATGCGTTCACTTTAATTGAATTAGTAAATACTAATTACGGGTTATGTCTACTTTAAGTGACCTTTCTCAGAATTGAAAATTCTGCGATAACAATTCATGTAGTCAATATTTTTTTTTTGTAAATCCAAAAGAAAAAAAAAACTTTTTACACGAAGCTCAACGAACAAAAGATTACTGACAGCATTTGTGCAGAAGTGTGCAATTTTTTTCATATAATTAAAAGGGTGCAGCACACTTCCATCACAAATTCCTAATCAATTCTTCCTCTTTAATAATTTTTTTCTTCCAAAATACCAGTATTTAATATTGCCAATTTAACTTACATTTATATTTTCAAGATGGAGTTCTTTATCTGAAATTTAATAATTTTTGCAATTTCTACATATTTTTTTAAACCTAAGGTTTGATTTCTTTGTTTGTACCAAATTCTATCAGAGTCATAGTTCCTCCTAGCAGTTTTTTTTTCTCTTTTGTTCCTGGAAATTTCTAGCTTCTAAGATTGCATCTTTAATTTAGAAATTCTTAAATTACCAAACAAACATGCTTCGACCCTAAATTCTGATATTTAAATGTTTCCTAAAATATACCCTGTTGACTTCCAACAGATTTACCTCCATTTCAACTAAGGAATAATTATTTGAAAGCAAATGCTGTTGGTTTACGTACCCTTGAAACCCGGTACTTATCCGTTAGCTTGACTTTAAACCAGAATTCTTGTTCTAAAATAGTTGCCAATTGGAGTCAAATTTAGCAATAAGTCATAATGAATATTCGTAATGAGTCGTAATGAATATTCAGTCATTGCCAATGCATTGAATTCCTGGTACTAAAACATTGAAATTGTCGCCAAACTTTGACTGGCACGCTGCTAACCGATGAATACCAAAAACTATTGATAAAATTAAGTGTCAAAATCTTATCAGAAATTAAATAGTAAGATAACTTCATTCTTAGACATATTTTCATTTTTTTTTTAAATATTTAGTTCCAAAGACGCCATTTTGCTCGAGTAGAATTTTAATTCTACTATTTTATTGTTGGCAATGATAATGTGAAATTCTTTGATATTGATTTAATGTAATAGAACAATGAAATAACTATAGTTTTAAATTGAATCTCAGGATCTAGTCAATAACCTAGAGATCACTGGTGTATTCAGAAGTAGGTGTTAAGCCTACTTATGTTTTTGTTGAATTAAGTAACAATGTGATTTGAAAGTTATGAATTGCGAAAATTTTGTTTTAAGTAAAAGACAAAACATTAATTGGATTACGCTCCGATACGATTCTCGTAGTTTCAAAATGAATTTTTTCGAAATTTTTTTTATATCTAGATTCTAGAGACTCGCTAATAAATAATCAGTTTCAGTATGCTGATAACTTAATTTCAGTTAGGATTCAATCATCCTTAAGAAAGTTCATGGCATCTACTATCTCTAGGTATAGGACTAGATGGTTTGTTGTATACCCATAGATAGTAGCGACAAAGAAGTTCAAAATTGTTCAGATTAGGGGTTGCAAAAAAGAATGATGTTACCACATTTGGCGAAGTTTCCTTGAAATCTCTTCGCTTTCTTTCACCGCATCAAAATCACGTTAGGTGCAACGAGGTGCGTTTCGTCTTTAATCTCCTCTGATATAGATTTCAGCAGATAAAGGTTTGCGGTTCGTTTTCAAATCCGTATCGATTAAAAGACCAAATTCATCAACATCGCGTTCCTTCTGATGAAATTTTGAATCACACTGTTGCTTAATTTAGCGTAATGTTTCTTGAAGGATAACCCTCTTTCAATTATATAATCTCAAAGTACGTCACTTTTTGTCAGGTTTTAAAATATGTTGGCTAATAAGTTATCTGTTATTGGGAAAAGATCACCGATTATACATTACTTTTATTGCTTTAACTTACCGAACAGTTTTAAAATAGTCTTGACTTTAATGTTTTTTTTTTTTAAATTATTTATTGCTGATTCACATTACATCGTATTACTGGTCTTATAGTCATTAATCATTTAGTTAATTCAATTTATGATTCAAGTAATTTTGTTTAATAAAAGTTGTTGATCAATACATTTTCTGTTATTTGGAAAAGATCACAGATTGTAGATTACTTTTATTGATTTAACTTACCAAACAATTTTAAAATAGTCTTGACTTTAGTGTTTCATTTTTAAATGATTTATTACTGATTCACACTACATCGTATTACTGGTCTTATAGTCATTAATCATTTAGTTAATTTAATTTATGATTGAAATAATTTTGTTTAATAAAAGTTGTTGGTCAACACATTTTCTGTAATTAGAAAAAGATTACCGATTATGCATTACTTTTATTGATTTAACTTATCAAACAATTTTAAAATTGTCCTGATTTTGATATCTTTTTTTAAATGATTTATTGCTGACTCATATTATATCGTGTTACTGGTTTTTTAGCAATGAATTATTTTATGATTTAAGTAATTTTATTTAATAAAAATTTTTGATCAACACATTTTCTGTTATTCGTAAAATTTTACTGATTATACATTACTTTTGAAACTGTAGTTTCAAAGATTGTTCTGACTCAAATGTTTTTCTAATTGCTGATTCACATTGAGTTTAAATACTGTTCTTTTAGCAATTGGTAAATTAATTTGCAATTAGGGTTATTTTGATATTTTAATTTTACTCCAATGTAATAGAAATGTATAATTATTTATGTTTTTATGAATGAAAACGGAGTGTTTTTATCCATGTCTTCCCCAGGTCACAGTTGCCTCCAAATGTGAAATTTTATATTCTTGAATCTATGTCAAACTCAACTTATAGAAAAAATTAAATTTTTACTTCATTTTCTGATTTGGTAATCTTGAAAACAAAAAATGAATATTATATGTTTGTTTCTAGAATGTGTGATAAATTTGTTGGTTGCTTCTAAACTTTTTTTTTAAATGTGTTTCTTTATTTCGAAAACCATGTTAACTTTTTTTTTATGTCACTTATCCTCACTTAACTAATCAAAGTATTTTGTATAATACAAAAATCGCTACTCAACGTCTGAAATATTTTTCTTATTATATCAGTAATTTTAATTTAGAAGTTAATAGTATAGCAATTCCAAATACATTTCTTTATTGTTTAGCTGTTACTTAGCTTTTCTTTATAAAATAATGTTTAAAAAATCGTGCTAAATAGATTGAATAGATAGTGTCATTGGCGCCAAACTACATGTAAGCATGCAGAGTACGTAATATTCCAGGCATAAATAATTTTAAGAACGAAAACTTAATTTTACAGGTGCAAAAAATAAGGCATACGTTTACTTAAGCTTGTTTAACAGTGAACACCGAAATCAACGTCTCGGCGTATTGCGTTTTTCTGCGCATGCGTGGAACGTAAATCTTCAAAATCTAGCTGAGAGTTGATGACGTCGGCGTTTTTTCTGAACTAACCTTTAAGTTGGACAATATTCTGAAATGTTATCTAATAAGAATATGAAGCGTTATTATTTTAAAGCATTTAAAAGCAGAAAAACGTTTCTAAAATAGAGATGCAATAATTTTACGAATTTAAGTTGTTTTTCCGAAATCAATTGAATAACTTATCCATGCATATCGGAACACATATCCTGTATTAGCCATTATTTTCAAAATTCTTGCTATTGGTTATTAATATTCTTTTAAAACTGATTATATTTCTGACCAAATATTTCTTGCAACAGGGTTTAAATTGGTGGCAAATTTTCGCCGTTTTCTCCTCCAAATACAAAATAGTTACATTAAAAAAGAGTTCCCTTAAATAGTGAATTTATCCCCAATGCTTGATTCAGGAGCTCCCTTGTTTTATGGGTTCGATAATTGTTAAGCATAAGGCATTGAAATAGAACATTGTTGAAAATCCGATATGAGTTAGCTGATCAAAGCCGTTTATTAAATAAAATGGACATTGTTTTTCTTAATGTCTAAAACCCTTCTCTTATTTCATATCAGACGTTTCACAGATAAAACATTTTCGTTTTCAATGCAGTTGGAGTTGCTTTTCCGCGTTCATTTTTATCTTAGGCTTAAGAAATATTCATTGTTTCATAGATTGCAACTTATTATCTATTACTATTGACAGGAACTGATATACGCAACCAGTTAGGTGATCAGCTATACAAAATTAAGCCTTTCTTAACTCGAACTTTGTTTGTTGCTTTTTAATTTAAGCTAAAATTTCTTGATTTCACGAATTTTTTTTGTTTTGTTTTATTACTTACTTTAATAGTATACATCAAAAAATTGTCCATCCTATCATTGGGGCTGCAAAATTTATCAGTGAGTCCTTATTCTTATCTTTACACTCTGTTTGCATTTGTGATTGATATTACGGTCGTTTTATGTATTCGGCTCTCGGTTGGGATCATGTTTAATTTATTTTTATATTTTAATCGATATACCGGTTCATAACTTGTGCGTTCTAACTTTTACGAACGCAGCTTGATCGATGCTTAAATTGAACTTTCATTGAAGTAAGTTACTTTTTCGCTAATAATTTTAACTGAGTTTGCTTTTTTATGCCATATCTAATGCCTATCAATTGTTAAACATGAAACCGTTATGTCGCCTATTTGTAAATCAAATTTTATTCGTAAACTACTTTAACGCCTCCATAAGAATATTACCATAATTTATTTTAACCCATATCGTAATGGAATTTCCCCTTTTATGATAATTTATCGATATGCAATATGTGATTAGAGTTAAATATTTTGTTTTAGAGTATGTTCGAATCAATATTCAACATATATATTTGTTTAGAGATTTATAAATTTGTTCCATTGCAAACCAAACCCTATAAATTTTAGTAACTACAACTCATAACAACAAATTAAATTAAGTTAGCTGGAAATATACATTGGCTTAGTATATTCTCAATTCGATACTTTTTTGCCTATGTCTTTTTGCTTTGTAAATTTAATTCCATGTTTAATTACCATGTTTTTTGTTTTTAACTGATAATGTAAATTTAATTACCATGCTTTTTACCTTATTATTGCCCTTGTAAATTTAGTTGTTATCGTTAATATGCTTTTAGTTGACTGTGTAAATTTAATGGCGTCATGCTTTTTGCTTTTAATTTCCCATGTAAATTTAATTGTAATATTTATGTAATTTTTTTTGTTTTTAATTGCCCATGTTAAGTACAGCTCTAATACGGCGAAGGTTGAAGGTTTGGAGTTAAATTGTCTAAAATAGCTGTGAAAAAAAGAAACAGCTCTCTGATGACATCTTCACAATCACATATTACTGCATCGATTAAAAGTCATGCATCTTACAGTACCCGTACAATGATTTTGGCATACGTTTCTGTTAACATAAATGAAATGCATTTTAAATATTTGTTATTAATAACTTGTACGAAATGTATGTTAGTACATTAACATAACCTTAAAATATTTGTTTTAATAATTATGCAATTCTTTATTTCTGCGAATTATTTAAGATTTTTTATGCAGACAGTAATCTGTGCAAGACAAATTGTACTCTGAAAGAATGGAATTTTTACAAAAGGGAAAATCTCTTTTGTGAAATGCTTAAATTTGCACACAAAAAAAGTCTTTCTAATCATAAAAAAAATTCATTCTATTGCAATTTCAGAAAAAAAATTATGCTCATGTGTTATAAATCTGTAATAAATCAATTTATAATGATAATTACTACAGGTATTTTCAATAATTATTAAATGACAAATAAAATTAATCAGGTTAAAAAATTGAATCTTACATCAAAATAACATATAAGTAATTAGCCTTTTTTTTAAATTTTATTTAATTGAGTTAATGAACTGAAGACAGGTGATAAATTTGTTAAGTACTTACTTCAAACATTTCATGATATTAAAGTTCATGGAGCTTACAATTTTTAATTCCTGGTTGATTTTTGGTTTTAAAAATTTGTAAGCGCTGAATTCTAAAAGATCTGAATTCTTATCTTAAAAAAAAAATCAATTTTTGTGAAAACAGAACAAGCTAACTGCACACCAAAGAATCTCCAACCTTATTCGATAGCATGAATGTTAGAATTCAGAAAAAAAGGCACTCTTTTTGAATTCAAGCCTTCGATTATAAATTATTTATGTGTATTGATTTTATTAAATACTTTTGAATCATACACATGAACAGACAAAAAAAAATGTTATGAATATTTCTTTCTTTTTGAAAAGTGTGATATAAATAGTACTACTATGTGAATATGAAATTTTGTGATATTTCATTCCACGATACTGTTTAATGCTTAATTCATCTGTGATCGTGCCATTCCTTACTTATTTGTGATGCCTAGTTCTGCACTGTTTCTGAAAATTTATTTATTGTGTTATCGTTCTTTACATTTCTATTGCAATAAATACGATTTCTTAATCTAGTTTTGTGTTTGGATTCTGCATTATTTAGATTTTTAATTTGTACAGTAATAATAAATTAAAAATTAGCATGGAAAAGAAAAATTATACATAGTTAGCTTATCTGAAAAGTGTGTAATACTATGCAATGTGGCTAGTGTGTATGCAATGTACACTGTTCATTCTTATGACATTTTCTGAGCTTTTCATATATTATCCTTTTCTCAATAAAAATTAACCATCAACTTCTTTTCCTATGTGTAGACGCAAATGCATGGTTCTAAAAATCTTTCTGTTAATCCTAATACATTAAAAATTGAAATCTGTTAAAAGTTTTGTATAAGTTTGCAAAATGTTAACCATTTTAAACTATAACAGCGATTCCCCTTTTTTTCGGCTACGAAACCCTAAATAATAAACTTCCTTTCTGCAGAACCCCGACTTCATAGATAAAGTTTCTTAAGATAATAATGAAATAAAAAAATGTTTTTATAAAAATTTTTTTTTTAAATATTTAACTGGAGGAATGAAGATTATTCACCGAATTATCCTTAATAATCTTAAAACAGGTTTTGTTTCCGACAGTTAAGTCTGCAGTCCTTGTGCTATATCTTGTTTAGTTATGAATTTGTTTTTGATGTATATATGTTAGTGTGAATGACTAAAATTGGTGGTTGTTGATTTCCACTGGGGAATGTTGACAATGACATAGTCGCTTTGGCAAATGTCCGAAATATATACTAGGTCTAGTTAAGTGTCACTACCATACAGTGGTATACATTTGCCCGGTATACCCTACACTGATGACTTTTTAAGGCTCAGTGGCACTGCCAGGTATACATGTTACCGGTACTCCGAACGGTAACGTTTGTCCTAATCTATCCTCAGCAGATATTAAAATATCGAATAAATATAATAATATCAACGAATAAATTAATATCAAATCCGATAAAACAAATATTTCGGACATTCACCTAAGTGCTATATGATTGTTGACGTTCACCGGTGAAAGTCTACATTCTCTTGATTTCTGACATTTGCGGTAGCATATACATAAGCTGAAAATGAAATAAGCCGAATTATGGTATACTTCGAGATAAAAACTCAAAAAAACTGCTGTAAACGTTGAAAATAGTAATTAGGAAAACATATTTCTTTATTAAGGAATTTAGTTATGAAATATATTATTATATGGTTTGAAAAGCGTGACTGGGAATATTACTGCAGTATTTTATAAATTCTTGTTTTTTTTTTTCATAAATTATTCAATGTATTTGCTATTAGAAATATTATATTTTCTTTTAAACAATGCCATTTCTGTTTCATTGGTATTTTACTTGAAATAATTTTACAAAAACAATCGAAAAATTAAATAAATTATGGATTATAGGTTATATCTAAATATAGTCAGAGGTTTCAAAGCTCGTAACTGGTTATTAAAAGTGAATCGCGAAATCCCTTTAACTCTTCCACGGAACCCTAGGGTTCTGCGGAACACCATTTGGGAATCGCTGAACTAGGCAATCTTTTTTCATGAGTAAATCGCCAAACATTGATTTCTGTCTTTGTTGAAGGTGACTGCTTTCCCGACACTTTATTAAAATTTGATCTAAAGGCAGAATTCTATTAACGATCTTATTTTTCAAAATAGTATATATAATACATACCAATTAATTTTTATTTATCAATAAGCTAATATATTTGCAACAACCTTCAGGAATTTAACTAACTTCCTGATATTGTATTAAGAAAACCTACATTTCTCCTTTACAACCCTTTTACATTGAAATAATTTTCCATCTTCACTAAATTTCTTCCACATCTATCGCCAGATGTTTGCATATCCACCAGATGTTCCTTAAGTTTTCTGTCGTTTGCATGCCTTTCTCTTTGGTTATATTTTGACCTTCAGTACATTTGGGCAGTACGCGAAAAAAAGCATCTTAATGATTTTGTATCTAATGGTAAGATTTTAGTGGACTAGGATGCGATTTTAATGGCTCAAGGGTTTAAATATGCTAATTATTAGTACAGACGATGAAATTACGAAACCCAACTCATAAACGTACTTCAATTTCGCTACCAGAGTCGTATTGAGTCGGCATTGACGCAATGCACTGCGTGTACGAGTACCGTAGTTAGCTGGAGTTGGGCGCGAAACAGTTTGGTCAATAAATTTATAGCCGCCAAGGAATATGGTAACTGCCTCACTCTGCCACTGACTAGTCCCGCAGTGAACTGATCGTAAAGACGCGGTTCCCAGTAGAACACCGAAGTCAAGCATCACTGGCTATGGTCAGTAGGGACCTAGGGTGCGCGGTATCGGTCCTCGTTAAACTGTTCTACCGTAAAGTGCTCGACTTCGCGTGCAGGTAGTCGGTCTACCGAAGCAGGGGAGCCATCCCTTCTACAGAGGATCAAAATTGCGATGGCATGTCTTCGGATCATCCTCAGGGATGCTTCGCAGACCGTCTCTAATAGCCCATTGTGCAGCTCTAGTGCGACGTAAATAAAGAAATAAAGTACCTAGCTACCTACCTGCCACTGACTAATGTTTCTTTTACCTCTTGGCAAATATTCCATTTACGTATATTGGGTTAATACTACTATATATATCCTCACATTCCTTTAACTCGCCCTCCTTTTGTATGTATTTCCAAACTGTAAATATTCATTAGTGTTTATTTTCCCATTGTACTTTAATTTTACCTTTTTTCATGTACATTTTTATTACTTTTAATTTTGTATTTGCCTAATAATGGCAAAGTGTCATTTTTCTTCTCTCAAGAACTCCATTTGCTCCCCAAACTTTAATTTTGTCATGTATGTTTCTTAGTTTAATTTCAGGATGAATGGGAAAAGGGCCGAAAGACCTCAGACGCCCAGTTCCACTACAACGAACGAGACTTGAAAGTCGAAACTAGTTTCTCTTGTTTGTTATATTTAGAATTGAAGTATTTTTTAGCTATGAAGTAAAATTTAATAAGGAATCTTCATGCAATGTGCTTACTTGGCGATGTGATGCTCCCTTCAGTGGCGTCGCGTAAGAGGAGAGCAAAAACAAAAGGGTTAACGTACCTTATTTTAAGACAGAAATGAATTTTTGACCCTCAAAATATTCAGGGTAGCAGCAATAGGGTCGTAATAATTTGGTCTGGACAGCGGATGAAAACGTGGACCCCTTAATGTTAATTTCACTTTTTTGCACATTTCGCCATATATCTTGAATGCTTTATGTGAATCACAAACTTAGTGAATACAATTGCATACCTGCCAACTTTTACGCATTTGGCGTAAAATTTTATTTCTATATTAAAAGTGGCAGTAAAATGTATACTTTCTATATATTTCTTGCATTTATAAACTAAATTTATAATCTTTTTGACCACCACTATTTTAAAAAAATTAAGCATATATAGTAATATGTAATTCAATCCAATCACGAATTTATCCAATTTAATTATTTGTTTGTTTTTATTATGTAATTTGTTAACAGTCGGAAAAATTAATTCTAAATCCAAAATTTGAAGAGAATCTCCGATTTCTTTACGATGGCGAAACACGCAGAAAGTGAAATTAACATTCAGAGGTCCAAGTTATCCACTACTCTCTTGACCAAACTATATTATATCATATATTCCAGAGTGCGACTACTCTCTATATATTGAGCCGTGATGGCTCAAGGGATAGAGAGCTCGCCTTCCAATGAGCTGCACCGGGTTCGAATCCCAGCGATGGCTGGTCAATGCGAATTCCATATCCGGTTTGCAACGACCACAGTGCTGACGTAAAATCTCATTGACGTCAGACCAACCGTGAGTGGTTTTCCTCTCCATGTAACGTAAATGCGGGTTAGTTCCATCCAAAGGTCCTCCACGAAGACAAATTTCTTCCAATACTTGATCCAGGAGTTCCCTTGTCTTCTGGATTGGGTTCAAAACTACAAGGCTACGGAGTTGAACATTAGTAGTCGTATACCCAAAAAATTGGGTCAGCTGTTCAACGACGGTTATAAAATAAAATAAAATGCTCCCACACAGTCAACTTTTTTAAAAAATTTAAAAATATGACTTTTAGAGCTGAAAACACTTTTTAAAGGGTATTTAGAAATTTAGTTGCAGCCCAATATATAGAGATATGCCTTTTAATAACTGATTTAAATAATTTTTCTACAACAGATTATTTCCGAGCAAATTTTATCTTTTTCGTATGGAAAGATCTTAATTTCTTTGAGTCTTCTATTCATTTCCCCAGCCGCAAGATAAAGGTTCATCATAATAATCATAGATGTAGAGGTTTTGGATTTAAATAGCATACAAATTAACGTCAAAATGACGACAGGCGAGCCTAGACAAATGACAAAATTTATACGTCCGTCTTCCGTCACTCAGGGAGATGCAGTGCAGAGGGCATCACCCTTGCGAACGAAGTTCTCGAACTGGCAGAACATTTTAATAATTAACTTGCCTGTGGAGATGGCTGAAGGCTAAAGCCAGACTGTCGCCAAGAGATTAGAACTATTCTTCTCTGACACAATATGCGTTCACCACAAAATAGATTTGGACCTAAATGTCGCGGTCGTGATGACAACACTGGAATTGTTTAGGACGTGCGGCCCACCACTCAGGTTGATGAAAATTGTTCCATTGCACCCCAATGACAAGCAGCGNGAAGAAGAGCCGCAGAGCTCAAATAAATCTTATTAGGCTAAATTAAGCCTTACCTATTGAAACGCAGTGCTATAAGCGAAAGCAGAGAGCACGCCGCACTTTACTATACTCAATATTTTTTTAGTTTGTTTTGATACACATATAATTTAATTGGGTAGTATTTTTTATTTTTAAATTTAGTGGATAACAATTGTAAAAAATGAGTGAAAACAATCCCACGGACAATGCGACGGATTTAAGGTTATGTCAAGGTACGTCTCCTGTGAATATCAATTGATTGTTAGGTTTTCTCTTCTGAAATTACATTATGACGCATTCACATACATTATTAATACAAATACATTTTCCATGGCGAGACGAGGCAACCACAATAGAACTAGTGATCCTTCTACAATTAACGTCGCTGGTTGAGAAGTTAAACTTCTTCCGCGCGGAGGGACTCCACGCACTATTTTTTTTGCTACGGAACCCTAAATAATTAAGCTCCTTTCGGCAGAACCCCGACTTTATAGATAAAGTTTCTTAAAGTAATAGTGAACGTTATAACATAAAAAAAAAAAATTATTAACATAAAAAACTGTTTTTTATTTTAAAAACTGTTTTTAAAATATTTAATTAGAGTAACGAATTTATTCCCCAATTTATCCTCAATAATCTTAAAACAGGTTTTATGTCAGACTGTAAAATCTGCAGTCCTTGTGCTATATATTGTCTAGTTATGACTTTATTTTTGATATCTATGATGTAATGCTATTGTGAATGACTGAAATTGGTGATTGTTGACTTCCACTGGTGAATGTCGACAATCATTCCCTTTGGTAAAGGTCCAAAGTAAACACTAGGTCTAGTTAAGTGTTACTACCCATTATACATTTATCCGGTATACCCTACACTGATGATTTTTTAAGGCTCAGTGCCACTGCCAGGTATACATTTGCACGGTACTCCGAACGGTGATGTTTGTTCTAATCTATACTCAGCAGATATTAAAATATCGAATAAATATAATAATATCAAAGAGTAAATTAATATCAAATCGGATATAACAAATATTTCGGACATGCACCAAAGTGGCTATGTGGTTGCTGACATTCACCGGTGAAAGTCGACATTCTCTTGATTTCGGTTTTTCACGTCATTATATACATAAGCTGAAAATAAATGAAATAAGCCGAATTATGGTTTACTTCTAGAAAAAATCTCAAAAGAACTGCTGCAAATGTTGAAAAGAGTTATTAGGAAAACATATTTCTCTATTAAGGAATTTAGTTATGAAATATATTATTATATGGTTTGAAAAGCGTGACTGGGAATATTAATGCAGTATTTTATAAATCTTTGTTTTTTTTTCATAAATTATTCAATGTATTGCTATTCGAAATGTTATGTTTTCTTTTAAACAATGCCGTTTCTATTTCATTGGTATACATTCATTCATTTCTATTTCATTACTTGAAATAATTTTACAAAAACAACAGAAAAACTAAATAAATTATAGGTTATATCTAAATGTAGTCAGAGGTTTCAAAGCTCGTATCTGGTTATTAAAAGTGAATCGCAGAATCCCTTTAACTCTTCCACGGAACCCTAGAGTTCTGCGGAACACCATTTGGGAATCGCTGAACTAGGGAATCTTTTTTCATAAGTTAAGTGTAATTCTTTTTATAAATCGCCAAACATTGATTTCTGTCTTTGATATATGTTTATTAATAAAAATTATTTTTTTATTTCTGATATCTATTCTAAAATGCGGCCTGCAATAATGAATTAGTATATGTATGGTTAGACCCTCGAATTACGGTCGCATATTACAGCGTTAAAACCTGATCTTTAGATCAAAAGTTATTAAGTTGTTCTTGCTTTTATTTTGCACACTGTACAAAACGAGAAAATAATAAATAACCACCAAACATTAGTTTCAAATTCGCTAAATAATTATGAAATAAAAAAAATTATAATACACCGCACAGAGAAAAATAAGAGCAGTGTTAAATGAGGAATAGGTTAGAGAATTTAAAAAAGAAAAAAAATTGTCCGATGCTTTAATAGAACAAAAATCATAAAATATTTGTCATTCACAATTTATTATGAAATTTCGTTTTTATAATTGGTTGCCATAGTAACGCGAAATTTGAGAATTACATCGAAGAAAGGGGCGTTACTTTAATTATTGAAGACTGAAATTGTAATTTCTTTGTAGCAAGTATGTAAAAAGTCATTTTTTTCTTAAAAACCTAACATTGAGAGCTGAAAAATGTTCAATAATTTTTGCTCCTTTAAATTTTTGAATCATATTTTTCGTTATTAAATTCTGTTATAGATTTCCTATTTGACGTTTATGTTTTATCTCTACATAGCAAAAAAAAATATTTTAATAAAAAAATTTCAAATTTCTTTCCGTAGCATTATTCGTAACATTTGACAGTTTCTATGTACTCCTTAAAAATTATTTATTTTTTAACATAATACCTTAAATTTTTGTTCGAATTTCTTCAGCGATTCTCAAAACATATTTTTTTCCCTTCTAAATACATAGGAGTAAAAAGTTCAATTCTTTATAACTTACTGAAAATTGTTCGTTTTTTTTTTTTTTAAATGGATTTAACACTTGACTAAACACATAAAAGCTCATTTAATGCATTGGATTTTCAAAAAATAATATCACTTTCCAATTTTTCTTATTACAGTTGAAAAATTTTGACTCTATTACAGATTTTCTCATGAATTTTTTTTTGTTCTTTAATATCACAAATAACTGTAATAACTCGCCGATCCGCTCTCTAGTTTATCTCTACATCTCTAAAATATAAACAAAGGTGGAAAAAAATAATTGATACATTATAATGAGCGAAATATCTAGGAAATTTTATTTAAAGGAATAGCAAGTATCAAAGAAAAATTAATAACTTGGAGAAAATTTTCTTCCAAAAGTTCAATAATTGTACCCTGAGTCGCGATGGCTCAGGGGATAGAGCGTTCCTAATGCATATTAAACTGATTTTTGTAGCCTTGCGAAAACTCAACTACCACCACTAGATTTATCACTTCCGTGACATCACATGCTTGTTTCCTTTCCAGCATTTTTAGAAATTACAGAAATTATCAAATTATTATAACCTAATAGCAATTTGGAATTTTATATACAAATAATTAAAATTTTTCTAGCGGTAGTATTAAAATTTTCATTATTAATTTTTTTTTTTTACGAGAAATCTTTTCACAAAATATGAAGATGGATATTAACAGCTGTCGCAGCATCCAATTGCGATTACAATAAAATAGTGGTAGGTGACGTGTGGTGTTTTTTCCTTTCTTTTAATAACAACTCATACGCGAACATTACTCTTTTAACGAATCTTTCAATGAAACTAAATACTACTTTTAATTATCAATTTTAAATAATAATATTTAGTAATAAAACTGATAGCGTCTTTTTTTAAATATAGTGAAATCTAAAAACTAAGTATTTCAGTAATTTTTTAATTTGAAAGTTGTTGTTAGTTATTGTAATAGCAAATTGACTAATATTTTAAATTTTTTTTTTGGCAGGACGCTGCGATTACTATATTTGAATAACATTAATTTTAGTAGTTAGAAATAAGAGCTTTTTTATTGTACTATGCAAAACATAAAAAACGGCACGCCTTCACTAAGAGAACGCTATATAGCGTGACAAATTTTCTTCCAAGTACAATACTAATTTAAAATTTAATGTATAGAAAATAATGAATCCAGATAAACCAAGAATACAGTATAAAGTTTCAATTGCTGAAAGTTGTTTTTACAAAAATCTAATTATAAACAAATTAGGACTAATTACTTCAAATCTTAATAGCAGCCTCTAATCTTGCCATTATTTATATTCAATTTGATACTTCGAAAAAAAAAATTTTAGCATTCGAAACTTCATGGTTTACTTTTGATTTATCAGAATTCATTTTTCTCTATTTTATAAATTTTTAATGTAGCTACTTCCTGAATATTTTATTAGCATTCAAAATTTCATAGTTTACTCTTGGCTTATCTGAACTCATTTTTTTTTCTATTCTATAAATTAATAACGTAATTTCTTCGTAAATTCTTTTAGCATTCGAAACTTCATGGTTTACTTTTGATTTATCTGAATTCATTTTTCTCTATTTTATAAATTTTTAATGTAGCTACTTCCTGAATATTTTTTTAGCATTCAAAATTTCATAGTTTACTCTTGGTTTATCTGAACTTATTTTTTTCAAATCTATAAATTAATAACGTAATTTCTTCGTAAATTATTTTAGCATTCGAAACTTCATGGTTTACTTTTGATTTATCTGAATTCATTTTTCTCTATTTTATAAATTTTTAATGTAGCTACTTCCTGAATATTTTTTTAGCATTCGAAATTTCATAGTTTACTCTTGGTTTAGCTGAACTTATTTTTTTCAAATCCATAAATTAATAACGTAGTTACTTCGTAATTTTTTTTAGCATTCGTAACTTCATGGTTTACTTTTGATTTATCTGAATTCATTTTTTTCTGTTTTATAAATTTTTAATGTTGCTACTTCCTGAATACTTTTTTAGCATTCGAAACTTCATAGTTTACTCTTGGTTTATCTGAACTTATTTTTTTCTATTCCATAAACTAATAACGTAGTTACTTCGTAATTTTTTTTAGCATTCGAAACTTCATTGTTAACTTTTGGTTTATCTGAATTCATTTCTTTTAATAAATTTATAATTTTTAGTGTAGTTACATCCTAAATATTTTTTTAGCATTCGAAACTTCATAGTTTAATCTTGGTTTATCTGAACTAATTTTTTTCTATTCCATAAATTAATAACGTAGTTACTTCGTAATTTTTTTTTAGCATTCGAAACTTCATAGTTTACTGATGGTTTATCTGAATTCATTTCTTTTTCTATTTTATGAATTTTTAATGTAGTTACATCCTAAATATTTTTTGGCATTCGAAACTTCATAGTTTAAATTTTTTTTTTACTGTATATAAATGACTATATCTTCAGAAGTATTTACTCTGGGTTTACAAAATTTTATGCAGTTATAAAAAATAACAACTAAAACAATCAATCCAAGTTACAAGTCTATTGTTTGATTTTTTGGCATAGGGTGCTAAAAAATACGTTTTTCTTTCGCAATTTATTACTGGTCTCCCAAACCTCAGAAAACTTTAAATCTTATTGATTAATATGAAAAATCTCATGAACATCTTGAAAGTTATAAAATAATCCCTTAAGAATTAATTTTTTATTGAGAAATTTCGAAGAATTCGAAAACTCAAAGTATCTCTTCCAGAGATGCCAACTTACTCCGGACAGCGAATAAATATTTTTAAGTGGTAGCTTATTAATTGTAATTCCTGGTTAAATAAATTCAAATTATTAGGTTTTTATCTACCACTATTTCTAAACTATTCGTAGGTTTATATAATTCACAACTTATTAAAGTTGTGTCACCTTAAACTTTCTAGAAAGCAGGCAAAATTAGTCAAGTATTTGCAAAATTTAGTTTGCAATTCTTTACCGTTTTTTAAATTATTTTGGCGTGTCCGGAGCAGTTGACATCTCTGCTCTTCCATTATTGTAGGGTTGTGAATATATACAGGGGAAAAAACATAAAAAAAGACTTATTTTTACATGAAATTCGCACCTAATAACAAGAAAAAATAAATCTCCTTACAGTCTAGTTACTACTTTCTATTTTTGAAAGCACTGTGGTAGTTTATGTGGTCAAAATTTTAACGCACTTCGTAATGCTTGCTTAATTAATTTTTTTTAACAACAGTTAGTAAAATTTTAATACTGTTTTTTTTCAATCTTCCATTTTACCCAGATTCTTAAATTTTTGGGAAGGGATAGCCTGGTTGGTAGGGCACTGGGCCCATGTCCAAGAGTTCGTGGGTTCGATCCGAGCCGGCCGAAGACTCCCTGCGTAGTAAATGGTGACTGATGCACGTTAAATCTGTCGAGTTGCAAAGTCCTCCATGTTCCCATAACAAATCAATACCTCTGGGGGTACTGATCCAGGAGTTTCCTAGTCTTCTGAATTAGCTCAAAAATAAAAGGCCACGGAGTTGAACATTAGTAGTCGTAAACGCAAAATTGGGTCGGCTGTTCAACGATGGATATAAGATATAAGATTCTTAATTTTATACTTGTTATCTTTTTACCTATTTTATTTGTTTGTACATTGATATTCTTTTGTAAACTGTTGGTGTTGTGGTCGGCCATTAAGGTATAAGGAATGTGATTGTTCTTGTGTTTCAGTGGCGCCATCTATGGCCAAGAATTCGACTTCTGCCACACTCATACGTTACACCCGTTTATAGGGTGCACCTACTCATTCATCCACAGATTGCAATTTTGGCCTGAACCAGAGAACGATCGATCACCAATTCAGTATCCCCAGAGGTATAATTTAAAATACATATATATATATATATATATATATACATATATATATATAGCAATATAAAAACAAAGAGAAAAACGAAAAGAATAAGTTTTATTAACTGCGCATAAGCTGCAAGTATATAGAACTCATGAAATAAGCTAAAAAATTCAGAGAATATGGAAAAAAATAAAAAATAATGACAAGAGAAGAAAATTATTAACAATAATTTTTTANATGCCACTATCCACATAAATCAATTATTAATCAAAAATCGAATATCAATTACTTTTCTTTATAATGCAATAAAATCTGGCGAGCAGCTATTTAAACGATCAAACACTTCGTTTGTTTATTTGTAGCTTGAAGTTAGGCTCGCAGAAAATGCCGTTCATGGGTTAAATTTAGTAGGAATAACACAACCTGTGACGTAGGCTATAGTATACCCAATTCAGATATGTTTTCTTGCTTTACCAACTGGCAATTAACTACGATGAATAGGCAAGTGCCGAAAGGCATATACCTAAACAAATACTTTTACATTAAAGCATTCCTTCAATGCATTTTTAGGCATCCATGTACAGGGCTCCCGCGAATGAGTAGTAACTAATAAATGAGTAGTAATGAAAGTAAGTAGTAACTAATAAATGAGTAGTGGAAAAATAAATGAGTAGTAACTAAGATTTTTCAAGACTACTGATAAATGCTTAAATTTCGCTTTCTTTTGAGAATTACGAAATTATTCCCGAGGTATTTTTTGCACCCATATATATATATTTACTTTCAATTAAAAATTTACTGTAGCTCATCCAGATTTATCTGAATTTTGCTGCCACTTAAAAAATTTTTTCCAAACCGTGAGAACCCTGCTGTAGTAGTCAATATTTTTAGCAAAGCAGGTGATATATTGCACCAGAAAATGCAAAGCTTTGACTTTAGATTCAAAAACAAATATTTGATGTGTGGGTAGATAAACATTTCATGTTTCTAAAAAAAAAAAATTATAATCACCTGTAAACTATTTTTTCAAATCTCTATGCAATGGACTCTCAAATCTCGCAAACAATTTAAATAAGTTTTTTTCCTTCTTTTCTTTTTTTAAGAATCGAATATCTTTATTTTTGATAGATTTTAAATAAGCAAGTTCTGAAATTTAATATCTTTATTCTTTACAGATTTCAAATAAGAAAGTTCTGGTACTGTTTTTTTTTCTTTTAAAAAAATTTAATATCTTTATTCTTTACAGATTTTAAATAAGGAAGTTCTGGTACTGTTTTTGTTTGTTTCTTTTCTTTTTTTTAAAATTATCTTTATTCTTTACAGATTTTAAATAAGAAAGTTCTCGTACTGTTTTTATTTTCTTTATTCCTAAAAAAAATTTCATATCTTTATTCTTTACAGATTTTAAATAAGCCAGTTCTGGTACTGTTTTTTTCCCCTTTTTTTTAAGAAAAAAATTAATAGCTTTATTCTTCACAGATTTGAAATAAGAAAGTTCTGGTACTGTTTATTTATTTATTTATTATTATTTTTTTGAAAATAAATAAATGATTTTGGATAGTTAAATTTTTGAAAATCATGCGTCGATTACGACAACAATAAAACTGTGTATAGTTATCGAATTTCTTAAAGCTGATTGCTTTTTCTAAAACATAAAGTAGATAAGCTTATAAGGGGATGTAAATCTAAAACATAAAGTAGATAAGCTTATAAGGGGATGTAACTAACTTTAGTTACTTTCACAAGGAAGGGTTTAATTGCCAGAAAGATGCTTACGTAATATATGAACGGTCCCTTGATTAGTATGTTTTTTTTAAATCCAAGAAATATATCATATTTTTTCCATTATAATCGATGAATCGGTGAGATCTCTCGAGCTGATACTGAGAAACAGTTGTTCATTTTCGTCTCTTTCAGAAATAGGTTAAAAGAGAAACAAGAGTAAATCTCCACCCAAATTTCAAGTTTTGCAAGAAAAAAAAACTCAAAAAATATAATAATTGACCGAGTTTATTCAGGTAAATGAATGATATTTCTATTAAATATTTGTAAATAAGAAATATAAACTTTGAACTATATCTATTAACTACATTGTAGTTTATTTGTTAGTAAATATAATACCTCCTGAAATTTTAAGTGTAACATAGTTGCTTCATGAACTTGTACCGTCTTCGCAAAGAAATTTAGAAACAATTTTTAGTTGTAGCGAAATAACAATAGAAAAATAGTTTCTTTTTATTATTTTTAAATTTAACCGGATAATTCAATTTAGGTTTAAAAACAACAAGATATTCGTGTTTTAATTTTCCCTCTATTTTAAAAAAAACAACAAAATTTTCTGATTTAAAGTTCAATGTAGTTACTTAACCCTTTCCAAAGTCGTGATAAGTATACTTAAAACAAATTTTAGAAGTACAAAGGAAACTATTTTACCATTTTTAATTGTTTATATTTGTTAATAACTTCAAATCTGATAGCATGTGAGTAAAATTCATGACCATATGCCAGTTTTAGAAAACGTATAAAAAGTTATAAAATACAAAATTTCTTTTTCAGTTTCAATTATTTATAAAATTTATGTAAAAAGGTAGATGCCAGTTTTCTACTTTTAAGCACCCTACGGGTGGTGATAAACATACTTACCATCAAAAAAAGGCGTTAGAATTTAAATTAATTTTATCTAAAGAGCTAAATGAATGTTTTTCCTATATCCATTTCAATTCCAAAAATACTTTAATTTACTTACTAAACTAAACTCAGTGGCACAACAGCCCACAGAGGGCCAAAACCTACTATTCCCATCTCAGTTTCATTGGCCTTGGGCTCTGGGGCGCAAGAGCAGATGTTCCAGTTGGGTGGTCAGCCGAACGCGTAACCCCCAGTGTTTAGTTCCCAAGCACGCTTGGTGCTCATTTTATCGACCCATTGAAGGAATGAAAGGCTGAGTCCTTGCCCGGCCCAAGGATCGAACCAAGGACCTGTGACACGAATGTGCGGAGAGCTACCACTATGTCACCGGGCATAAATTATTTAACTAGAAGTAAATATCTTATTAAATACTTAGACTACTACCGCATACGGCGTTAACTTTCGCTCTTGGCAAGAACGATTCTCTCAAATGGTAATGAAATAAAAATTGTCCTAGTCCTGTCGGTTGGTCAGGGTGCCAGAGGCCGAAGTGGACCTAAAAATAAAATTAGAATAAAAATTGTAGAATAAAAATTATAGAATAAAAATTGAAAAATCAAAAAAACTTATGTGTAGTCGTACACATAGTTTCACTTTGGAAATCACAAGAATGCCGACAAATTGAAGTTATTGACCAATTCATCGAATCTGTTTTTCATGCATTGAAAGTCATGAAGTTCAATGAAAAGTGGGAAAGAAAAGGGTGACTAGGTGACTTAGTGTATAAAGTCAGAAAATTAAATCAGAGGCGATTGATGATAAAAGTAAAATATACATTAAAATTTATTGAAAGTATTATTTACAACGATCTATTTGCATATATACAAGTAGTAAGCATTTTTTAAAGCAGCGACCTAGTTTTCCTGGTAATCACAACTCGTGCCGGAATCCTCACTGCTCGAAATTTTACTTCTAACGTGGCTCGCCCCCCTATGACTTTGCACGGTCTGCCACAGACAGAAATTTTTAAAGAATGAAATATGGCGTAAGCTTTTTTATCGCTTTAAATATAAAAATAAAATTTTCTGGAAAATCTGGAAGAATATGCAGCTATGGTATCATTTGCTTCCAGTTGAAATACAGTCGAATCTTATTAACGCGGAACTGCTTAAAGTGAGATATCGACACTAAACCAAATACATGTTTGGTCCCGCGAATCAGCAATCAATTATTGTTGTATTTTACAAGTTTAACATGAGAGCCGCGATGGCTCAGGGGATAGAGCGTTTGCCTACCAATGCGGCGAACCGGGTTCGAATCCCAGTCGATACGAATTCCGCATCCGGCTTGCACCGACCACAGTGCTGACGTGAAATATACTCAGTGGTAGACGGATCTTGGGTTAGAGTCCCCTTGCAGTCAGGCTAACCGTGGGAGGTTCTCGTGATCTTCCTCTCCATGTATAGTTCGTTCACCAGAAGTTGAGACTTGGCTCCACCTCCTGGGACGCAGAGTTCATTTCAGCGCGGGAGTTAGAAGAGAAACATCTCCGTTGTTGAAATTGAGACAACCCTTAATTTGCGCCAAACACGAAAAGTGAATTCTTTTTCAGTCACTTACTTTGCTTTATCATCTACTATTATACATTTTGTTACACAAGCTAATTAAATATAGTTTAAATTTAAAAACTGCTGTACTCCCAGCGAAATGACTCATAAAGGACAAAGTATTCACTCAAAAGAAAGAAATATCATAAAAAATGGTGCAAAATATCATCAAATTTATGAAATATTTATTGTTAAAAAAATGCACATAAAGTTTGCGAAATAAATATTTTTGCTTAACGATCGCCAAATAGCAACATTGTTCAGGATTGCTCCCAACCTTCTCCCAAAAATAGCGAAATGGTATCGTCGCATACCACGTGATGAAGGCGGAGCCAAGTGCCAACTCCTGGTGAACGAGCTATAACGCAAATGCGGATTAGATCCATCAAAAAGTCCTCCACGAAGGCAAATATCTTCCAATACTCGATCCAGGAGCTCCCCTGTGTTCTGGATTGGGTTCAAAATTACAAGGCTATGGAGTTGAACATAAGTAGTCGTAAATCGTTGAAATTGGGTCGGCTGTTCAACAAAGGTTATAAAATAAAATAAAGTTTAACATGAAATTTTCAATCTGATTATCGCTTAACATGAAAAGAAACTGGACACATCACAGATAATAAGCATGTGAATGAAATCCCAATCATTCATTTTGAGGAATGCTATTTCTATTTTCTTCCTTGTTCAGAAGTAGCAGATGGGCAAATAAATAAAATAGTTTAATAAAGTAGTTAAAACCATTCAAGCTTATTTTACTTCGTTTGGTTTATAATAGTATTGCTTGCATACAATAATTTAGTACATAATATGTATTAAAAATACGTAATAAATTTTTTTCATGATGTATCGGATAAAACGAAATTCGGTTAACATGAAATAATTACGATAGTCCCGCGTTAACAAGGTTCGACTGTATAGTGCTTTCTCAAATTGCTATTTAAATATAATTTTTTATTCTGTTACAGAGGAAAGAAATAGGAAACTTTGTGGATGATTACTCAAAGTGTTATCGTTAGAATTTGTCTGCTGATAGCATTTGCCGCCATCATATGGGTATACTGCTACATGCCAGTACAGTACAGTTCAGCCAGTGTGGGAAATAACACTCCAGCAGTTTCTGAGGCATCAGCACGGAATTATCAGTCACCCATTCTTCTACGCAGACTATTATCCAGTTACATACTCCCTGAAACTAATGCCAGTCTCATACAGCCCGAGCTACCATGCAACGGCAGTGTCTTTCTCGTGATTGTAGTGTGCTCGGCTATCCCAAACTCCAAAGCCAGAGATGCCATTCGACAAACATGGGGACAACATGCAATGCCCGATATTCAGATATATTTCCTTCTAGGAAGAACCAACGACGATGTCTTGAACGCTGCTGTTGTCAGGGAGGGCGATGAACACAACGATATCATCCAGGAAGACTTCTTGGACACTTACAACAACCTAACCTTAAAGTCTGTGATGTTGCTGAAATGGGTCAACCAAACCTGTGCACATGCCACGTATGTTATGAAAACAGACGATGACATGTTTGTCAACCTGCCCAATCTTCGTGAAAGATTGCAATCTAAGGGACATCCGAAAATGCTGATGGGCTGTCTCATAAAAGGTGCTGCGCCAGTTAAAGACCGAAATTCTAAGTGGTACGTTTCGGAGGAAATGTTTTCTGGCAAGGAATATCCACCATATCTATCGGGAACGGGATATGTATTTTCCGGAGAAGCTGTACCCGGTTTGTATAAAGCTGCATTGGAAATGGAATTTTTCTATTTGGAAGATATTTTCATAACTGGTATGTGCGCCAGTAAAATTGGTCTCCATCCTGTGGATGATAGTGGTTTTAGATATAAAAAGAGATCGAATACTTACTGTACTTTCAAGACTTTGATTACTGCCCACAGAATGACTCCTGAAGAGTTATTAAGTATGTGGAACAAACTCCAAGCACTATCTACTATGAAATGTAAGACCCAAAGATAGTTTTTCCAGTATCACTTAAACTACCATATTCTAAAGCCACTATCACGCAAGGGATGGTCTTAGGTGGTCCAATAATTGTTGTACATCACTGTTTTTCAAAATGACTCAGAAAAAGTTGTTGAGCTTATGGAACAAACTCCAATCATTGTCTTCTATAAAATGTGATACCCAAAAATTGTGTTCCTAGTATCACATAAACCACTACGTTCTTTAACCACCATTACCGACTGAATGATAGTGGTTTATGCATCATAATATATCGAATAACTATTACACATTTAAGACTGATTACTGCCCTATGATTGTAGAGTTATTTGGAGTATGGAACAAAACTCAATTGTCTTCCTTGGAATGCAACATTTCACGATATTATTTTTCGTAAGATAAAAGCGAAATACAAGATTCCCACAGGTTTGCCAAATCTTCATAAATGAAAATGGCAACGCAAAACATAAACAAACTTCTGTATTTTTGGTCGGTAACACTGCATATTATAATTTTTTATGAAATATATTTGTAGGATATTAATTGGTTGGTTTTATAAAAAGTACATTAACTTTCTTTGGAAATACTACTATCATAGCAACAATTTTACCTTGGCCCCAGTTGGGTTCTATAAGAACTTGCACCGAGAGACCTACATTGGGATGTCTAGACTTTTAATATTGGTCCTAGAATAGTCTACATAGGTCCTACATTGGCTAAATAATGGATATAAAATATCGGGGGAACGTATCAATTCCATATAGGGCCAATATCGGAAAAATAAAGGCTCTTTGAATCCTTACTGAACCAATATTCATGAATATTGGCCCAAGTTATTTTGTTGCTAGGGTAATGTTAATAAAGCTACCTATCTAGACCTCACAATAAAAAATTTTTTTTACTGGAATGATCATGTTAAGAAAATAATAGCTAAAGTCACTGAAATATGCAATAAATTAAAATGTCTACTTGGTCCTTACTCCAAAATGTCATTTAAAAACAAACTATACATATACCTCACATATATCAAACCTATAATTACTTATGCATCCCCTGCCTGGTGCAATTACAATAATGTAAATACTAAAAAACTTCCAAAATAAATTACTAAGAAAAATGTGAAATTTAGGTTAATGCTAGACGATATTAATTATTTTAATGTACCTCTTTATCGTTAAGTTGCTTAGAAGGTGGAATTTTCATATATACTTACTTTGGAAAATAAATTTTAGTGGTGGTTTCATAGAAATTAAAATATATCGATATATGTTTTATATTCGTTACTGCTTTTTAAAATTTTCAAGGCAGTTATTTAGGCTCTTTATTTCCAGTAAAGGTAAATTAAAGTATTTTTGGAATTGAAATTGTTTTAAGAACAGTAATTGATATAAAAAAAAAACTCATTTAGTTTATAAAAATGCCATTTTTTTGGTGGTAAATATATTTAACATGACCTATTAGGAACTTACTGATTTTTATTTTTCTTTATTTATAAAATAAATTCCTTAAATGCTACAAACTTCAAAAGGAATTACGTATTTTATAACTTTTATACGTTTTTTAAAAGTGACAAATGGTTACCAATTTTATTCAAACTCACTTCAAGAAAGCTGAAGTTATTGAAATATGGAAACCTAAATTAAAAGTGGTAAAACGTGGTGGTAAGTATACTTACCACGGCCTTCAAAAGGGTTAAAACACAATTTCGCATAAAAAAAACTGCGCAAACTACAAAAATATTTTTAAAACAGTAATGCTAATTGAGAGCCGCGATGGCTCAGGGGATATAGCTTTCGCCTTCCAATGAGGCGAACCGGGTTCGAATCCCAGTCGACACGAAATCCGCATCCGGCTTGCACCGACCGCAGTGCTGACGTGAAAAATCCTCAGTGGTAGACGGATCTTGGGTTAGAGTCCCCTTGTCGTTAGGCTAACCGTGGGAAGTTTCTCGTGGTCTTCCTCTCCATATAACGCAAATGTGGGTTAGCTCCATCAAAAAGTCCTCCACGAAGGTAAATTTCTCCCAATACTCGATCCAGGAGTTCCCTTGTCTTCTGGATTGGGTTCAAAATTACAGGCTACGGGAGTTGAACATTAGTAGTCGTAAACCCATAAAATTGGATCTGCTGTTCAACGACGGTTATAAAATAAATTAATACTAATTGAAGATTTCAAAATCAGATACCTAGTCCATTTTTTCACTAACGATGCTATTTTATCGGATAAATTCAATTAATTCTTCACAAGTTTTAACCTTTTACAATTTATAAATTTTACATTATAATTTAATTTATTAAATTTTATTTGCAACACTACATTTGACTTTTTTCTCTATCATAATTATTTTTCCTTTTATTTTTTTTTCTGCTTTCAAAACTCATGATGAAAATTAGTTCACGACTTCAAAAAAATCAAGATGATAAAGGTAAAAGGCCCCATCAGGGCCTTAGAGCGTTGAGCAATAACATGGCCATGATTGTGATTGATTCGATACGATAGCACATCAATGACTAACCGCAATAAGCACTCTTTATATGAAAAACACCTACATGGCAGATTTGTATGTACAAAGAGGATATTTCTCTCCTTAGTTACCCCTTTAACTTTAAGCAAGCACTGTGCAATGATTTCAGATCAGAATCTAGAAATTAATATTATTAAAATATTATGCGAGACAGAACTATTTTAGATAAGAAATCACTTGTGATGTCATTTTTCAATTCCTACTATTAGTTCGCATTCTCTTCCTATATATATTTATACAGGGCTCGAAAAACAGCCCGTCCACCCGTCCTCGGCGGTCAAAAATTCCCCGCGGACAACTAATTTCTCGAATCCAACGTCCGCGCGGACGGCCATTTTCCCGTTAATGTTCGTGATTCAATTTCAATTTTTGTTATCTTACAAGAGTCTAGCGCCTCACTTCCAAAATAACCCTCGAATCTAGAAATACAGCAACATACTGCGCATGGTGGAATTGATGTTTTCTCTGTCTCCCGTACTGCAGCGGTTGAAAGGGGCTTTTCAACAATGAATTTACAAAGAAAAAAAATCGCGTACTAGTCTTAAGAAAGAAGCGTTAAACGCAGTTATGAATATCCACCTAAATGGAAAACCCTTTTCAGATTTCTGTGCAGAAACCTCTGTAAATCATTACCTTGATTGTGCAACTGGCAAACGTCATATTTGATTTATTTAAAAAACGCAGTACCCCGGATAAATTGACATTCCAGATAACTTGACATTTGTCATTTAAATTATTTTATAAAAGAAATACTAGGTTCCTGTTAGTAACCTAGTATTCCTTTTATTACTGTATAATGCAATCCTAGTATTTGTAATCTTAGTAACTACTAATTCATTGTGCAATTTATATAAATGTTTGTAATAAATAAGAGAAAATTATATATTTATTTGTTTAGAAGCTACGAGTTAGTTTCAAAGGAGGACGGGTACATGGTTGGACAAGCCGTCCACGGGGACGGGTAAAATTTCTGAGTTTTTTCGAGCCCTGATATATCTTGTTGAAATTTTAAATCGTTAATAAAAATTCTTTTAATTCATCCACTCCATTTTTGAACTTATAGTGGATGGCACTTGATGTTAATATAGGTTTTTCAAATATTAATTCATTAATAAAATTTAATTAATTAATTTTAGTTATATAAGGGAGAAATTTTTTTAATTATTTAATAGAATGTAATTTAAATAAAAATTTTCTTTATTAATCCAAGTAGGAATTGACTTTTATTTTTTTTTTTTTTTAATATTACTTGCTTTCTTTTTAATAAAGGAATCATATTTTTGAAAGGACGCTAAGCATAAATGGGTTGAAGAGGCATTTCAAAAAGGGAATAGTATAAATTTACTGCCACACCAATAATCTTCTAAGATCCATGGGAACCCTGTAAAGAATTAATCTATTTCATTCTTTAAAGTTATCAGTAAACTGGTAGTAAAATCATCTTTTTACTTGCTTGTTTTCGCAATGAGCGAAACTCCATGACAAGAAAAACTTAATAAACAGTTGTTTTACAATGATTGAAACAGTCTTCTATAAGCATTATAACTTTCAGCCTTGGTAGCCTTAACTTGTCCCGAAAAGAAGCTACAGTCTCTGGCCAAATTACTAGACGCACTATAAGATTCTATGTAAAATCTTAATTAACAGGTAATACTATACAGCTTTATAGTTTTTACGCGACTGAAACCGGTTTGCACTTGTTTACGTTCGGGTATCAATTGGTTAAATTAGACGACGTATAATATAAATTTGATGATTGGATAAATTAGACGATATATATGAGTTCGTGGGTTCGTACCCCACCGGCCGAAGACTCCCTGTGTAGTAAATGGTGACTGATGCACATCAAATCCATCGAGTCGCAAAGTCCACCATGTTCCCATAACAAATCAATACCTCTGGGGATACTGGATTGGAGATCGATCGTTTTCTGATCCAGGTCAAAAATTACGATCTGTGGATGAATGAATGGAAGTACGAATGGGTCTGCCCTATAAACGGGTGTGACGTGTGTGTGGCTGAAGACGAATTTTTGGTCATAGATGGCGCCACTGAAAAGCAAGAAACGCACCTTCTGCCTTAAATTTGCTCGGTTTCAGCAAGCAGGCTTGCTAGTGTGGAAAGTAGCAATAGAAACAACAACATTAGACGATATATTATATAAATATAGAATACTTANCATACAGTCTCTGGCCAAATTACTAGACGCACTATAAGATTCTATGTAAAATCTTAATTAACAGGTAATACTATACAGCTTTATAGTTTTTACGCGACTGAAACCGGTTTGCACTTGTTTACGTTCGGGCATCAATGGGTTAAATTAGACGATATATAATATAAATTTGATGATTGGATAAATTAGATGATATATTATATAAGTATAGAATATTTATTATATCAGGTATTATATTAGTATATTATAATAATTAGATCAAATTATTAGACGCACTGCACTATTTTAATAATGGCATGTTTTGCGACAGTTTACATGCAATAACTTTATATTTAAACATACATGTAATGGGTTCTTATTCAGGAGATTTTTTATATACTTCCGATTTGCTTTTATTTTTAACGAATTGAATTACAATGTTAACCAATTGATACACGAACTTAAATAAGTGCAAACCGGTTTCAGTTGATTCAAAACAATAAAGCTGTATAATATCACCTGATAATTAAGATTTTACATCGAATCTTGTAGTGCAGGGATGGCGAACCAATGGCACGCGACACAATATTTTGGGCACGCCACCGATCACAATTGTCATTGCACTATGAATTGTTATTACACAAATGTCATTACGCTATGAAGCACATGTAACAATTAAATTAAAATTCACAAAAAACAAACAAAATAATAAACAATTATTAATAAAAAAATTAACAATTAATGCTAAAAAATACAATTAATAACCATAAAAAACAAGCTAACTATAAATTACTAGCAAAAAAGAAATCAACAGTCCTGCTTAAACTAATATCTTGCAACCTAATATAATTTATTTGTCATCTAATCTGCAACAACAGAAGTCCCACTGATGTTGCTTTAAGTTGAATTACGCCTGTAACTGAGACATTGCAAAATGTATTTTTTTTTCAATGTAAATAAAGAGGTTTGAGTTGATAGTATTTAGTATTAGTACTATTTTCCCAATAATCATGAAGTCAAAATTATTTGACGGCACGTTTGTGATTTCCTTAAACAATTTTTTAGAAAAAATGGCACGTTGGTGTATAAAGGTTCGCCACCCCTGTTATAGTGCGACTAACAATTTGGCCATGGACTGTAGATATGAAATGGTTTTACTGCCAGTCTTATTATGTCTTGTTAGGTTTACAAACACAACTAATTTTAATAAATAAAAGTTAAAATAATTTTGCCTTTACGTAATTATTTTAAATAGAACGCAAAAAAGATCAATGTAAGAAATCGTTTTCCTGAATTTGAATATAAGTATTGTAAAAATTAAACTTGTCTCAAAAACTTATATTTTAGTTCACTATCTCTGAACAAAGTATTTTGCAAATAGCTGAAATGTTAAGAGGATATGCGTTTATTCAGCATCCGTGGATCATGAACATCGTCTTTGACGTAATTCCACGAGATAAAAATCACCTGGCGTAAAGGTTGCATAATAAGTTAAAGCTCGCAGCTATGTGAAATATTAATATTGTATTTATCTTTGTACTCTCGATTAGAACATAGCTCAAATCTCAGTGCACTGCCGAGAAGCAACATTAACTAATTCGTCTGGATTTTTGAATGCAGGAATTTGTGACGTGGGACATATGATGAAGTCGATAAGAAATTATAATAATTCAGATTTAACTAGATTAGAATTTAAAAATATTCACTGGGGTTAGAATAATATTAGCATTTACGCTGGTGCAAAAAAAATTGAAAATAATGGAGAAAATATAACTCGCTATTTATATTTGATTGAAAAAAAAAAACAAATCTTAACGACAATGAAAAAGTTATGTAAGCAATTGATAGTTCATTAAAGTGATGACCCAGATGTCTTTGTAATACATCTTTGAATTGAATCTATTGCGCTGGGATTGCCTGGTCGGTAGGGACAATGTCCGAGAGTTCGAACGAACCCCAATGCCGAAGACTCCTCGTGTAGTAAATGGTGACTGACGCATGTTAAATCTGTCGAGTCGCAAATTCCTCCATGTTCCCATAACAAATCCATACCTCTGGGGGTACTGGATTGGAGATCGATCGTTCTCTGATTCAGGTCAAAATTACGATCTGTGGATGAATGAATGTCTGAATGGGTCCGCCGTATAAACGGGTGTGACGTATGGGTGTGGCAGAAGTCGAATTCTTGGCCAAGGAAGGCGCCACTGGAAAACAAGAATAATCGCACCCCTCGGCCTAAAACAGGCATACGTCAACAACAAAAACAACTTAATCTATTAAGAAATTTATTTAATTTAAAATATAATTTATATAAGTGCTAGAGAAAGTATATAGCTTTTACTAATTAAAATATGAAAAACACTTTGCTCACCACTACGTATATATAGTACGTTAAACAGATTTTTAGGGTTAGGAAAGGCTTATTAAGTTTCTAAATTGTGATAAAAGTTTTATAAAAAGTCTTTCCGTTTTGAAAATTTCTCTTTAATACAAACTACAACGAGAAAACGTAATTTGATAAAATTAAAGCACAAATCATCAAAATTTTATGTTATTTATTAAAATAATTTAATTATTTTTATTATTTTACATTAAAAATTGGTTTTGTTATTACAGTGCAATAATGTAAGTTAATCATGCAGACGAAATAAAAGTTTTATAGGAAGAAAACGATTTTAAAAAAGTTACACGGTGAGTTCAGTCGTGTAATAGAACAAAAGAAAAAATAATTGAAAGAAAGAAAAAAAATATATAATTGCATTTAGAAGAATAAAAATGAAAATAAGGTTAGAAAGCAAAAAAAAAACAATGTTATTATAAAGTAACAAAAGAAAAAAAAACCAATTAATCAAGAGCGATTCAGATGAACGATCGATTTGATAGTTAACGCAACGATATGGAAACTTTCACCCAGTTTCTTTCTCATTTGCTATTCCAATGTCAGTAGTTTAGTAATCGATGTAGGATTAAAACGACCGATTAATCGATGATCTTAAAATAGTCCTAGTGACTCATTTTTCTTCGCTCCAGAGGCTGCGTTTAACAAGGCTACTTAACAAGAGGGTGGCTATGATGTGAAAGATAAGATAAAAAAAACATGACCCATTTTGTATCATTTGCTTAGGCTTAAGTGGTAGGATAAATGGATTAGAGTGAAAATTAGTATTCTGATCAAGTGCTGTTTTTTTCTTCTTCTTCTTCCCGGTACTAAATCTTTTCTAGTCATATTGCTTCATTTTTTTTTTTTAATTATAGGTCTTGTATTTTATCCTTACAATGCTACTAGATTTACGAATTGTTTATCATTTTTCTAATAAGTCACTCTAGAAAAATTAAAATTCTGTATCCTTTATCGCCAAATGCAGGGATATTGTAGGAACTTATAGAAATTTTCGCCAGGTTTCATATTTATCGGTTTGTAAGATTTAACTGCTTAGTTTAGGAAACGGAAATAAATACAATAATAAATGAACTAACTAACGTCTTTAATTTATTAATAAATAAATGGTTTTTTAAAATTAATTTATATATTTTTTATTAATAAATTAATAGTATTTAATATATTTAATTAATTAATTGTATTTTATTAATTAATTAATATATTATTAATAAATAAATTATATTATACTTTTTTATTAATAAATTAATGCCTCTTTAAAATTAATTTTTATTTATTAATGCATTGTAAGTATATTTTGATTTTAAATTTATTAACTAATGTTTAGATATGTTCAATTAAATGTCAACAGATGTTTATAAACATATTTTCGAATCAGGACTAGTTAATCATTTTTTATAAATGTAATTTTTTATAAATTTAATTTTTGTGTATATTTAATAAAATATATTTCTATAAATTGACTAGCAAAATAGCCGTTAAATAAACAGTTATTTAACTATTTACAATGTAGTAATAACAAAATAAATAGTTGTGTTTGTTTTTTGAAAGATATAATAAAAATCATACATGTTTAAAAAAAGTACATGCATGTTCCATTCTTTTCATTAATTTTTTCTCTTATAATTACACAACAGAAAATCAACGTATTTTCAAGCTCGTTTATTTCTTATTGAATTTTTATTTCTTTTGCATGATTAACTTACATACATACATCTACATGACAGATTTGTATATACCAAGAGGATAACTATACACATAGATCATGAGAGAATTTACAATTATGTGATGGTATTGCTATGTCTCCAAATGAAAGTGCTGGTGTATAGGCTTGTAAGTTTAAATTTTAATGGCTAAAATAAACAGTTAATATAAATGATATAATATTGATTTCAAGACCTTGGATTTTCATGCATTCTCTACAAGATAATTTTAGTAACAAAAAAATTTTATGTAGAAAATCGAATTTTAAAATAGCGAAAAAACTTGAGAGACAGATATAGAAAATGTGTAATTGGTAAATAAATACATTTTTAATGAAAATGTGTGTGGGATTTCATAAGGTTTTAAATCGGACGCAAACTTTCACAATTACTGGAGGAAATATTCTAAGTTATAACTACAGTCTGACCTCTATTTAACGAAGTCGCTAAATCCCGATAATATGTTCGTTATATAGAAAATTCGTTAAATAGAAAATCCCTTTTTGAAATACTTAAACAACACAAAACAGGTTTTAAATTCATAAACACTAGAAATAATTAAAATAGCAATTGATACATCTTTATCTTATAAACTAGTATCTACTATTTACTTTATAAATCTTAACCATAAAAGAAATCTGCAAGGAATGCAAGAATAGAGCAACATTATCCAGTGTTACAGGCTACATGTATTTTCAACTGAAAGAAATATGTATAAAATTATAGCTGCATTTGTTATAAAAGTAATTTTTAACATACATTACCTCGTGCGTTCTTAAGTTAAATTGCTGCTGATAAAATCTGTTAATTTTGTCTTAGTTCGTTCGTTTGAAATGCAAACAAAAAGGGAAAGGGATTTTACTGCTTTCTCTAANTGATTAACTTACATACATACATCTACATGACAGATTTGTATATACCAAGAGGATAACTATACACATAGATCATGAGAGAGTTTACAATTATGTGATGGTATCGCTTTGTCGCCAAATGAAAGTACTGGTGTATAGGCTTGTAAGTTTAAATTTTAATGGCTAAAATAAACAAACAGTTATTATAAATGATATAATATTGATTTCAAGACCTCGGATTTTCATGCATTCTGCTCAAGATATTTTAATCACAAAAAGTGCTTACGCAGAAAATCGAATTTTAAAATAGTGTAAAAACTTGAGAGACAGATACAGAAAATTTATGATTGATAAATAAATACATTTTTTGAATGAAAATGTGTGTGGCATTTCATAAGGTTTTAAATCGGACACAAACTTTAAAAATCGTTTGAGGAAATATTTAAAGTTACAACTACAGTCAGACCTTTATTTAACGAAGTCGCTTATTTCCGATAATACGTTCGTTATATGGAAAATTTGTTAAATAGAAAATCACCTTTTGAAATACTTAAACAACACAATACAGGTTTTAAATTCATAAACACTAGAAATAATTAAAATAGCAATTGATACATCTTTATCTACTATTTACTTTATAAATCTTAACCATAAAAGAAATCTGCAAGGAATGCAAGAATAGAGCAAAACATTATCCAGTGTTACAGGCTACATGTATTTTCAACTAAAAAAAAATATGTATAAAATTATAACTGCATTAGTTATAAAAGTACTTTTTAACATACATTACCTCATACGTTCTTAAGTTTAATTGCTGCTGATAAAAAATGCTAATTTTGTCTGAGTTTGTTCGTTTCAGATGCAAACAAAAAGGGAAAGGGATTTTACTGCTTTCTCTAAAAGTTAAGTGGCTTCGAAAATCAATTCAAGGTCATTTCCCCCCATAAAATGCGTTAACAAGTTTCGAATGTTCTGAAATATTTTGGGAAATAGGGAAAGTGGATCTCAAAGGAAAGTTCGTTAAATAGAAATATTTAGAAGTTAATTTACGAAGAAATTTCCAAAATGTTCTTGGTTTCCTCGAAAAAAAATCGTGAAATAGAGAAAATTTTTAGTTAAATAGAATTTCGACTGTACTTATTTACAAACCTGAAAATTTTTACACACTACAAAGGAAATTTTATATAGTAGCGAAAGAATGAAATTTGAATGGACATGGTAAGCACACTTTTCGTTTATGTTTGGCCCAATCATCGAGACACGTCCTAGTATCGATTGAGAATTGAACGGGTGGGCCGCAAAAACGGCCCTTATCCATCTACCATGTATTACTTTAATCATTGATAACGTTTTGGTTGCAGGATCATCGAACACATAACAACGAATCTCTTTCAATGCACGTTTCAAAATGTAGGGAAAATGTAGGGACATGGAAAAAATTAAATAATGAATAATGAAAGAAGAAAAGAAGAAAATTATTTAAAAAAGAAAAAGAAATAAAAATCCGGGAAAAAATATAATCTCTTCATCAGCTGACACGATTATATCAGCAAAAAGGAGTGCTTTCTAATATTGTATCAATATAGCCAACGCAAAATATATCAATACAATAGTGTGAGGAACACTAAAAAAAAATAATTTTTTTTTAAAAAACAAAATAGAATAGAACACATTAAGTAATAAATGTCACGTAAAAAACAAAAAATAAAATTTAATAAAAACAGAGGAAAACATCAAATGAAATCTTTAAAGCGAGTAACTAATTCAAATGAATTTACACGAACAGGAAAATTTTCAAGAATGATATAAAATATTTTCGGAATAAGATTACCAGATTACAAAATACAAAAACAGAAGTGCAAATTGAGGTAAAAGCGTAAATAGAGGGATTTTGTAAAAATTTATGTAATTATTTATGTAAAAACTTAACTGTTATATTAAACTATCTTTTCTGCTACATCTTCTTCCATTCTTTCTTCTATTTTCTAAGCCTCCTTCTTATATTTTTTTACAGGATGATGTTTCATTCGCATCTTATAGATAGATAAAATTATTGTAATTTTCTTCTCAAGTTCTGCACTGTTTACCGGTGAGAATTTTTTCTGTTATCTTGTTGGCATAAGTAGAATTTTTCGCAGCAGGAAATCGAAGAAAATATCCGTGATTATTCAAAATGAAAGCGAAAAATGTGATAACTCGTTTTTTTGGTGAGAAAAGTAGTTCACTTTCACTCATTACGTCATGAATGGAGATGACACGCAATTTATTACGTTTTATTCTTTGAGCGTTAGAGCTGAGGTTTGCAAAAAGTGTTCCGTGGAACCACGGTGTTCTCTGAAAAGATCACATTTATTCCGAGAGCTTCGACTTTTTAACAAGTAATGATTTTCAAAAACTGTAATTACATCCATATTCCATGAATAACTCATAATTCATTCAGTTTTTTTTATATATGTAATTATTTATGTAAAGTACCATTGAAATCCGAAAGAGCAAATTAATTTTTAAAAAAATTCCTTATTAATTAGGAAATAAATTAGGAAATAATTAGGAAATAAATTAGGAAATAATTAGGAAATAAATTAGGAAATAGTTTTCCAAATTTCCTAATAAATTAGGAAAAAAATTCTATTACTATTTTCCATCAAAATGTCCATTTCAAAATAAAATAACCAAATTTAAGAATGCTTCGCTGATAACCATTCTTAATGCTTATAACGGTTTTGAAAACCATAATTCCAACCATAAGCCAACCATGTTCACTTTCATCTCATCCAGTGCGGAATTCAGCCGAATTTTCACAATTACGATGGCTCATTTAAGCCAATCAGAAGCGTGTATTTTTGTAAAATATCGCATTTTGCGATATGTAAAAATACAGGCTTTTGGTTGGCCAAATTTTGCCATCGTAATTGCAAAAATTCAGCTGAATTCCGCACTAGAAAGCCATGGTTTTACGAAAAATAGATGTTTTGTGTTCATACGATAGATTAATGAAGAAGCTAACATAAAGCAGACGGATGTTACACTATACTGATATCTTGTTTAAAAAAAGTTCATTAAAGAAGGAAACCTAAAATTGACTTTTAATTTGATTTGGGGGCCCCCTCTTGATGTGGGGCCGGGGACAACTGCCTCGTATGCCCCTGCCTTTGTCAGGCTCTGACTACTACACGTAAATGATTCAAATCTTCACATGGAACGCCGTGTCATTCCAGATTTCACGCGGTAAAGCTTCCAAACTGTTGACATAGTAATCAATAATTCTGAAAGCTTTTGTTTTTGATTGTTCACTGCTCTGTGAAGCATTTTGCAAAAAGTGTAGAAGTTGGCAGGCCTGTTTACGTGATAATTGCACTTTTAACTCCATTAAGGAAACATAATTATTGTGCCGAAAATGTTTGAGAAACATGTAAATTAGGGGCCGAAAAACATATTTTCAGAAATCGCATTTCAACTGTACAAAAAGTGTTCTTTGTTGGTTCCATAAAAATGGTGCAACATATCTTTTTAATAAAAAAATATCTTCCGCGTTTCGCAATGCACTTGAATTTTAGGTATTTGTATGAAAAATAGCACTTCTAACTTCTTTTAAGAAACATGATTATAATAGGCGAACAAATTTAGGGAGCATGTGTTTTTAGAAACATGAAACATGTAAATTATAGGCCGAAAATCGCATTCTAACTGCACAAAAAGTGCTCTTAATTAATTCCATAAAAATGGTGTAGCATATCTTTTTAGGTTAGAGCACTCGCCAGCTAAATTAGGTGACCCGAGTTCGAATCCCGCTCCCGGATCATACAATAACTCCTAGAAAAGAGAAGGCCTCAGCACAGGTTTCCATTAACAAGAAATTTGATCCTTTAGTAAACCAAACGTGATGACATCTTTCATATTTACAATCATTGCACAGCTTAGTAGCCCGAACGTAGTGATATCTTTCATATTTTTCATCCACTGCGCAGTTTATGTACGTTACGTCGGATTACTAAATTGATCCGTGGTGAGACCTTCTTTCTTTAAGGAGGTTGGCTCACACCGACCACAGTGTTGACGTCAAATATCTTCAGGGGTAGACAGATCATAGGTTAGAGTCCCCTTGCCGTGAGGCTTACGGTGAGAGGTTTTCCACTCCATATAGCGCAAATGCGAGTTATTTCCTACAAAAGTTCTCCTCCAAGGCAAATTTCTTTCAATACTTAACACTAGATTGCCTAAGGAAGACTGCTTTTAATTTCAATTAGAAAAACAATGATGACACAATTTCTAAGAATTTTGTACAACATATAGGTAACTTTTTTATTGTTAATATTTACTAATAACTTGTTATATAACTGTAAATAATATAAAAAATATTAAAAATTAATTTTAAAATTTCTTTGCACATTATTTATTCCTTTACAATCCAGGCATTTTGACTGCTTTTGGGCAATATAGGTATATACTAAGTTTCCGTCTTTCTAGTGTTAATCCAGGAGTTCCCTTGTCTTCTGGAGCGGATTCAAAATTACAAGGCTACGGAGTTGAGCATTGGTAATAGTAAACTCAAAATTAGGTCGACTGTTCAACGACGATTATAAAAAGACTCTGTGGGAGACTCAGTGCTCGATGGATCATGTATTAAAGTCCCTTCATCGTCGGGCTAACCGTTTGAGTTTTCCTGATTTACCTCTCCCTGTAACGCAAATGAGGGTTATTTCCATCAAATTTGTCCTTCACGAAGTACACTTTCTTTAAATACTTGATTGGGTTAAAAATTACAACGCTACGGAGTTAATTCGGTAGTCATAAACTCAAATTGGGTCGGCTGTTCAACGACGGTTGTAAAATAATAAAATAAAATACAAAAGGCTTTAAAGCCGAAATTTAGCTCACAATCCTGAAAATGTATCTACCAGTAAATAAATAAGAAACAGCGGCATGAAATCGGTTGTACTGTATTTTTAAACTTTATGAATAATATTCTATTTTTCTGGTATCGTGTTCTTGAATCCTTTCTCTCTTAGACTAAACATGATATGTATTTGCCTTATCGATACTCCACTAAGTATGATCGTTATTTGATTACGGTGTTTTCTAAAGAAACGTGATGTTCTTCGGGCATCTTTACTAATATCAGGATGGCATCAACTCTATCAGGAGAAAAACATGTTTTTGTTTTCAAATTTGTATTTAACCTACTTTAATTTGGAATCATTATTTTGATATAGTCCAATTTCATGTCAGATCCTGGTCTTTTTTGTATGAATTTTTTGCATGTTTCATATCCCAGTAGTTCTAAATAAATATATCTTTCATATACCTACTATGTATATTTCTACCATCAACAGATTTGGATTTCTGACCCCCAAAATGTAAGAGGTAGTCGCAATTCGGTACATGAGAAATCGAATTCTGAAAAAGTTGTATATTTAAAATCCGATTTCTCAGGATCTGTTCAACCGATTTAACTCAAGTTTTGTATTTTGTCATGTAAAATTAGATACTTTAAAATAATGTAAAAAGGAAATTGATACCTTGTATAAAAAGTTGTATCATTAACATGTAGTGGTGTGAGAGATAACTTTAAATCGAATTTAGAAAACTAAAAATATTGCATTAAAACATTAATTTAGCTAATTTTGGAAGAAATTTTCTGTAGACGAAATTTTCAATCTCGCTGCTACGCCAAATGCTCTGTAGCGTGGGTGTAGCAGTCCCGTGTTAGCATCACCCCGTCTTAACTCTTGATATATCTTTGAACGTGTTGCGACATCAATGGACAGTTCGTTTAAATAATTGTTTTAAATCGTCTGCCAACTCTTGTAAATATAATAACTGCAACTCTGACTGGTTGCTAGGCAACCAAACGACTTTCTCTTGTAATTAATGTTTTGTTTATCGTCTGTGTATATCAGTGAAAATAAAAGAATACAATTGCTGTAAAAGCTAACAGAAACGTCCCTCTTTAAGTTGATCTATCTGTTATTCAATTTGTCAAGGGCTTATAAGCCGTCTTTGTAATGATCACAAGCCTGCTTGTGCATATGTATCAATAAATGAATGAATAAATAAATAAATAGAAGCGTGATTCAGTCTACTGAGATGCCAACTTGCTCTTCTTTGAGGACAAATTCTTTCTGGGTGCGCCAAAATGTATGTTTTAATGCATTTGTCCCATTTAAGTAAGTTTAACTTTAAGTCATTAGTCCACGACTACATATCAGTACTTCAAAAATTGATGTAAAATGCGTCTTTGTTCCAGTTATCTAGTCTGCCCTCTTAGAAATGAAATACTGTGAAATCCCAATTTATCTGACTCACGTAAGTGTTTAAAAAAATAATAAATAAAAAAAAATTGTTTGTAATCTAACCAATAATAATCCCATGTTTGTTTTGCTGTTGTCGTAGGTCGATTGTTCTTGTTTTTCAGTGGCACTATATCTGGTCAACAATTCGACTTCTGCCACACCCATACGTTACACCCGTTTATAGGACGGACGTATATATCACTCATCCACTGATCGTAATTTTGACCTGAACCAGAGAACGATCAATCTCCAATCCAGTACCCCCAAAGGTATAATTTGTTATGGGAACACGGAGAACTTTGTGACCCGATAGATTTAAAGTGCACCAGGCACCATTTTCTACGCTGGGAGTCTTCAGCTGGCTGGATTCGAACTCCCGTTCTCAAGAGCGTGAGTCCAGCGCCCTGCCAACCAGGCTACCCCGGCCCCCCATACTTGTTTTAAATCCCATTACATTTTTTTATGTTGCTCTTTCTTCTCTTCTTTTCACTTATCATATTTTTAATTACAACTAACCCCTTATTTAACCATTTCTTTCATTCTAATTTCCCCCATTGAATCAGCAACTATCACTTAAGTACTGAGGTGGCCTTGTTGGCTGGGTACTCGTCGCTACTTAGTTCTAGTTTCCACAGTTTCCAATTATGTTGCTGTAATCCTTTCAAAGTTGAGACTTCTTCTTCGTTAATGATGCACCAGCTCCGGGGTGAGCCGTGGCCTTCATCAGACGCAAGTTCCAAGCTGCCCTCTTCTTAGATGAACTCTTCCAACTTTGAGATCTAAAGTGGAGACTAAATTAACAATATTCGGAAAGCTAGTTTTTGTTTTCAATTCTCTATCATTCTACTAAATCTATTGCATGATGAGGAACAGTTGGCAATCCTAAATCTAGCTATTACCAAATTCACCAAAAAATACTTGAGTTCCATCCCCGCCGGCTGAAGACTCCCCGTGTATAAAATGGTGATTGGTGCACGCTAAATCTGTCGGAGTCACAAAGTCCTCCAAGTTTCCAATACCTCTGAGGGTACTGGATCAGAAATTGATCGGGCTCTGGCTTAAATCAAAATTACGATCCACAGATGGACAGGTGGTTTGGAAATGTGCCCGTGCTGCGACGTCAATATGCGGCAGAAGTCAAATTCTTGCTGATAGATGGCGCCACTGAAAAACAAGAAGAAGATTGTCCCTCTGCCTTAAAATAGGCTGGTATTGACAAGTAGCATAAGATAACAACAACATCAAGAAATACAAAGGAAACGAAATGGGAAAATCCTGTCTTCTGCCAGAGATTGCGATCGCAAATTTCATGACCTTTATTTCAAACTCGACGATTTTCTCGAATTTTTCGATCTAACTATTTTTTTAAATACAATTTCTGTAATATATTTATAATGCATTTTAAAAAAAAATTAATATACGTATAATAATGTAGCATTAAAAATTAAAGCTTTTAGAATTTTTGGTAATTTTGCTAACTTTTTAAAAGCCTTACGACGAGAGAGCTAGAGCAAAGTGGCTTTTCAAATGAACTTTTGAATCATTTACACGTAGTGATGTGGGAAAAAAACTTCAATCAAATTTACTATACAAAGAGAATCGTTCATTAAAACACAAACTAATATACAACTACAAGAAATTTTCTCAAAAAGCGCAAGTTTTGCAGTGGTCTGTTCGTAAAGAGGCTATTCCCAGTAGAACACCGAAGCCAAGCATCACTGACTGCTGTCAGTAAGCGGTTGGGTGACCCCTTTGATCTGCCTGCGTAGTGACCGGGGGTGCACGGTATCGGTTCGTGTTACCATAAAGTGCTTGACTTCGCACGCAGGTCGCCGGGCTACCAAAGCAGGGAAGCCATTTCCTCGGCAGAGGATTAAAATTGCGATGACATGTTTTCGGATCATCCTCAGGGGTGTTACCGTCGCCAATAGCCCATTGTGCAGCTTTAGTGTGACGTAAATAAAGTATGTACCTACCTACCAAAAAGAGAAGAAAGTTGGCAGCACTGGATACATACACAGGGCTGTCAACTATTAACAAAACATTTTATACAACAAACAATCAAAATCTTAAGATCTCAGAATATTGTTTAATCTTAACTTTTTAGAAGCCTCACTCCGAGAAAACTGTAACAAGGTAGCTTATTATATGAACTTTTAAATAGTTCACATGCAGATGTGAAAAATGTCTTTAAAAAAAATTCACTAACTAAGAATCAAGCATTAAAGCATAAGCTTTTCTACCTGACCTCTACGACCTAGAAGAAATTTACCCTGACCTCTACTACCTAGAAGAAAGTTGGGAGCTCTGGTTACATTGCAACTCCCATAAAATTAAAATTAACTATATGATATAGTAAAAGGAGCTGCGATGGCTCAAAGGAAAGAGCATTCGCCTCGTAATGAGGTGGCCTAAATTCGAATTTCAGTGGTGACTGATTGATACGAATTCTGCTCCTCGCTCGCACCGGCCACCGTGTTGAAGTAAAATCTCCTTTTAGTAGACGGATCATGGGTTAGAGTTTCCTTGCTATCAGGCTAACCGTGGGACGTCTTCGTGGTTTTCCTCTCCTTGTTACGAAAATGCGAGTAAGTTCCATCAAAAAGTCCTACAAGAAGACAACTTTCTTCCAATACTTAATCCAGGAGTTTCCTTGTCTTCTGGATTCGGTTCAAAATTAACTTTGCTACCTAACCTTTATTAACTAGAAACTAGAAGAAATTTATCCACTAAACCAGTGTTTTCCAAACTTATGACTTTTGTGTACACTTTCTAAATTTTTCGTAACGCTGTGTACCACTAAAAAAAAAGGAATGTATTTTTTACTATAAAAAATTACACAAAAGTTAAAAATCACAACTGGCTGTTGACACCACTAATTATTAACTGTCAACTCTGCACAAAAATAGCCAATGAAAAATACGTAATCGTAAATTTTCATGACTAGCTGTATTTTTAAATAAAACTTTTTGAAATTTTCGTTAGTTGCAAGATATTTGGCATAGGAACGTGTACCCCCGCTAAACTGTTCCTGTACCCCTGGAGATACGCGTACCACACTTTGGGAAACACTGTACTAAACTTAGAAAGTTGGCATCTCTGGTTACTTTGCAACTCCCATGAAATCAAATTAACTATACAATATCAAATCTTTTTGTACATAAATGTCCAATCACTTTTCCATGAAGGAACTCTTTTAGAACGCCACAAAATGTTGCGTTTTAGCTTTAGTAGTCCGGAACGGGTTAATAATGGTATCTTTAATTTTGCGAACAGTGACATATTTATTATATTTAAGAAGAAAAGAAATCTCCTTTAAGCCCTTCATTGTTTCTCACCATTTTGAAACAGTAGTCGGCTTTTAGCTATTAATTAGATTAATGTTCCTTCATTTAAGTTGATTAATAACATCAGTGTTTCGGCGACGCTGAGAATTGACGGCTGAATCTAATTTCCTTCCGGAATTCTTTCATGGCGCCCAAGCTTTCTTCCGCTCATTCCCCAAAACCTTGAGAAAGACTTAATCTATTTACCTGAAACAAGAATTAAATTCTTCCTTTCCTTGAATAATTATGATTAAAATAGAAGCCATGGAATTAAACTGATGCAAAAGTCACGCATTGTTCAGCAGAAATTCTTTCAATCAATGAGTCGCAAAATTTAAGATCAAATGTTGTTTAAAATAAAGTGTAAAGGTTTAAACGACGTTAAAAAAATAGTGTGCGTAATATTAGTAAAAGTATACAGTAGGATTCTTTAAACAAATTTTAAGTAAATTTATAAAGTAAATTAAATTAATCTAAAGGTCATGTAGAAATCATTCTATTGCTTGACAATGATACTTTTCAATCAACAAATCGAAAAATATAAGATCAAATGTCGTTTAAAATAAATAAAGTGTGAAGGCTTAAACGATATTTAAAAGTAGTGTGTGTAATACTAGTGTAAGTATACAATAGTATTAGTATACAATAGTACTCACTAAGCAAATTTTACATAAATTTAAAAAGTAAATTAAACTAAAATAAAGGACAAGTTACAATCATTCTATTGCTTAGCAATAGAATGATTCACTTTTTAATAAATAAATCGAATATTTTTACATCAAATGCAGTTTAAAGTAAATAAATTGTAAAGGTTTAAACGATATTAAAAAATAGTGTGAGTAATACTAGTATAAGTATACAATAGTATTTTTAAACAAATTTTGCGTAAATTTATGAAGTAAATTAAACTAATTTAAAGGTCACGTAACAATCGTTCTATTGTTTAGCAATGATACTTAAATCGAAAACTTTAAAATCAAACGCTGTTAAAAATAAATAAATTTTAAAGGCTTAAAGATTTCAGAAAAAAAGTGTGTGCAGTAGTAGTATAAGTACAAATTAGGATTCATTAACAAAATTTACGTAAATTTATAAAGTTTAATTGTCAATTAGAAATCTTAATTTAAGTTAGCGAAACTATTTTAATTTAAGTTTATCTATACATAATAATAAACGCGGCTGTGTTCACAATATATCTGTATTTGTAATCACAATATATCGCCCCAGAAGCCTCGCCCAGGCATGAAACTCTGAACATAATTGTGTTTTGACATAATGAAGAAGTATTTTTTTTTCTTTTTCAAAAATTTGGATTAGTTTTTTAGTTATAAGTCATTTTGTAAGAAAATCTATGCTTTTTCGTTGCTTTCAAAAAATTGGCTGTTGCCAGCCAATTTTTTGAAAGTTAACTTAGAAATAACAAACCAAACGATGTTAAACAACAAACCAAACGATGTTGACAAAATGCGTAGAAAGCGCAACTAGATCGAAATTATACAAGCGCAACTAGATCAAAATTATAATACCTGAGCGCTTGACGTAACAATCGTCTTCAAAGAGCCATATTCAAAAAACTAGAACCCCTGAATTAGACAGGCCGACTCATCATCTATTTTTGCTTCAAAGAGCTAATGTATGCTAATGCGAACCTTACAATTGAAATATTAATTTTCGACAACTTAAACCAATAATATACGAAGGAATTAATAATTTAATTGTAAGGTTCGNGAGTATACAATAGTATTTTTTAAACAAATTTCACGTAAATTTATGAAGTAAATTAAACTAATTTAAAGGTCATGCAGCAATCATTCTATTGTTTGACAATGATACTTTTCAATCAACAAATCGAAATATTTAGATCAAATGTCGTTTAAAATAAATAAAGTGTAAAGGTTTAAACGATATTAAAAAATAGTGTGAGTAATACTAGTATGAGTATACAATAGTATTTTTTAAACAAATTTCACGTAAATTTATGAAGTAAATTAAACTAATTTAAAGGTCATGCAGCAATCATTCTATTGTTTGACAATGATACTTTTCAATCAACAAATCGAAATATTTAGATCAAATGTCGTTTAAAATAAATAAAGTGTAAAGGTTTAAACGATATTAAAAAATAGTGTGAGTAATACTAGTATAAGTATACAATAGTATTTTTTAAACAAATTTTTCGTAAATTTATGAAGTAAATTAAACTAATTTAAAGGTCACGTAGCAATCATTCTATTGTTTAGCAATGATACTTAAATCGAAAACTTTAACATCAAACGCTGTTAAAAATAAATAAATTTTAAAGGTTTAAACGATTTCAGAAAAAAGTGCGTGCAGTAGTAGTATAAGTACAAATAAGGATTCATAAACAAAATTTACGTAAATTTATAAAGTTTAATTGTCAATTAGAAATCTTAATTTAAGTTAGCGAAACTATTTTAATTTAAGTTTATTGATAATAAAGTTAAAGATATGCACATAAAACTCGATTTTTTTTCTCATTAATTTGTTAATTCTAATGAAAGTAAAAGAAGCTGCGATGGCTCAAGGGATAGAGCATTCGCCTCCCGATGAGGTGCCCCGGGTTCAAATTTCAACGGTAGCTCCCACCTCGCACCGACTATCATGCTGAAGTAAAATCTCCTTTGTGGTAGATCATGGGTTAGAGTTCCCTTGCCGTCAGGCTAACCGTGGGAGGTCCTCGTGGTTTCCTCTCCATGTAACGCAAATGCGGGTTAGTTCCATCAAAAAGTCCTCCATGAAGGCAAGTTTCTGCCAATATTTGATCCAGGAGTTCCCTTGTCTTCTGGATTGACTCGTAAACCCTAATTGGGTCTGCTGTTCAACGACGCTTATAAAATAAAATAAAAGTTAAAGGAGCTGCTGAGGCTGAATGGATAGAGCATTCACCTCCCAATGAGGTAACCGAGGTTCGAATTTCAGCGGTGGCTGATTGATACGAATTCTGCTCCCGGCTCGCACCACCCGCTGTGCTGACGTAAAATATGACATAAATAAGACGAATCATAGGTTAGAATCTCCTTGCCGCCGAATTACTTGTGTAAGATATTCGTGGTTTTCCTCTCCATGTAACTCAAATAGGGGTTTCAATAAGTCTTTCAATAAGGTTACTTCGTCCAAATGCTTGACGAAATTTCTAGTTCTTCTTCAACATGGTGGGGGGGGGATTTTTGATAAGAGGGTTGTACAACTGCTTATTTTATTTCAGTGTTAATAAGTTTCTTGAAAAAATTTAGAAACTGGTTGCAAAATTAATATAAATACATTTTAATAAGTTTGTATTTACCACTATGGTTAATATCAGAATAATCGATGATTCATTTTCAGGAATGCCGCAGGCGATATAAAAAGTGAAGATTAAAAACTAAATTCATTTTGTTTATTTATTATCTCTTTAATTAATCAGTCGTAACTTTCGTCTTACATTTCAAATTATTTATATTTAAAACAAAAACATTCTTTGTATGGAGTTTCAATAAAAAATTTAAAAAATATGCCAGAAAAAGTAGCTAATTTCAATAAAATTTTGAATTTTATTAGTCACCACTTCCTCCATTTTTAGTTGCCCGTGGTAACCCAGCTTTATTTACTTTGAAACAAACAATCGTTTTCTTGTTATATAAAACGCTATCATAAAGTCTCGACAGAATCGTCTTTTGGCGTGTATAACAGTTAACTACAACCGTGGCTGTATAGAAATTCATACATCTAAAATAATAATTTTTTTTTTAATTCTTTCCCTTTAATTTTCGCAAGATACCCAGAAGCTAAACATCGCAAATTCTAACTTTCAGATTAGAGTTTTCATTAGCAGTTAAACTTATAGCATAAAAAAGTAAAATCACATTTTTTTTGTGCCTTTATAAACAGTTTACAGTAAACCAAGTGCATGTTTCATTATGCAAAATAGTTGGCATTAATGTTACGTAGTGATAGTAACACTTCATGCAACACCTTCTAGAAAAGAAAAGGCCTCCACACAGGTTACCATAAACGGGAAATCCCATTCTTTAGTAGTTCGAAGGTTGTGACATCTTTCGTATTTCTCTCGTTACTCCGTTTAGTATCCCGCAAGTAGTGAAACATTTCGTATTTTATCCCCACTGCGCAGTTTATGTTTGTTACGTTGTACTACCAAATTTATTCGTGTAGAGGTCTTCATTCTTCTAGGAGGTGTTGCTATCATGCCAGCTAATCTGAGCCATTGCTCCCACACAGTGGGAGTTAGCCTAATTTTGGAGCTTAGCTTAAGTTTGAATTTAACTAACTTAATTTAATTAACTTAACTTAGCTAAAGCTTAACTTAATTTTGAAGTTGGGATGAGTTGCATTAAATGGAATTGTCCAAAGTAGGCTTAGTATTGACAGTTCGTGTCACTTAAAATATCAATTTATAACTTGTAAATAAAACGCATATAGCTTTATAATCTTTTCATTTAATTGATGCGCCACTTAACTAGTGTGACAAGTTTTTGTTTGTAAACTTATTTAACACTAGGGAGCGCTGCAAGCTCTTTACTGCCCATATTTCCGTATCTGGTGTATTTATCCGAAGTATTTTGAGGTTCTTCGACTCAACGCGTTTTCACTGTGTTAAGTGTGTTCTCTGTTCTAAAGGATTATTTGCAAAATAAACTTAGTCTCAATACTCTTACTGAATACTAAACACTATAAACAGTAGGGTATGCATGGTGCACTGCTTGCAACAAGAACAAATCGAAATAAATAAGTGAAAAGAAGCAAAATAAAGACTGCCAAAAAAGAGAGCTCTTTGTGCCGCTTTTTTAAATAAAATATCTATAAATAACTAAAACAAAATTTCACTTTAAACTCATAATTACTTAATCTCATGTGAAATGCTGCAGATTTGAGCTCAGAAATTATATTATTTGCTTCTTTTATTGAAAACAAAATTATCTGTTTGACACTATTGCCTAGCACAATAAGCTGTCGTATGCTTTCTAACCGGAAGTCGTGAAGGTAAAAAGCACGAGATTTGTTTTTATTTAAATTTGTACTGAAAACATTTCATTAGAAATCACAAACTATTGTTGTTTTACAATGGCATCGCGTGAATATCGTAAGTGATATCAACAAAGACAGATTTCAACAGAATATTCCAAGGCTGCCAACTTTCTACGCTCTTTGTAAAAATTTATTCTAGTTATAGCTATGTTTATGTTTTAAACTATCATTTTTATTCATTTAAACTTCTTTTACGCACTACTACATAAAAACGATTTAAAAGTTCGTATGCAACTCCACTTAGTTCCAGCTATATCGTTGAAGAGTGTTTCCGTTAAGAGTTTTTTTTTTTTTTTGATGGATGTGTGTTTCTCCAAAGGTGTTGGAACTACCAAATTTTATTTAATTTTATTAAAAATTATGAATTCTCGGAAAACTGCAAACTTTGCATCGAATTAGTTTGTGTATTCTTTCCGACCATTTCGTATCATCACTTCTTCGTTATCATCCACTCAACCTCTCCAAATGTGTATTGGAACTACAAAATTTTGTACTTCGATTCCTCGGAAAACTGCAAACTTTGCATTGAATTAGTTTAAACCCCTTCTTTCCGACCATTTCGTATCATCACTTCTTCGTTATCATCCACTCAACCTCTCCAAATGTGTATTGGAACTACAAAATTTTGTACTT
>NC_092212.1:68308052-68329080 GCF_043381705.1 Parasteatoda tepidariorum | reverse complement strand
CAGTGTTTTAGAGAACAAATAATGACTTTGTCCAAGAAAAAACACATTATAGCTGAGCTAAATGAAGAGTGCTATGTTTAATGAAGAAGCTATGTTTAATGTCAAAATCAAAATCTTGGCTGATTTCAATGTGCTGTTGGATGTTGTCCGCCATTGCTTCTGTGGTTAACGTCACGTTGTAATCCAACTGCAGTTGAGTTGGACGGCAATTGTAGTTCAAGATGAGCGTTCGATGACGTATACTATCAAACTCACAAATGGACCAATCAGAGGTTAGCGCTGATTTCCAGCTGACGGCGTCCTGTCCTAAGAAACCAGGCCTTAAGAAACACAACAAGATTTAAAAACATTACACACAAATAAAATTTTTGGAGCCTATTTACAAAAGAATAATTGTTTTTCCAAGCACAGGCTCTTCATTCTCAAAACTTGAAACTATGCACATTTTTTGTTTGTAAGCTGTTCTTGAAACTAGCACCTTTCAAGGGTGAAAAAACTGTTTATAACCTTCTGGAATTCTGGTGGTTTTGGCAGAATAAATATTTTTATCAATAGGTTCGGCACTGGGTATAACAATATTTTTTCCTGTGTCTCTTTCTCAATTAAAAGTTGTTGGTGCCTTTGTGCTAATGAAAGAAGATTAAAAATAATGTAATTTATGCTAATAAAATGTACAGAAGAAACAAAATTTGAATCCTTACTTTTTTAAAACATAGAAAGATAAATCAAAGCAAGTCATATTTTAATTACTATTTTTAAAATACAATATAAAGAAAATTGAGAAATTCTAGTTCTCATGTAAAAAAATGTTAAAACATTTCACTACCTCAAAAAAAAAAAAAAAAAATTCGAGACCAACTATTTATACAGGGGGGGGGGATTTTTATCTTAAGCCTCCTTTCACCTACAAAGATCCCGGAAAGGAAAGAAAGACATTGATATTTTAAAATATTATTATTTTTGTTAAAATGCGCTAAAGCACCAAAATAGAATTTCTCCACTTGAGAAATTGTGAATTGAATTTCATGCAGAGTGGCACAGTAAAAAATTTGCTGAAGGAACTGATGACAGTTAAAATAATAAATGAACAAATTGATCATCACTTGAATAGATAAAATAGTTCGTGTTGAGTCTAAGAGGGTGGAATCTGGCTGCTCATTAGCACACAAGCAGTATTCATGTGGATAGTATTAGAACTCCACATGTATACTGTTTGTGAGGATTGCCTTTTTAACTGAAGGTCTTTTGTTTCATAGAAGCACATATATTTCAGAATAAAAAAATTTCACTTGTATAATTAAAATGAAACTTTTCAAAAAAAATTACTTAAAAAAACAAAGACAACTGTAAATATTATAAAGAATACGTAAGACATTTTTGAGGATCAATGAAAACGTTCAATTTCACGTTTATATTATCGTTCCCCTCACCCACAAAACACAAATGTGGGCTAAATTAATATACATAAAGCTACAAAAAAATAAAATAAATAAATAAAAATAGAAAAAAACATAGAAAAATAAGTATCTAAAGCAGAGTATCTATGAGTATCAAAGTATTTTTTTATTTGTATTTAAAAAAATATATATATTTATTATCTTTTTAAATACAATACTTTGTTTCATTTAAAAACATTTTCATTTAGTTAAAAAATATTAATAATAAAATATATTTAAAAAAATGATCATAATAAGAAATCAGCTTATTTCTAAATATTCTAAAACAACGTGCCGGTGTTTTGTTCTTCTTGCCGGTGTTTTGTTCTAAGTTTCAGTAAGGTATTCTTGGCGAATTAAAAAAAAATATCGCTTTGTTTTCTTTAACGCCAATATTACCCACTATGTTTTTCTCCTACCTCGTGCGCTCAACGAACGCAAAGAGAAATCTAGTTACTATGACAACGGTTAGTATTAATTTGAGGTGAATAATTCGCATTGAAAATTTTACAATCGAAGCACTTTAGAATGCATAGACCAAAATTCGTGTAATTATGTGACATTACAAACGAAAATGAGCAAAATAGAACATGAAAATCAAAACAAAAGCATAGATATTGATAAAAAGTTTTAATCCTAACAGAAAGCACATACGAATTTTTTTTTGTTCGGTAGAATGAAATAAAAACACGAACCAAGAAAATTTTCACCGGCAGTAAATTTGGCGGAAAGCTATTCTACTTTAGCCAAATATACTGAAAATGCACTTTCTGTGCACATAAAATCGTTGTATCTCCTTATTTACTGAAAAAGAGCTAATATAGATTTTAAAATATTTAATTATTCATACAACGAATACAGTTTCCTAGAAGAAATTTGAAGCTAACACTTTCAGACTACAGTTGTTCTTATTAAAAAATGAGTATTTTAAAGTTTATATCAAAGAAATGAGCTGTAATTAATGCAAATAATTAAGAAAAGTTTACTTACCTTCAAAAGAAATTGACAGTTTCATAGACAACTTAGCTTGCATGAGATGATATCAAGATTCAATAACAAAATCGTCCATCTTGTCAACAACTACAAAATAAGTCATCGGTCACGTGTCTGTCATAGTACGAAAGTTTGGTGCAATCGATTGCGCCATAAACGCATTTCTTGATCATATTTTCCAATTTATGGTGCTACCTAGATAAATTAATTTTTGATTTATCCTATTTATGGTGCAATTAGCAAACTTTGCACCAAGTATTGGATGAACATTAACCGAGATTTTTTACAGTGTAGGAATAACAACAGATATTTTAGCAAAAGTAAATATCAAAAAACTAAATTAAGGATGTTATTGTAATTTGAGAGATTGCTGAAAATCTATTCAAATTGTAAAATACTGATATGATAGCTATAAGGGATAACAATGTTGGCAAAAATTTATAATAGAGTAAATATATTGAAAACATCTTTTCTTTTTTGATGTACGTAGATAATGGGCGTAAAGCAGAAATTAATGAGTATGAAAATAATAAAGCTACTTCTTTCAGTTGATAAACAATTTGTAAAATAGTTTATTTAGTCGATAATCTAATTGAAAATTCGAAATCTTGCCATAAGTGAGATATATAGAGAATTGATTCGATTGTTCGAAAATCCAGATGTTTCGCGTTTGAAAAGAAATTTAAAAAAAATATGTTGCTTGTTATTACCTTTCCTTTTTGTATCATTATCAAAACTAAATCACTAAAAAAATTGTCATTGTAATTAATATAAATTTTTTTTTCTTTATTAAAATGTTTGCTTGTATGATCTAATATTCACTTTGACTCAGATGGGAATATTTCATGATTTCAGAAGAAATCTATTTCGCTTTTAGAATAACTACTATATACTATATAACAACTTAAAATATAGCATGGATTTTTTAAGTAGTTATATTTATATATATTTTCTTCTAATTGACATGATTTAAATTTACTTATTGAAATTATTTTTTTATGGCAAAGGCTTTTGAAAGTTTAAAAATAAATATCTATATTTTTATGGCTCTATTCTTATTTCATTGATTTCATATCGTTATTTATCTAGTTAGGCAGCAATTTCACTTTTGTGGGATTTTTATCTTTTTTTTTTACTTTTACAATCAGTTCATAACAGTAGCAATTCTTAGTTTTTATAAACTTTTGTTCATTAAATCAAAAATTATTGTTTCGACTTATAATCTTTTGAATACATGGTAGTACTTTGTTATAAATGAGGAAAGTATAAAAAAATTGCTAGTACTACTCATATTATTTTTGAAAGTTGTTATTTTTACTACAACGTCTGTTACAAGTAGGTACGGTACTTTTTACCTTAAAATCTATTTTAACCGTAAAATGATACGGAACTGAAAAAATCTGATGTACTTTCATAGTATGAATTATGGTAAAATAATTAATCACTCGAATTATGTAATAATTACTGTAAAAAATACGACATAATATTTTGCGATAAAAATGGATTTTGTGACAAACAGAATTTTGCGAATGATGCAATAGAAGTACCGGTTTCTTATTAATCGTAACTTGATCCGGAATTTTTTACTGTATAGTTACTCAAGGTTTCATTTCCGGACTATAGAATTGGTGTCTTTTTATTTATATTTTATTTTATTATTTTTTTTATAGCCGTCGTTTATGAGCAGACCCAATTTTTGGGTTTGCAACTACTAATGTTCAACTCTGTAGCCTCGTAATTTTGAACCCAATCCAGAAAACAAGGGTACTCCTGGATCAAGTATTGGGAGAAATTTGCCTTTGTGGGGGACTTTCTGATGGAACTAACCCACATTTGCGTTACATGGAGAGGAAGACCATGAGAACCTCCCACGGTTAGTTCGACGGCAATTAAACTCTGACCAATGATCCGTCTACTACTGAGGATACTTCACTCCAGCACTGTGGTCGGTGCAAGCCGGATGCGGAATTCGTATCGACCAGCCATCGCCGGGATCGAACACCGGTTTACCTCATTGGAAGGCGAAATCTCTTGAAACACTTTAAAGCCGCACGCTGACAAAAACATAAGTTGAGGGTAGATATTTTGCTCTAACGTCTGGACAGAAACCACGCTAAGAAAAAAAAACCGTGATACTGCAATCAAAACCGTTTTGGTGTTTGAGTATTGAAAGGCTTCAAAGTCGTACACCGCTTCAAACTGCACTCCTCCAAGAACACAAATTGGGGGTTTGTCTCTCTACGTCTGTGCATTTCTACAACTCTAACGTCAGCAAAAAAAACACTCTATAAACAAAAACCATGCTGTTGCAATAAGAACCATTATGTTGATGTGTTAGCGGAGTAGCACAGTAGTGAGTGAAAGTGTTATCTCACATAAAGAAACTTGAAGATTTAAACATTTCTTTATTTCATACAGTACCATCTCGATACAGCGTACAACTGAAAATACTAAATATAAATACAGCTTAACAAAAATCTTGGTACATCACCGGAAACAACAACACAGTGACGTGACATAGTGAAGAGACAAGACAAGAACACATGCTTACAACAATGCATGCCTTACATACAGATTCCATAATGATATGCACGGATGACGTCATTTACGTTATCTGAAAATAAAATATCTGTTGCCAAATACGACCGAAACTTAATTATGTTAATTTAATGTATTCAGAGGAGTAACAAGCCACTCCAACACATTCTATTTACTGCAACAGCGCATTTAAAGAGCTAATCAAAGAATGTAGGAAGGAGAAGACATCCGGCTCTCCAAATACGGAGCAAAAGCGGGGAGCAACCCTGTACAGTACGCTGTACCAGAAAAATAACTTACAGGGAGAGCAATATACTCAGATTTAGCACAGCATAACCGGTTCAAGGCATGCGCTTAAGATACAAATTGACAATCAGCGGATCCATGTCTCCAGAACCGGTTGTCGGTTGAGTATGCTGCTTCCCGCCAATCGCAATTTTGTTCCTTCGTTCTATCTCAAAACGTGCTTGCCGATATAATCAAATCAACATGTATATGATATAAATAATTTTTCAACGAAATATCTTAATTAATATCAGAGTAATGATAATAAATAATGAAAAAAAAGTGCAGCTACAGACCGAACATAAGTAAAAAGAGAGGACATTCCTCTCCCTCCCCGAACCCTAACTGTGGTTGAGGAAGGGTTTGCATAAAACCGGTTTAAGAAGAGCCCTTGCTACTGTGTTCCTAAATGCTGCTCTTTCCCTTATACCCAGGGACCTTTCTAACCCTTGGGGTACCGCTTTACATTAAGTCTATAAAAGTTAGCTTTCTCCCGCTTTGTACATTCTTTGGGCTAATGGTACTAGAGAGTCAACTCAAACTGTACGAGACCAACTCCACCATGCGAGTTTGTTTACTCGTAGATCTATATTTGGCGTTTTATTTGCAAGAAACCACTATGCTGTTGTAAGTAGTGCAAATCAGTTTGAGGCGACTTGAGGAGACTAAATTGCTTACAACCAACGAGTCATGCTATATTGTACAACCTGACTATTGTTGAATTACTATCTAGAAAGAAAGGAATGCGGTGCTTCATCCATTTGTCTAAACTGGCGGCAGCTGTTGTTGTAGTTTATTTAGGTCGCACTAGAGCTTCACAATGGGCTATTGGCGACGGTCTGGGAAGCATCCCTAAGGATGAGACGAAGGCATGTCATCGCAATTTTGATCCACTCTTGAGGAAATGTCACCCCCACTTCGGTAACCCGACGATCTGCAAGCGAAGTTAAGCATTTTACGGTAGAACAGTTTAACGAGGATCAATTCCGTACACCCTTGGTCCTTAAGCAGACTAATGCAAGTGGTCCCTTACGCGATCACTGACCGCTGCCAGTGATGTTTGACTTCCGTGTTCTGATGGGAACCGTGTCTTAACGATCAGTTCACTGCGGGAAAAAATGGCGGCAGCAGTTTAATGGCTGGGGTGGTTTTTCTATTAACAAACACGCTGACACATGCATTATCAGGAATGAGGCAATAACATCTCAGCAGAACATGGATGAGATCCTCATATCTATTGTTCTTTTTACGCTGAAGCAATCAGAGATAAATTCAGTTCAACACCCCATTTACACAAGACCTGACATCAGGCTCGTGGCGTCATATAAGATGAATGAAAACGTGATTTTTCACCCTGATTCTCTTAGCCTGTTTTCAGGCAAGCATGGCCGGTTAAAATTTGATTACGGAATGCGATGATTTGCTCTTTGCGTCACATGGTTAATTTTCGCTAATTCTTTGAAGGTAGGGTTCTTAAGATCAGGAGTGGTGTAAATTTGACAAGCCTTTTTTCCAGCTTGTGACGTCAAAGAAAGCCTTCAGACGTCTTTTTCCAGGGTGTAATGAAGGATTGCGTTAGCGTTTCACTTTCGATGAAAGAATCCATCGAATGCTAGCCTGGACTAGCATCGACTTCCTGGATAGGAATCCAATGAAATATGTTTGGGACTTAGGAAGAAGGGTTTCTATTTCTTTATTTTTTCCCAGAAACAATTTACCATTTGTAATTCTCTTTTCCTACAATTTCCGATGGATTGCCTGATCGTGTAAAGCTAAGCACAGATGGTGTTAGGGTTTAAAACTCATCGTAAAACCGGGTTACTACTTCCGATTGATTTTTACGCCAAAGCTAGAAAAAGCATGATATTCAATAATCTTATGGATGTAGTGCTTTCGTTCTTCTCCTTAGAAGTTGCCGGAAGTGTTGCTCATTTGTCATAACCCTGTTGGCACCCGTGAACCAAAGTCACGGAGGCGAGCAACATTACCCACGCCACACTGCCACAAATGCCCGTTCATAGAGTGGGCCACATTTATACATTCGCACATCAGAAGACAACAGAGAGAGAGAGAGAGAGAGAGACATCCTACGACTAGGAAGCCAATAACTGCGGGATCAAATCCCGCTCTGGGCATCAAAGCGGGATTCGATCCCGCAGCCATTGGCTTCGTAGTCAGGCACGCTAACCACTCGGTCACCTTTCTGGCTATAAAAATAAGTGAATGGAAATGAAAATTTCTAATTGGTTAAATAAAATTTTTTTAAAGTTGAATAGAATATATACTAAACTAAACTCAGCGTTGCGGCAGCCCATAACGGGCCAAGCCCTACTGTGTCCATCTCTGCTTTCTTGACCTTGGGGACAGGGGTGCAGGAGCAGATGTTCCGATTTGGTGGTCAGCCGAACACGGAACCCCTAGTATTTAGCCCCCAAGCAAACTTGGTACTCATTTTATCGACACACTGAAGGAAGGAAATGCTGAGTCTACCTTTCCCAGTCCGAGGATCGAACTCAGGACTGTGGAGAGCGAAGGGCTGCCACTCAGTCACCAGGCGTCGAAATAATTGAAATATAAGGTTAAATATTAAAATGTAATTTAAAAAACAAAAATATTCAATTAAAATATAAACAATTTGGGATTTAAAAACTAAAATATTAAAGAACTTAGATTAAAATATTATTTAAATCATAAGAGAGAAAACATATATATTTAAATAAATTTTTTATTATAAGTAATAGAATAAATTTAAAGTCATGTCTAAACTAATTAATTTTATAAGTAAAAAAAAATAGAAAAGAAATTATCTAATTAAATAATAAAATTATAAAATCTGTGATTGAAATGGAATAATTTGTGGTTGCATTGAAACTTTGTTGATGAAAAGAATAATTCTTTAATAGTAAAATAATAATATTCATTGAAATAATGTGTATGCAGCTAGTAAAATTAATATAGGGGATTGAAATACAACAAAACGTCTATGTGAATGTAATTTAAACAATTAGAAAGAAAAGATATATAAAGAAAGAAAAGATATAAGCAAATATTACATTCATTATAAAAAAAAAACTAAAAAATAACATTTTTGAACAAACGTAATCGAATATTTTACTTAAAACACTAGACAAATGAAAAATTTCACATTGTAAATTAAATGAATTGGGATTAAAAAATTGAACAAGTTATTAAAATAAAATTATGGTACAAATATAAAAAGGAAGTCCCTGTAAAAATAATATATTTAGTTAGAAAAAATAGTTAAAAATAAATAAGATTATATAAGCAAATGTTTTATTAGTCATCAAAAAGCAAACATACCATCTCTCGAATAACATTTTTGAATTATAAGGAATTGAATATTTTACAATACGGTAAACTAAATTATTTTACAGGTTACAGCGAAAACTTGTAATAAAAACTTGGGACAAAAACAACAACGACACTGTTAGAAATTTTCGAAAAAAACATAGATAAGTAACAATTATTTAATTGTTATCGTACAGTATTCAAACAGAACAAACGAATAGCAAAATATAAGATGGTATTCAAACTGCTAACTGTGAGAAAAACCCTTTATTATCTGCTTTCTCTTAATACGGTTAAACTAATAGAATTTTTCTGTACCAACTAATGAAGCCACTGAGTTTCTTGCAGCTTTGTACATACTATATCCGAAAGGGCTAATCTATCAATCTTATGTCCCATCGTCAACACCACAATATTTTCTTATTTTTCTTCAACACATGAAGAGTTCCCAATGTTCTGCGCTTTCCAATTTGTGGCTCTAAATACGATGGGCAGCGCCATAAAGCTACTTTACGCACCATCTCTTGGGATCGGTGATTTAACCAAATAAACTAAATAAATATAATTTCACGGATCATTTGATTAAACACAACTCAACCATGCCCTAACTCCAATTCCCATTTCACAACAAAAAGCCTATCTCCAAGGTCCAGTAAAATTTCTTTTCTTTTTTGCGATTTTGATACTATGCCAGTTGTAAATTGTTAAGAAACCGTGGAGTTTTGCATTCATTATTTTTAGCCCAATCAGTTGTAAATGGATTTCAAAGCCGTAAAGGTAAAACATATTTTTTACCGTAAAAATTACTGCTACTAGGAGGAACAGACTGCTCTAGGTTATTTTACAGGAAATTCAGAATGAAAATTCAAACAGTATATGTGATTTAAATACAAAAATGCATGGTTTAAAAAGTTACCCATAAAAATAACAACTGCAAACAAGAGTCACTCTAAAACTAATAACTATAACTAGTAAAATTTTTGACTGTAATTGAAAAGTGAAAACTGAAATCTTTTTGTATGCTAATATTGCTTACGTTTTCGCAAAAAAAAAATTGTGTAAGAGAACGCTTTGTGGCATAATTTTTATAAAACTTTTTTCATATTCTTTGATTATTTTGTATTAGTTTAGGTCAACAAGTGAAAAACATTATATTTAGAATTTTAATAATTTATAGTTATGAAATACAGCCGGTAACACCAGTGTATTTTTCTGAGTTAAATTTAAAATGTTTCAAAAATAGCTCATTTCTAAACAATAATTTTTCAAATTTTTATATATTTACAGTTATTTAAATCCATTAGTAACAACTATTCATCATTAAAATTTCTTTGATTTATAAAATTAATCATTTAAAACTATTTGAATATGCATGAAGAAAAATTCTAACAACTTTTCTTTACATTTTAGAATTTTGCATAAAGATAATCTGACCGATTTGTTTAGTAACTATTCGACAGTATTTTGTATTTAAAAGACGCAAATTTTCGTTTGAAATCGGAAAAATATAACATGGTCACAGGAATACAATAATACAAATTGCATCATAGTTAACCCTATGATGCAGATGGGACTGGATATAACAATATCCAGTAACTTGATATAGTTAACAAACAAATAACTTGAACGTAAAATAACATAGTTAATAATCAAATAACTTGATGAAAAAGCAAATAGCTCTGCAAGTTTCTCAGATACTAGTTTCCAGGCTATGAAATAATACAACATACGTAAAAATAGCACCAAAGGACGCAAGTACGAAATTTCTTCTGATGCTGAAAATTCTCCACACCGTAAAACTTATATCCTCTTTAGCACTTTTTTGAAAGCTTCTTTTATAGAAAATAGTATTTTCTCCATTTTTATTCAACACTCTGCTGTTTCTAGTTAAATCCATGGAAGCTTCCGATATAAGTGATGCAGAAATAGTAAGAACGCAAAATATAAAAACAGTATATGTTAAAAGTGTGGCGGTTTTAATGTACAAAAACGAATGCAAACGAGCTTTATTTTTTAAAACTAAATTGACCGTAAAATAAACTACGCTTGATTCGTAAATTGAGAATATAAAGACAAAATGGGATAAGTTTTTATCTATGGTTTGAGCCAGACTATACAGAAAATCGTATTTCTTGTATAAAAACTCGTAATCCAGATTAGTTTCTTTAAGTTTATCATTCAGTTTTAAAATTTCGGCTTTCATTTGGTAACAAATTGCAGTGCAAAACATTGCAAAAGTTGTAAAAGGTTCATACTGGCCAAGAGTACAGTATAAGTTTAAAGCAGACTCTAAAACAATATTTGCGACGCTGTTCTTAGTTTTTAAACAGAGAAATGTAATTAGCTGATAGGGTTCTATGTCAATTTGCAAAAGGTATCCAATTAAAGAAAAAGAATGCACAATTACACTCATTGTAAAGCTCCCAAGATATTTATTAAATAGTAAATACATTTGATACACCTGTTAATATGTTTAGATATTGGACATATTGCTGAAATTCGGAACATGAAAAAAATAAAGCGATATAGCCTAGAATTTAAATTTTTAGAATCTTTCCTTATATATCTTGATGAAGAAACATTTTTTAGCAACTAACATCAAATAGAAACTATTTAAAGAATAGTTTGGCAAGAACAGATTCTTTCGTTTGAACAGAAATTAATACCATAATGATTATTTTATTTCACTTTAAGTATCATTTCTAATACAAATTAAATGAAATTTTCGTTGAATCTGCCGTGAACCATGCATTCTTCATGAAAATATTTGCATATGTTATCAAATATTCATCTTAACATAGACAGAATTATTTAATGAATTTAGAAAAAGTCAATTTTGCATTTGAAATTAATTTGTACGCCATTTATTTTTTTGCTTTTAGATGAATCTAATTTATTTTTAATAGACGCATTTGAAATTGCCTTGTAGGAAAATAATGTTATATCAAAACAGCTTTTAATAACTTAAAAATAAGCAGCTGTTTTTCTGACTGGGAGCTTAAACTCTACTATTCGATTGATTTCCTTCTGCTATTAAAATCAAATTAGTCTGCAATTTTATTTTGACTTATAAAGATTTTTCTTTAATCAGTTTTTCATTTTTTCAATCAACTTCTGCCATTTTTCATTTTTTAGAAATTTTGAATTTATAAATGAAGTACATTTGTTAAATTTCTGATATTATTATTCTTTGATAAAATGATGAAAGAACTCAAAGAATTATTTTTATTTGTACTTTTTACTGCTTTAACTTGTGTTTTCGTAATATGCTTTATAAAATAAATAGTATGTTTTAGCTTTTGATTTTTCATTTTTTTATTTAGGATTTTAATTCTTGATTGATTTTGAATTAGAATTTCAAGTATTTTAAAATATGCTGTTTAGATAAATTAAATATATTTGTAAGTACAGTACTGTAGTAATCGTGCAAAAAATGATATGAAATTGGAAAAATAACAATCGTTTAAAAGAATTATTCCGAAGAATACATTAATAAAAATGTGCTTATTTTCTAGAGGAAATATATTTGCAATTAAACCTTGAAATTAATTCTGAACCACATGAAAATATGCGTTGTTATAAACAAAAAAAAATAAGTATAAAAAAAATAAATGCAAAAAAAATAAGGTGTCTTAGGGTGTGTATGTTTCTCTTTTATAACTTCATAACTGTTTGTTCTATCTTTCTAAAATTTAGACAGAGATTGCAAGGGACAATGTGACAACTCCCGTCATGCGTGATGCATAAATAGCAACAATAGAAAATACATAAATTTAATACTTTGTAACTGTGGCATAAATAGATAATTTCCGAAATTCGATGAAATGTGCCCTCGGTACATTTATCGATATTCATATTCCAAAGTACAGTATTAATGTTATAAAATAATATGACATACGTAAAAATAGCACTAACCGATCCAAGCTCGAAATTTCTTTTGATGCTGAAGATTTTTCATACAGTGAAACAAATATCTTTTTTAGCACTTCTTTGAAAGCTCCATACATACAAAGCTTAAAGTATAAATTTAAAATACTTTCTGTAATAATATTCACAACGGTATTTTCAGATCTTAAATATAAAATTGTGATTAATTTGGATTTTTCCATGTCAATTATCAAAAGATATCCAATTAAAGATTACAAATTTATGATTATACTTAACACTGCCCATGTGGATAATTTAAAAGTAATGAGCGTTTAGTTGGGAATCTAAGCATATGACTTGCTATGATTTTCAAATTGGGCATTTGCATCAGCAGAAAATATCGAATAATGTCAGTTAAATCAATAATGTCAGCAAATAATAATGTCAGCAAATATCGAATAATGTCGAATAATGTATATTATAGTAATATTGGATAATATTACAAAAAGTTATCTAGATTATAAATAATAGATATGATGATTACAAATCGTAATAAGGTTCCAAAAGTATTTATAAAAAACGAAAAAATTATTTGAAAGACCTGTTTTTGTTCTTGATCCTATTCGGCAATGATCATATAGCAGAAATTAGGAACATACAGTTAATATTTGGTTATAATGGTAAAAAATTATTCTGCATCAAGATTTAAAGAAAAGTTATAAAAATTTAAATTCTAAGCAATATTTCTATATATTTTATAAGTTAGGTAAACCAAATTTTTTGCGTTTGAAAGAACGTTAATTAAATGACACAACTCTGTAAGTTAATTTATTTTCAGTGCTGTTTTCAAAAATAAGCAACTAATTGGAATTCTCTTGATAATCTTCTTAAAAGATCTTTTTTGTGCAAAACAATTTGCGTGTGTAATCATATATTCAATATTACTATTCATGCTATTGTTTGATGATTTTAGAGGAAATCAATTTTATTTTCGAAATATTTTGATTCATCCGTTCTTTTGAGGTATACAATTTTATTTCAATAATCATGTTTTAAAAGTAAGTTTTGAAAATAAAATTTGAACACAATAAAAACTTTTACTTAATTAAAAAATCAAAATTGTTTTTTTTATTAAGGCTTTAAAATTTCGTCAATTTTATTGATTTTTCTGTTGTTATCAATCCATTTTGATTCTTAGAATTTTTATTCTTGGAATTTTCATTATTAAAATTTGCTCCCGCTATTACTTCTGTTTACAATAAATTCAAAGATTAAAATGGATTGAAATGGAACAAAAGATTGAAATGGTTGGAACTTTGCTCCAAGTTAGACTCGAGATCATCTGACACTAAACTTTGGAAACTAGTTAAGAGCCTCAATAAGGAACAACAACAACGTGAAAAATGTAACACCATAGTTGACGAAAATGGTAACCTTGCACAAGACGACAAAGCGGCTGCTAATCTATTAGGATTATTTTATCAAGATACAAGCACCTTAAATTTTTCCAAGGAGAATTCAAAGGTAAAAACTAAGGCCATAAACGTTTTACATGGATGTCGCACAACTGCTACAAGAAACCCTATCTTCACAAGTAACTTTAATTTGCACGAATTGGAGTGTGCAATGAATGAAGCAAATCTTAACAAGTCCCCGGGACCGGACGGCATCCATGGACAAATGCTAAAACATCTGGGAAAGAAGTTTACGAGAAGATTCCTAGACATCATAAATCAATCCTGGCGTCTAGGACGCCTCCCCAATGAGTGGAAAAGAGCTATCATCATTCCGATCAGGAAACCCAATAAAGAAGCCAGCTCTCCCGATAGTTATAGGCCAATTGCACTCACCAGCACTGCTTGTAAGATTATGGAAAGGATGCTTTTAAATCGACTCATCTTTTTTCTTGATAGTCATAACCTACTCCCGAAGGAACAATACGGCTTTAGGACAGGACACAGTACTACTGATCAAGTACTATTCTTTGGACAGCGAATACGTGATGCCCACAATCACCTGCCCACAAAACATACTGCAGCTGTCTTTTTGGACTTGTCTAAGGCATTTGATAGAGTTTGGAAACAAAAACTTATTGTCAAACTCTTTACTTTCTTCAAAATTGATGGATTTGCCTTGCCATGGATTAATGATTTCTTGAAATTCAGACTTTTCAACGTCAAATTCAACAATGTTCTATCAGACACCTTTACTCAGCGGCAGGGACTTCCCCAAGGATCAGTTCTCAGCCCAACTCTGTTTTCTTTGTTTCTGGCTGGCATTGAGAGGGTCATTTCGAAGCGTTGTGAGGTAGGACTATTCGCTGACGACATCGTCTTATGGTGCTCTGATTCAGAAGTCAGCAATATCGAGAATCACCTTAATCTAACTTTAATGGAAATTCAAGAGTTTGCAAAGTGCAACAAATTGACCTTTAATCATTCAAAATCTTCTGTTAGTTTCTTCACTACTAACAAACGACTCTACAGATTTCAACCCAATATCCTACTGAATGGCCAAACTCTACTTGTTGAAAAACACCCCAGCTACTTGGGCTTCATTCTAGATCCTGAACTCACCAACAATAAGCATATAAACAACTTAGTGTTGAAAAGTAGGAAGAGACTTAAAATCCTAAAGTATATTGCTGGGCGAAATTGGGGCGCTGACGCTACCACCTTAAGAGCCACATATCTTGCACTCATCAGACCAATCCTGGAATATGGAGCACCAGTCTATAGTTGTGCATCTGCTTCAAACCTCCAACGTCTTGAACGAGTCCAGCTTTCTGCTGCTCGCATTATTACTGGACTCAGAAACAGTTGTCCAAATGACATTGTCTTGTTTGAGGTCGACCTCCAGCCTCTAGGTCTCAGAAGAAATTATCTCCTTACTAAATACTTTAATAAGCTCTCTTAAAGGAAGAAAGACTTATGCAGTCTGCTCTAAATGTGAAGCCCAGCAGGCCTCAGCAGAACATATCCTCGACTGCTTGGGCCTTTCCAAGGAGGACTTATATGCTTCTCCACTTCTTGTAATCGACTTTTTGAGGGTCAACAACTTACTGGATCTTGTCTGACCTCGTCAGACAATTAGAGGATAAGCAACAACAACAACAACAACAACATAAGCTCTCTAGCCTTGGACACCAAAACAGAACAGCAGATTATCTACAAAGGTGGAGCAGCAACCAAAGACTAAAGAAGAACAGCCCACTTAGCCAGGCCGTAGTTAACAACGTTCTTGCTGGAAATGTCGAGGATTGCCTTAATAAACAATTCATTGACCCAACTGAAGGGCTAACTGGTGTTTATTTCCATCAACACCTTTCATCACAAGTTAACAAGAAGCTGGATCACCCAGAATTGCTTAAGCAACTTGCTTTAGAGGTTATTAATACCATCCCCAAACAATCAATACTGGTGTACACAGACGGAAGCAAGACGGACACATCATCATCTGGCAGTGGTGTCTACATCAAATCAAGTAATTACTCCCTCAACATCTCCAAAAGGAATCCTGATTTCTGCTCGGTGTTTAGAAGTGTACTCATTGCTATTGATACTGCCTTGGATTCTCTTCTAACACTACAGGATCAAAATAACATCTGGATCCTCTCTGACAGCCTCAGCTCCATACAATACTTAACGCATTGGAGGAAGGTGAGAGACAAAACAAGTGATTCAATCCTACACAAAACTAAAATCCTCTCACGATTGCGTGAAGTCCACCTCCAATGGATCCCTTCTCACGTTGGGGTTCTGGGCAATGACATCGCCGATACTCTGGCTAAGGAGGGGACGAAGGAAAATCTGATAAGTCCAAATTCCCTCACCTTCATGGAGCTGGCATCAAAAAAGAAGAAAGAAGACCTCGCTTCCTGGCTCGTACCCCCCAAACATCACTGGTACCAGAGCACCAGTCCAGGAGGTGCACTCAACATTCGGTGCAACCGCAAGGACCAGACTGCACTTACCAGGCTTATCAGCGGCCACCTTAAGTCCCTTTCTTTTGAGGGTAGTATTAAAATCTACCCTAACTGCCCCAGGTGCCACAATATGCAGGCTTCCCCCCAACATATCCTGGACTGTCTTGGTCTGGACAAAAGGGACATTCTTAAAAACACACTTATGGTGGCAGACTTCCTCCGGGTCATGAATTTCATGGACATTGTTTAGCCCTGCTAATTTTGGGGATAAGAAAAAGAAAGAGAAAGACAATAAATTCATTTTGCTAAATGAAATATAGTTGTTTTTTCATTCAAACTATCACCAAAGTACCATAACATATCAATAATTTTATAATGAAATAGTAATAAAATGAAGCAAAATAAAAAAGCAAAATAAAAAAAGCATATATATTGTTGTACTTAATTATTTTTTAAATTTACTTGAAGAGCGTATTGTGTCTTAATTATTAACCTCAACAATTATTATCAGATTTAAAATGTTATGGCAACAATTGAATACCGAAACATTTCCCCCTGTAATATACTTTTTCTAATGTGAAACTAAACAATTGTATGAAAAATAAAATTTAATAGTTGGTTTTAGATATTTTAACAAAAGTAATATCGAAAAATTTAAGTTGATGGTTATTGTAATTTGCAACATTATTGCAAAATGTATCTAAATTATAAATTACATATAAGATAGTTATAAGTGATAATAATGCTGGCTGAAAATGTATAACATTGTAAAAATAATTGAATTTTTTTTTTCCTTGTTTGATGTTAGTAGAAAATGGGCATATTTCTTTTTCTTATAGCCAGTGTTGAACAGCTGACCCAATTCTGAGTTTACGACTACTAATATTCTACCTCATAGCCTTTTAATTTTAAACCCAATCCAGAAGACAAGAGAACTCCTGCATCAAGTATTAAGACAAACTAGCCTTCGTGAAGGACTTTTTGATGGAAGTAGCCCTCATTTGCGTTGCATGGAGCAGAAAACCGCGAAAAATCTCCTATGATTAGCCTTACGGCAAAGGGATTCTAATCCATGATCCGTCTACCTCTGAGGATATTTTGCGTCAGCATTATGGTTGGTTCAAGCCGGGAGCAAAATTTGTATCAACTAGACACCGCTGGTATTCGAACCTGGGTTATCAGAAAGGGAAACAAACGCTCTATCCTCTGAGCCACCAAGGCTATACAATGAGCTTTACAACAGAAATTAAGAATACGTAAAGAATGAAGCAATATTTTAGTTGATAATTAACTTAAAGTTTTTACTGAATAACGAAAATCTCGCCATAAAATCATTTTTGTAACAAGCACCAAGAAATGAGATATACAGAAAATGTTTTGGCAAAACCAGATGTTTCGCTTTTGAAAATCAAATCAAATTATGTTTATTGTCATTTTCTTCTTTTTTCCAAAACTAAATCATTAAAAGTAATTGTCATTGTTACTACTCGAAAACACGCTTAATTTTCAAAAATATTTGCAGAAATCATCAGATATTCACTTTGACTTAGATTTAAAATTTTCATGATATTGGAAGGAATCTATTTAGTTTTTGAAATATAATTACAGAGCTACGTTTTATGTAGTTGCACGTGTATATAATTATATATGTGATTGGAGTGTTTTGAATTACCTTGTTGCAATTATTATTTTTACATTTATGGTAGAGGCTTTGGTAGTTTAAAAATAAAAAATCATATTTTTATGGTTCTAAAATTTGTTTTCTTTTCTCTTCATTCATTTTCTATTATAATTCATTTAGTTAGTCAGCAAATTTATTTTTTTTATGATTTTCATCTGTTTTTTTTATTTTTGGAATCAGTATATCTTATTCTTTGTTTAGAATGTTTTGTTGTGAATGTTTTTTTCAATAAATCAAATATCACTGTTTCGACTTATTATCTTTTGAATACATCATTGTACTTTTATTTTGTTATAAATTATGAAAGTAGAAACTAACTATTTCTACTATTTGTGTTTTTTTGTTGTTGCTGTTTTTACCATTACTTTCATTACTAGTTTTGTAACTAGTACTTTTGTTACTTGCACTTTTCTTGAAGATTTTAAATCAAATTGTTATCAAAACATCCATGGCTAATATTTTCCAGGCTCGCATTGAAAAAAATTTAATTATCAAATCGTCGCTTTGAAACTAAACCGTCGTAACTCAAAAAAAGCAAGTTTCTCAGGAGAGCGATTTCTAACTTTTCAGGAAATTCCATCGCAGGTTGACTCGAAGCTATGGAGACTTTTGCAAAATAGTTTACATTCAAAAAACCCTGTTTCTTTACATTTTTCAGTGAACCAGGCCTGATTCTTGTAGCATTTCCCATTTTGGGGTAATTTCGAAATAAGTTAAGGAACTTGGAGTTGCAACACTTTTCTCTAAATCTTTTATTAAAAGTGGAGAGTTATTTCAAAATACAACGATGTTCTTCAAAATATCTTCCCGAATATTACATATTTCATTTCAAATTTTGACGTACAACAGTGTAGAGAAAAAAATCGCTCTCCTGAAAAACTTGCTTTTTTGTTTTACCACGGTTTAGTTTCGAAGCGACGTTATCTCCTAAAAGGTTTTTTTGCTACTGGCACACTGGTACACTACTCCCTAAAACAAGATGGCGAATCGAGCCAATGCGATAACGATTTAACTGCTCTCTAAATTAATTTTATGGAACTATGAAGATAACACGTTATTTGTCGAAAAGGATGATTTTTGTTACACATAATGATCTAAATATCTTATTTTTTGACTTTTTTGAGTTACTACGGTTTAGTTTCAAAGCGACGAAATATCGTTAATAAAACTTAAGTATTCGTTTTTTTTTGTGCTTCTTTTTCTTACCGTATCCTACAATCAACCACTAAAATCTCTCTTATATGCAGTTTATATTCAAAACTATAACATTCCTTTTGTTTTGAGCTATGAAGATAAATTAAACTAAATAAAAAAACATTGCAATGATATATTGAACAAAAATATACTTATATACTGCAACACTTTAATTTGTAATACCCTGTATTTAGGAGATTGCAAAAATATGGAAATTTTTAAATTTATCAGCGTGTTGAACTATGAGGCATGTCCATATTTTGCTTCATATCATACTAAATTACTTTACAAAGCCAAAGTGTAAACTGAAAAAAAATTGGATTAAAAACTGAAGTACATCATTGGGATATAAAAATATGTGAATAAAAGTACAAATTTGTAATTGAAAAATAGCAATTTCTAAAAGTTAAAATGAAATATATGGAATAAATATTATTCTATTTATAACACATGATATTATTCTTCATATTATACTAGATTACTTTACATTGGCACCATGCAAAATAAATAAAAAATTGGATTAAAAACTAAAGTATATCATTGAAATATAAAAATATGTGAATAAAATTAGAAATTAGAAAAATAGCAATTTCTAAAAGTTAAAATGCAAAATATGGATAAATCTTATTCTATTTATTATACATCATATTATTCTTCATATTATACATCATATTATTCTTCATATTATACTAGATTACTTTTTATTGTCACATTGTACAATTAAAAAATTGAACTGAAAACTAAATGACATCATTGAGATATAAAAATATAAACTTGCAGTTGGAAAAATAGCAATTTCTAAAAGTTAAAATGAAATACATGAATAAATATTATTTTATTTATTCATATATTTTATTTATTCATATTATTCAATACTTCATATTATACTAGATTACTTGACATGGTCACAATATAAAATTAAAAAAATTGGAATAAAAACTAAAATACATCCTTACAATATAGAAATATGTGAATAAAATTATAAAATTTTTGATTGGAGAAATGGAAATTTCAGAAAGTTAAAATGAAATATACAAATAAATATAAAACTGCATTTTCTACAACTGCATGCAATTTGTGTCTGTAAAATTAAAATATAAAAATACTTGATAAAATATTAAAAAAACTTAGATTGAATTATTAAAATACTTGGATTTAAATACTATTTAAATTATAAGATTGCAAAAATATTTTTTTAAGTAATATTTTTTAATTTAAAGTAATAAAATAATCAAGAAATCATGCTTAAACTAATTAATTTTGTAAGCCAAGAAAAGTTTATGTAATTGAAAATAAAATTTGTGATAAAAATTAAAACATTTGTTGATACATCAATAAAACTTTGTGATTGGAAAAATAACAACTTCTTTAATAAGAAAACAATGTTATTTGTAAAAAAGATGGGTGTAACTAACAAAATTAATAGTTGAGATTCGAATTTTAAAATATAATAATACTATGTAAACAATTAAAAGCAATTAGTTAAACAATTCGAAAAAAATGCACATATTTTTAAGAATATACTTAATTGAATAAATTACAATATATTAAAATAGATGCGCGTCAAATTTCACAATGCATACTATAAATATGGGGATAAAAATAAGTTGGGATACAAAAATCAAATTAGCTATTGAAATAAGACTATGATATACATTTATAATAGGAAACTTCTATAAAAAATTATATATGTAGTTAAAAAAACAATAAAATCAAACGCAATTATAAGCAAATATTATGTTCACGATCAAAAAAGCAAACATACATTTTAGATTATAGAAGATTATAGAGAATTGAATA
>NC_092212.1:68293727-68307552 GCF_043381705.1 Parasteatoda tepidariorum | reverse complement strand
ATTTCGGAATCCATTATTTACATAGTTGTCCATTTACTTTAGGGAACAAGCGGAAAATTATATTTTTTCCTTTTGTTTTCGTATCAGAACTTTTGCAAGTTGCAATCGCTCAAACTGGCATTTCGATAATAGTTTTAAATTCTTGTAAATTCACTGCAAAAACTGAGGAAAGTCATTATAGAAAATAACAAATGTCTTAGAATATCTCGTAAAAAGAAATGATCCAATATTAGCTAGAGCTAGTAAGGCCGAACGCTCCGTTCTTTAAGTAAAAGTGCGAGCTTTGCGCCAAAGTGACGTCACTAGAGAAAATCGGAGGATTGGCGCGGCAAGAGTTACTTCAAAGGAGTGAACCAGCCCTTCTATTCTCTTTAGCCCTGGTCGTATGCTTTCTAACCGGAAGTCGTGAAGGTAAGAAGCACGAGATTTGTTTTCATTTAAATTTGTATTGAAGACATTTCATTAGAAATCACAAACTATTGTTGTTTTAAAATGGCATCGCGTGAATATCGTAAGTGATATCAACAAAGACAGATTTCAACAGAATATTCCAAGGCTGCCAACTTTCTACGCTCTTTGTAAAAATTTATTCTAGTGATAGCTATGTTTATGTTTTAAACTATCATTTTTATTCATTTAAACTTCTTTTCCGCACTACTACATAAAAACGATTTAAAAGTTCGTATGCAACTCCACTTTGTTCCAGCTATATCGTTAAAGAGTGTTTCCGCTAAGAGTTTTTTTTTTTTTTTTTTTNTTTTTTTGATGGATGTGTGTTTCTCCAAAGGTGTTGGAACTACCAAATTTTATTTAATTTTATTAAAAATTATGAATTCTTGGAAAACTGCAAACTTTGCATCGAATTAGTTTAAACCCCTTCTTTCCGACCATTTCGTATCATCACTTCTTCGTTATCATCCACTCAACCTCTCCAAAAGTGTATTGGAACTACAAAATTTTGTACTTTGATTTCTTGGCAAACTGCAAACTTTGCATCGAATTAGTTTAAAACAGTTTCTTCCCGATCATTTCGTATCATCATTTCTTCGTTATCATCCACTCAACCTCTCCAAAAGTGTATTGGAACTACAAAATTTTGTACTTCGATTTCTCGGAAAACTGCAAACTTTGCATCGAATTAGTTTAAACCCCTTCTTCCCGATCATTTTGTATTTTCTCTTCTTCATTATGATCCACTCAACGTCTCCAAAAGTGTATTGGAACTACTAAGTTTTGTACTTTGATTTTTCGGAAAACTGCAAACTTTGCATAGAATTAATTTAAACCCCTTCTTCCCGATCATTTTGCAAAAAGCGTAGTAGTTGGCAGGCCACGACATTCTATATCTGCTCGAAATTACAAGGAAAATTATCGTAAAGCTGTATAAACTTTCTTATCGCGTGGAACTTATGATTTTTCCTGTGTAATTTCCTCTTGGAGATCCTCCCTATAAATATTGTTCCTTCTCAACGAATAACTGATAAAGGAATTTAGATGGCGATATCCGTTTTATAAACTTTCAGTAAAATGACAATGAAATAATCTTAACTTAGGGCTTTCAAAGAACAGCCAAAAATATTTAAGTGATAGCTAACTACTTGTCAAAAGCACTTGGAAGTTTTCATAATTTCGCAACCACTTCAATTTCGATAATATTCATTTAGCTTGTGCCATTCATACAATAAGTTTTTAAACCTTAGTGATGAACAAGAAAAATTTAATGATCAGTTTTTTAAAATTAATTGTATTTATAAAATAAATTTTGTACCGTTTTAAAAGGTTTGGCGAACTTTGTCCAGTAAGCGGAGCGTTTTTCATAGTATTATAACAAGCTCCATCTTAAATACTTTTTAAAATTTTCTAAAACCATTTAGAAAATCGGAGCTATTAGTAAGTAATTATAAATCTTAGTTCTCTAAAGATGTTGACAGGAAAAATGTCCTTAAAACAAATTTCATACAAGACACAGAAGGAAATTTGGTACACAATCACTTTCTCTCTCGACTTTATGTTAGCAAAATGGAATCAATATGAGCGCAGGTGCGAAATGGAATTTCTAAAAATGCAGACAAAAAGAAGAGAGTTTTCTGAACTCGTTATCTCATCTGTTGCCATTCAAGAAAATTTAATAATGCAACTGCCGCTGAGTCACATAGAAACGCCTGAACAATGCTTAATGTGACATTGCGAACGCTTTATGGCCCAATTGTTTAAGCAGTTTAAATTGTATTGTTATTCAAATTAGGATGAGAATTCGAGAGTTAATAAATGCTTTCAAAAAACTTACGAGCTCGATTTGTTTTTAATTGCATTATTTTTTTTTCTTACTTAATATTATTCTGACGAAAAGGCATCGACAAAAAACTTGTACTTTAAAGAACTTTTTTAAATTTCTTATTAAGTGTAAGTCAGGAAACGCTAGTTTTAATCTGTTTAGTCAGGAATAGTTAGTTTTTTTTTCTTTTCAAGAATGAATGCTCTCCTTATTTAACGAAATATTTCGACAAGGTCAGAGTTTGATTAACGCAGGGGCATATGGGGCAGTTGCCCCGGGACCCAGCTTTAGAGGGGCCCCCAAATCAAATAGAAAGTTTATTTAACGTTACATTCTTTAATGAACTTTTTTTTAAACAAAATTTGAGTACAACAGTCAGTTTTAAGTCAGCTTCTTCATTAATCTATCGTATGAACACAATCTATATTTCGTAAATCCATGGCTTTCTAAAGCGGAATTCAGCTAAATTTTCGAAATTACGATGGACAAATTTAACCAATCAAATGCCTGTATTTTCGCATATAGCAAAATGCGATATGTTTACAAAAATGGAGGCTTATGATTGGCTTAATTGAGCCATCGTAATTGCGTAAATTTAGCCCTAATGTTAGCAAGCATATACATTTTTCGCTGCTAGATGACAAAGTTAACAGTCAGAAAACTGCATTCGGCATTGATGAACATAAAATTATCAGAAAATCAATAAAATGGACAGAACGATATTTCGTCTGACCATCTGAAAAGGGTGGGACTTTATAGCTATTTAAGATTCTAGTCAACTTTCTTGTTATCTATAATGAGGTGAAAAATTTAAGTACCTCAAAATTAAATACCTTTAACTTTCTCCATATTAAATATCTTCATTACTGAAGTCGTGGAGCAGTGGGGCCCCCAAAGAAGAAGGTCCCAATTAGGCTAAGCAGGGCTAGGATTCCATAATAAGACTACGAAACTATAAACTTTTTTTTAATAACTCTATATGTTGTTACTCAATAAAGATTCTTAATCGCTGCTTATACAGGATCTAATTTATCGTAATCTTAAGTAACAAAAACGTCATATAAGCGTATAATAATAATTGGGTATACTATAGCCTACGTCACAGGTTGTGTTATTCCTACTAAATTTAACCCATGAACGGCATTTTCTGCGAGTCTAACTTCAAGCCACAAATAAACAAACGAAGTGTTTGATCGTTTAAATAGCTGCTCGCCAGATTTTATTGCATTATAAAGAAAAGTAATTGATATTCTATTTTTGATTAATAATTGATTTATGTGGATAGTGGCATAGAATTTAGCATTGCGTCATGGTAAATGTTATTCCTACTAAGTGGAAGTAGTTGTGTTTTTTTTATATTATACCCAATTAAACTTTATTTCGTATTCTTAATATCGTATAACATGTCAACAAAAATTAATAGAACACAAATCTGCTAACTTCAGATTTGTGTTCAGAATCTGCTAACTTTGCTTAAGATCTGCTTATGCTAACTTCAGTAATAATACACTACAGTAATAATATACTAGTTCCAACACTATATATATATATTGTAAAAGATAGCACGAATTAAATTTCTGTCTGACGTGTTTAACTTTTAAAAGCTTTTATATTGTTTTGAAATCATATTTGTATAATTTGATAACGAAATAAAACGGAACTATATGCCGTGGCGGATGATTACTTAAATCCTATACAGCAATGTTTTTTTCTTATTTACTTACAACGGATATAGATCTTTTTGATTAAAAGGACATTTCCCAGTCTGGAAAGTTTGGTTCTTAGTTTGAATCATGGGTAAAAACGAAATCATTAACGGAAGCATAAATGCCGAATCCACTTTTTTTTTCAATCCTATATTTTTTTTTTTCAAAATATTTCACGTTATAACCCTCGAACATGTTGATCTAGCTTGACCAGAGCCTGACTAAGGCAGGGGCATACGGGGCAGTTCCCCCGAGCCCCCACATCGGAGGGGGCTTCCAAATAGATTAGAAAGTTTGTTTTACGTTTCCTTCTTTATTGAACTTTTTTTAAACGAAATATCAGTACAGTGTAAAATTCGTAAGCTTTATGTTCGTAAGCTTCTTCATTAATTTATCGTGTGAACACAAAAAATCTATATTTCGTAAATCCATGGCTTTCTAGGGCGGAATTCAGCTAAATTTTCGCATTTACGATGGATAAATTTGGCCAATGAAAAGCCTGTATTTTTACATATCGCAAAATTTAAATACCTTCATAAAGTTCGGTTCTTCACAACTAAAATAGTGAAGCAGGGGGGGGGGGGCAANGGGGGGGGGGTCAAAAGAAGTCCTTGCCCCGGACCCCAATTAGACTAAATCGGGCCTGAGAGTGACATGTAGGTTTCGCGAATTATGAATATTCTTATCTGAAACAGGACTATTTTCAAATCATTCAAATGTTTTTTTTTTATTTTTTTCAAAAATTAAGTAGTAACTAACAGAAGAAAATATTCTCTTAGTTTAAAAAAAGAAAAATTAGAAAAAAAATCACTTTTTTTAATTAAAGCTTTTTTTTGCATTTGATTTGTTAAGGGTATATCAGCATAAGACGCGCCATTTTTAGTGGTCCTATCAAATGTAATGTTCTAGCAATTTATCAAAATATGTTGCAAAGTCAAGGGTTCCAGTAAGACTACGAAACAGTAAACTTTTATAATGATTATATGATATATGAGCAATTCTACAAATAAACGCCAGTTAGGCGGCCAAAAAAAAATAAACAAAATTTTAGGGGGCACACTATTTCTACATGAATTTTCTTCTTCTTTACACCCTAGAATGGCAAGAAAAAATCGTGAACATGAAATTTTTTCTTTGTGACATACTTTAAATGCGACATACTCTTTCTGACATACTCAGATAAATCTGAGCCATTTATTCAGATAAAACGATTTTTACATAAATATAATATTATTATAATGTTTTTCTAAAATGTATTTATAGAGATTTCATACTATAAGATTATATTTTAGTATAAAAATTGGCGTTTATTTGTAGAATTGCTCATATCGTCGCCTTGAAACTAAACCGTGGTAACTCAAAAAAGCAAATTTTTCAGGAGAGCAATTTCTAACTTTCTGCGTTAATGCTGATCGCGCCAATGCGATAACGATTTATCTGCTCTCTAAATTAATTTTATTGAACTATGAAGATAATACTTTGTTTCTCTAAAAGGGTGATTTTTTTTNCATTTCTAATAGGTTTAACGAATTACATGTCATTTACTTGAATTCAAATTGATTTTAATAACTTAGTATTTAATAAAAAGTTTTTATATGGATTTGAATGATTGTTTTGAATTCTTTGAATTTTGTGCACATGCAATGTACCTAAGTTAGTAGAGAGCGAAGCGAGCTTGGTTTGCGAAGCAAACCATATAAGATTGCGTAGCAATTTTCGGGGGTTGGCGAGCATTAGCGAGCAGGGGGCGCAGCCCTTTAGACTTTGCATAATTTGGTAACGAGATGAAACGGAACTACATGTAATTGCGAAGGATTTGTTAAATATTGTTCCGCATTAGTCTACTTTTAGCCTGCAACGGAGCATAAATATAATGTTTTTTTATTCATCTCGTATATATTTATTAACCACCACTATTTAAAATTTTAATCACCCGTGGCATTCCTGGTAATGGGTTCTCTTACGGTTCTTTCTTCTCAAAAGAAAGCAATTAACGCTAAAAGTATGAGTTTTAACACAAAAATGATGTCTAAAAACAACAAATTAAGAATATTTATGTTTCACCCATTTTTAATGTTCGACCCTGAAAAAAAAACCTTTATTGTTCAATAATTGTATACGCCAAAAACAAAGAAGTGTTCATTTCAAACCGGAACTAAATAAACGAACTCATTTTCTGCATTATTAGTGTGCTTTTATTCCTTCTAAATAAACCGGAAAAAGTTATGTTCCGCGCTTGAAATGTATGGGGACGAACAACCAAAAACCATATGCTATTCGATGCAGCTTTTATTCTAGCAAATATTGTCCAATCCTTGGAACAAAAAAAAAAAAAGTTTTTGTTTTTTCCTATTCATCACTAAAATAGTATTTAAACAATGTTCCCGTTCCTTCATAGACACGTTTCTTTTCAAAGCAAAAGTTTTTTTTAATGTTTACATTGTCTCAGTCACTTTTTACAAATACTATATCAAATGGCAATTTTTCTACTGAATTTAACCATCGTTTCTGTCTATTTTTAGCATATATATATAGTATTCCATGTGTTCTGTTTTTGAGACGAATACTTATTTAGATATTTTCTATTTCAGGTGTTTAATTAAAAGTATTCGAAATTTCGCCCTTTTTTTTCGAATGAACTCTATTCGAAAACCCACAATCTTATAAAGAGTTGTTTTTGTCAAAACGCCATTTTTTGTTTGTTTGTTTAATTCTTATTTCTGTATTTTTCTCAAGCAATATATCTTAAAAAATTGTTAACCCATTTCAGCCGTAAGGGAAGAAAACTGGCCAGTTCTTTTTTTTTTTTTCCTTTAAATATAGAAACTGGCAACAAAATTATTTCAATATTTATTTTTATTCTAGCGAAACAAAACATACATGTCAACTAGGTCATACTGCCTTTAAAAATTTTCTCATTTAAATCTATAATCATAAGATTGCAATTATTTTTAAAAATGCAGTAGTAGCTAGTCTAAGAATATACTTTCGTAAATTAAATTTTAGTAAATCGCTTTTTTTTTTTATAAATTAGTTTTCAAATCATTGTGATAAAAAAATCGGACATAGATGCGTTAAATATGAACTTACCCCTTTTACAGGAATACCCACTGCTTTTAGTTAAAGATAAGTGTTTACATTGGTAAAGGGATTGAAAACTTAAGATAGTATTACTTTTTTTTAAAATTTTACAAAAAGTTTCAAACACTCAACTGATGCAAAGCACTCACTATTGAAAACGTATGATACTAAAAATTCCTTAAATTTTTAAAGCTAATACCGAATAAATTAGCAAAATTAACTGATTTTTGATGGCCCAATAGCAACCTTTGGCGAATGCCAAGCTCGCCAGCTATTCCCAAGAGCCTTAAGCGTTCTTGTTTACTATCAAACTGAAATCCAGTAATTAGCCCTTGTTTTATTTGTGACAACTTTTACATCTTCTGCGCATAATATTAATCTAGAATGAAAGTGTTGTGAAACAAGATTCATAACCAGAAACAATGTCGTACTTTGCGCCAAACGACCCACTAAATAGTGCGGAGAATTAGCACAGAACAATGCTTAGTAAATCCATCTGCCGCGTTATATCCTTCATATCTTTATTAGAAGAAAATTCTTGTCACCATTTTCAGCTTTCGTATACTCCATTTCATCATATCTTATCAGGTGTCTCGTAAACTATCGTTTTTAGAATAAACATCAGAGGTCATTAAAAACAGGAAAATAGAATTGCGATATTTTCTGTTGAGTGCATGCTGTTTTTAATATAATGTTAAAAGAATATTTCAATTTTAACTATCTGAATACTGGTTCATAAAATAAAGTTCTTTGGGAAATATATGATCAATAAATCTGCATAAACTGCACTATTCACAAATGTGAAAAGCTTAACAAATGTAATTAATAAAACTAAAATAATGCGAATTATTTATTAATTTTTATAATAAACCCAATCTGGGACCGGGATAGCCTGGTTGGCAGGACGCTGGACTCACGTTTATGAAAACGGGAGTTCGAATCTAGCCGGCCGAAGATTCCCTGTGTAGTAAATGGTGACTAGTGCACGTTAAATCTATCGAGTCACAAAGTCCTCCATGTTCCTTAGGGAAAAAAAATTTAAACCTCTAGGGTTACCGAATCGGAGATTGATCGTTCTCTAAGTTCAGGTAAAAATTACGATCTGTGGATGAATGTATTAATGGGTCACGCACCTATAAACGGATGTGACGTATGGGTGTGGCAGAAGTCGAATTCTTCGCAATAGATGGCGCCACCGAAAAAAAAGCCTACGACAACAACAACAACATAAATACACATCGTAAATATACATAATCATCGACGAAAATATAAATGCACGTAAACATCGAATGAATAAAAAGCGGTGGCAAAACATTTTGTTGTCAGTCTATTTCAGAAAGCGATAATGCATTGATAACTACCACATCTTAATAACATAAATGACAAAGCATTTAGTAAAGGTATCAGGTTAAATTCGGTAACTAATCAACTAAATTTCCTATTTTTCTTACTCAAAAATTTACTGTCTGTTTTAAAATAATCCGTTTCTTTTTAGTGCAAACTTTAAGTAAATCTGACTCCAATGAATTAATGCTGTTTCTTTATTATAAATTTGTGATTATTTTAAAAAAGATTTGTCGCTAATCATAATAATAATGATAATTTGAGCATTTTTCGTTCTCATCATGATAATCACGATAATTTGAGCTGCTTTCAAGAAAAAAAACCGAATGACTGTTAATCTTAATGATTCAAGGAACTAATAAAAATGTTTTGAGAATTGACCCGTCATATTCCGCTAACTGCTCTTCGAAAAATTGTGGTACACAAATTTCAAAACAATTTTTTTTAATAGATTAATAACGTGATTACTTGCGTTTTGAACGAAAATCTTAAAAAAATTTCAAAAAGACAATGAAATGGAACTGAATATACTGTCCAATATTGAATTTTTAAAAAGAAAATTCTAAATATTCTTGGTTAAAACTAGATAAAAAATACTAAATTCTCACTTAGACTTAAGCTTTTAGTTCGCTATCATTATGTACAAAAACTAAAACAAACTACTACAGAATTCTATGATAATTTTTTTTTTCGTAGCGTTTAAAATGCAAGAAAATTCTAATAGCAAAAAAAATTAATGATTCAAAAATTTATTTCAGAAAATGAATTTTTTTATGTCTTAAAAATATAATTTATTCGAATGAAAGAAGTTTAAATACTCAATGCATAACAAAAAACATTTCAGTTTCGTTTTCGGAAGTTTACTTTCGGTTTCCGCCTGTCAACATACGAAAAACCTACGATAAATTTATTTCTGAAAATAGCAGATCAGAAATTTAAAGGGTTTTTGAAAAGCTAATGAACTAAAGCTCAAAAATGGGTAATAATAATAATTGAAAAAAAATATGTTCGGATAAATCGGAACATGTTAGCAATTATGCATTTTCAAAATGAAGTGATCAGCTTTATCTTTGTGTTTTTTCAATACTTAAATGTGGCAAAAACTATTACAATACTAAGCAAAAACTATTAAAATTTTAGTGGTTATTGTGAAAAATAAGTGGGACACTTTTTATCATACCGCTCACAAAAGAATTCAGCAAACGATTGTTTATCATGTTGCCAGCTCTAAAAATTATCACAATCGTGAACATCAGATCTTTAAATACACCTTATATATACATATTTTAAATGCCGTGGTGACCTAAATAGTTTTATACTACATATTAAAGCAAAAAAAAATTACTGCCACTTTAAAGATGTTGGAAACATCTCCGGTTGTTTTTTAATGTAACCCCTCCTATCATATTAACATTCCTTGTCCCCGTAAAAACGTTAAAAAAAATCACGGTTCTTAAGAAGTCACGGATATTAAAAATCACGGATATTAAGAAATGAATACTATATGTTTTCTGTATTTGAATATAATAACGATATAAAATATAAAAATCAAATAATAAAAGTCGATATTTTATTTTAATCGCTATTGTTCATTATATTTCAATCGTCACAAAATAAAATAAAACAACTGAATGCAGCTTTATAAATCCTCTAAAGTTCACAGCAAACTTATAAATTTACACATAAGAACAATGCATTTTCTCGTTGTTTTAAATTTAATGCCCATTTTGTTTTAGTATATTCTTGAATAAAGTTGTAAAATACTTCGTTTCCACACGTCCGAACAATTATATTTAAAATCAAGCTTTCGTCTGCCATAAAACAATGAGTTGCAGTGAGAAATGGTCGTGTAATAAACTGATATCTAACTTTTCTTCGGAGAGTTGTAAAGATGTAAATGAGAATTGCGTTTGTTGCAGTTCTTTTAGCATTCTTTTTATGTTAATATTCAAATAGAAATTGTGTAATGTAAAAATGAAACAATGGAATAACGAAAGGCTAACTGAGGAAAGTATTCTTTGCAAACGATTATGTTCGTAAATTAAAATAGTGCAGCGGCTGCTGCGTTTGAGCCGATTTCAAGCTAAACGCCGAAATGTGGCAAACTTACGTCGCCAGTTGGCGATAAGGACAATCACGATTGCAGACCTAACTGCACCTGTTTTTCTTCTCAGTTCGGTCTGTGACGACGCCTGTGTATATTACTGGGACAACCTGTCCGCCACGATGTTTAATCTAGAATTAACTAACTTGTAACCTTAATTGTTATCCTTTTATTAAATTTATTATTATTTAATTATGGCTGGCATTCTGTTAATTGTTTCTATTCTTCATCAACTTAATTACTCATTTTAGATCATCTCTCTATTTGAATATTATGTTTTTATTTTAGGAGTCGCGTTAACCTCCACGTGTCTCCTCAATAGCAAACGATATCGAAGAGAGGTGTCATTTTGGCGTGGCATGAAGAAACTGCGTAAAATTCGGACATCCTCCTTCGTCTGTCAACTTGTATGATTTACTGTCCAATTTATCATTCTCTAAATATATGAAGCGATAAGAAAACCCCATTTTTTTCCTTCCCAAATGTTTTTATACATTTAACTGAAGACAGGGTAATAAAAAAAAGTCTCGTTTTTTTTCCCGCCATTATCTTGAATTATCAGAAATAAATAGAAAATGAGGCTTATTATTGTTTTAGCTTTGTACTACATGGAAAGTACAAGCGGAATTAGATTAAGCTATATCAGATAATTAACAAATTTCACTGCCAAACCCTTAGAAGTATGGATTTATTTTCTTAATTAAATTTTTTTTCGGAATGGAGGTATGTTTGATGCAAACATATAACTTTGATTTGTAACGTATAAATGTGTTGTTGGTAAACTAGAAAATACGGTTCTTGGCAAAGTGCTCCTGGCTGATGATTTCATAATGCTCCAGGCTGATCGGAGTATTATCTAGCATTTTCTATTCAGCCTAACACTTTTTAGGTTTATCGCTATAAGCCTAGATGCTTTAAGAATATATACCATTCATTGCATGCAAATATTAAGCCTAAGCTATTTAATAATAATTGAATCTTATCACGTGTGCACCAAGTGTACGTCAACACAGGCTTCCTTGAAACATCTCCACTGCGTGGGGCTGTTACATGAGGACCTTATTATAGTATATGACTATAGTATAGTGTAGTATATATATACACCTCTACATGCCACCTATTACAGTATATGACTTTTCGAGCATTCATGACCTCCTGGACATGGTCTAGCTTGCAGCTAGACCTTGAGGAATAAGCCACACACACAATAGTAATTGAGTAATTTTTCACACATATCATATAAGCCTAAAAGTATATGGAGTGATTGTAATAACCCTGAAAAAAGTTAATATCGACTAGGCAAATACAAAAGCATTTGCCTAGTGCTGGAATTTTCATTTAGCCTACGACGTACACCAAGCTAAGATGTTCACATTCTAGAAAAGTTTAGAAAATGGGGGCAGCAATTTTATGGGGCTATAGTAAATTATATCGACTATAATTTCACGAAGAATTTTAGGAATTCAGTTGGTGGATGATTAAGCTAAGTTGATAATCTCTAATGAGACTAACACTTTAGTTTCAACTTTTAATATGAGTAAATGCATAGTTATAAGAATATTCCAAATGCTTAAGCATGATCAAAACCTGACTTCAGAGTTGTTGGAAAGAGTCATAAGACAGATAGTGGAATTTTTATTAAAATTCTTTAGATAAAAAATCCTTTTACAGAGGTGTACCATGAGAAAAAAAGGACATTATTACAACATTTAAGAATAATTTAATCACGTCATTTCATTTTCTTTACAGTTCGTTTTCGCAGGGAGCAAATATCCATGATTGCTAAGACTTATTGACTGGACTATTACTAGACCTACTACTATTTTCCATCATAGGAAACAGCCTCGCACAGTGCGGGAAAAAAAGCGCAACAGCTTGACTAACTTTAGATCTAATGATCGGATTTTTACATACTTAAGACGCAGAGTCACTGTGGCTCAGGGAATAGAGTGTTCGACTCCCAATGAAGTGAAACAGTTTTCAATGCCAACGGTGGCCGGTTGATACGAATTCTGCTACCAGTTCGCTCTCTTCGCAGTGTTTGACGTAAAATATCCTAGTGGTAGACTAATCATGGGTTAAAATCTCCTTGGCGTCGGGCTAACCATGCAAATTTTCGTGGTTTACTTCTCCGTGTAACGCAAATGAGAGTTATTTCCATTGAAAAGTCTTCAACGAAGTCAAATTTTTCCAAATACTTGATCCTGGAATTTCGCATCTTCTGGATTGGGTTTAAAACTACAAGGCTACGGAGTTGAACATTGGTAGTGGTGACCTCAAAATTGGGTCGGCTGTTCAACGACGGTCATAAAATTATAAAAGGCTTTTAAGCCGAAATCTAACTCACAATCCTGAAAAAGTATCTACCAGTAAATAAATAAGAAACAGCGACATGTAATCGGTGCTACTGTGTTTTAAAACTAGAAGAATGAAATCCTATTTTCCTGATATCGTGTTCTTGAATCCTTTTCAAGGTTTCCCTCTCCACGTAACGCAAATTCGGGTTAGTTCCACCAAACAGTCTGCCATGAAGTCTAATTTGTCCCAATACTTGATCTAGGATGTGTACAAAATTATAAGGCTATGGAGTTGGACATTGATAATCGTAAACTCGGAATTGGTCAACTGTTTAACGCCGGTTATTAAATAAAATACTAAATTAATGCTAATATAATTTTAAAAAAATAGTGCGTGGAGTCTCTCCGCGCGGAAGAAGTTAAACTTCGCAACCTGTGACGTTAATTGTAGAAGAATCAGCAGTCTTTAGAAGGATCACTAGTTCTATTCAACGACTCTTTTTCCTGCTCCGCTCGCTTCCGTGCTCTGTAATCACGGTAATCATTGCCATTTTTCCCTCGTAGACCTCTTGAACCAGTGGAAGTGCTTGTGGTTGCCTCATCGTCTCGCCCTGGAAAATGTATTTGTATTAAGAATGTATGTGAATGCGTCATGGAAAAGAGAAAACCTAACAATCAATTGATATTCACAAGAGACGTACCTTGACATAACCTTAAATCCGTCGCATTGTTTGTGGGATTGTTTTCCCTCATTTTTTGCAATTGTTATCCACTAAATTTGAAAATTAAAAATACTACCCTATTAAATTATGTGTGTATCAAAACAAACTAAAAAAAATATTTACAGAAAAACAATACTTTTATGTCTTTTATTATTTTATGCTAGTGAGAACCAAAACAATATGGAAATGAATGAGGGAAAACTGGATCCTACCACGTGATTTCCCGGCCCATAAAAATGTAGCGTTAAACGTTTAACGGAACCTTGTTGGAAGTCGCATAAGAAGTATAACTTCAA
>NC_092212.1:68181244-68293269 GCF_043381705.1 Parasteatoda tepidariorum | reverse complement strand
CTTCAGCATTATCATATTAATATTATAATCATTAGAATATTTTCTAATTAGGCTATCTTAAAAAGATATTTTTAAAGATATTTTTGGCGACATTTTATTCAAATGTAGCCAAATAAGGGATAAAATACAAAACATGGCAAACCTTAAGAATAATTCACAATGAGATATTAACTTTCCAAAATTTTTTTTGGTCTTACGACCTCTGAGAATCAATACATTTCCGAAAGCTCTTATGAATGGTTCAATTATGTTTAGATTTGAACCCAAATTACAATAACAAAACTGCATAGAATATTTTACGCTTGTTAACACATCGCCTCGTAGTCATAACATAAGCGGAGGGATACACCGGAAATTTTCTAAATTTCTTCCGGTTTAAGGACTCTTGTTATTGTTTACATTAGTTATTTTAAATTAGAATTAGAATTTTAAATTAGTTATGGAGGTGTGAAAAAGAATCTGCGATGAAAAATTTCTCCGGTGATGTAACATCCTCATAATAAACATAATTTTTTTATTGACGGATTCGGATTTCTGACCCACAAAAAATGGGAGTAGAAGCGGTGGAAAGGTTTGATCTCTTAAGGTTAATCCTATATTTTACACATTGTGCCATGTCTCGCGAACTTTTAGAAAAGAATCAATAATTTTTGCCCACAGTTGTAAAATTCGTTACTCCAAAGATATTTCCAAGAAAAAAAAAATTTTTTTTTTCATTCTTTCATTTAAGATTTTAAAAAAAAGAATTGAATTGAAATAGACACAATTTTGCATAATTTAAGATAAAGTAATTTTATATGACAATACAAAATATGAAAGAAATTGATTAACTTGCTCCTGAATTTAAATTTAAAAAAGAAAGAAAAACGTATATTTTAGGAGTCATTTGACCGATTCAAATTTTGTATTTTGACTTATAGAATTCTTCAAAATTGTATTCCTTACAATTCTATTTTTTTCCCGAATATTGTTAAATAAAACAATGGAAAAATCATACATAATTATTAAAGATTATTTTTTCATGTTTTTATCATTGGATAAACAAACTTTATAGTTGTGATGAAAACTCTTCAATTTTCTTTAACACGTTGAATGCCACGCTAATTTTACATGGCTTGCCCGTCTGGCCAAACGGTAAATAACTACAAACTATATTTGCAAATGTAACACGTTTTGCTAGTTTTTTTTTAAAAGGTTTAGCATGACATAATTGTAAAAAGTGGTGAATTATATAATCTTACGAATTGTTTAGAAATAGTGGTGGATAAAAATCCACCAAATTGAATTTATTAAACCATTAATAAACTACCACTTGAAAATAATAATTCGCTGTTCGGAGCAGGTTGGCATCTCTGTGTGTATAAATAAAAATATTTTTGTGTGTTCTATAGTGCATTAATTTCTTCAAACCATTTTAGTAACAATAATAATATAAAAATATTAAAAATTTACTCGAATTATGGGTTTCTAATAATCTTGGCTTCGTCGGTCACCGGTGACCCCATTGCGCTACGAACAAACTAAGTGCCGGTCACCGGTGAGCCCCGTGGCATTCAACGTGTTAAAGAGTTTTTGAGATATTGCGAAATATGCTTAAATTAAAGTTAAACTTAAGAGATTCAATTTTTCGATCGCTGTCCCATTATACTTCGCAGAATATAGCTACCCCCCATATAATATAGCTATTTTAAGGTTGAGAAATCTGAATCCTTCAAAAAATAGGTATGTTTATTAAGAGAAAGTACGCTTTATTGTCTCGATTTCGTTACTTAAAATATCGTGCTCACTAATTAATTAGCATATTTGAGGTCGCCCCTTTAAACCTTTAAGGTTGCGACCTAGTGCGTCAGGATTCGACCATTAGATCAGTTAGAGTTATTATTATTTTTAGGTGCATTGTACTGATAAAAGATATGTAGTTTAAGAAGAATACAAAAAAAAATAGTTTATGACTCTAGAAATCAATCGTGACTTTTTAAACTATTCATTTAAAATATTACATAAGCGAAACACATGAAATAATTTCTTTTACTATCTTTTTTTTAGTAACTGAAATAAATATTGAAGCCTAATGAAATAATATAATATACGTATAACTTGCAAAATTTAAGAAAATTGCAACTTTTAAGCGAATCTTCAATTTGTCAATAATATTCAAGCAGTTTTTGTTACACAGTGAGTTAAAAGATTACAAAGTAAGGTGTTGCATATTCTCGATGAATTGACGCTAGATGGCGACAGTCGATATTTCTCACTAATTTTCCAAAACACACACAAACCAGAAGGAAAAAAAAACCTTTCCACTTCTTTTTCACTTCAGCTACAGTGGCGCATTCTATCAACGGTTTGATGTACTATAAGCGATTTTCTTAAGTGGCTGCAGGAATATTTTGCATTGTGATATTAATTCAGAGATGATAACAAAAATTAAAAATGTCAGAGATAAAAGCAAAAACGCAAAAAGTGAAATTTACATAAGAAGTCCCAAACTTTTGAATGCTCTCTTGCTTAAAGCTACTGGGACCATATAAAAATATGTAATATAATTTATATTATATATTATATAATATATACATAGTAGAAAACCGATTATCCGAGTTTCCGCTTTCACCGTGCTATCAAATATTTCAAGGGTTTATTTTATTCTAGTTTATTTTCAAAACTACCGCATTGTGCTATTAATTCAGAGATAATAACAAAAATTAAAAATAACAAAATAGCAGTATATAAATAGCAAAAAACAAAAATTAAAAATAACAAATACGCAGAGATAATAACAAAAACGCAAAAAGTGAAATTTACATAAGAAGTCCCAAACTTTAGAATGCTCTCTTGCTTAAAGCTACTGAGACCACATAAAAATATGTAATATAATTTATATTATATATAATATATATTATATACATATACATAGTAGAGTCCCGATTGACCGAGTTTCCGCTTTCACTGTGCTATCAAATATTTCAAGGGTTTATTTTATTCTAGTTTATTTTTATAACTACCGCCGAAAAAAATTCTGAATTTTATCTTTCAAACACTCAGGAAAACAAGTTGATGGACAACACGAGTATACCGATGAAATGATCGCTAATATCGTCAATAATGCAAATGAATCTTGCGAAGACAGTGACGATGAAAATCAACATAAAAAAATCTCTCATAAAGATTGACTAAAAGCTATCGAAAGTGCTATTGAATATGCAGAACAACAAGAAGAGGCGACACCAGACATCCTGTTATATCTCTAAAAAAAAGAAAAAAAAATGGCTGAACATTGCTGCAGAAAAGCGCCTGCAGAAGAGCATTAATGTAAAACAAAAACCGATTAAGGACTTTTTTAAGTGAAAACTCTTTCCTTCTCGAAATGTATGCTCTTTAAGTGTTTTTAAGTAGGCTTCTTAATAAAAATGTGAATTGTATGTAGTATACTCGCATAAATTTTGTATTTGCTAAATATATTACATTTATACCTATTAGAAATGACTAGTTTTTTTTTTTGAAGTTCTGATTTGGCCTCTTTTTACTTGTTTATTACTGTTTGGTTTTTTTGCAAACCATGCACCGTCATACATTAGTGTTAGCATATTGTTCGAGCAGTGAAATTAAGTTCATTTAATAAATTATCATTTAGGTATAAATTCGAATTCAAATGACGATTCTAACGTCTTGAAATAACAAGTCTTTAATTTGAAGATTCTTTGTAATATAAATAAAAAATCAGATAATCACAATGATTGCGTTGTGAACATGTTGTGAACCGATTGGATTTAAAATGCACCGGAAAAAGTAACACAAAAACTCAGCAAAGAGTTTGCAGCGTTTCTAGTGTAGAAAACATCATCCATCAGTAGAAAGAGGTTAAATTTCGTTGCCATCAGAAGTTCTTCACTTCCTCTTGCGGGCTCCTGTTATATACGGCATGATTCGTAGGGGTGTATTTGTTTACAAATGTATATGAATAAGTTTCGCTTTTAAAAGAAAATATATTTGGAACTCGTGTATGTAATGAAAAAAGTAACTGAAATTGTATTTATTAGTAATTGAATATTAGAAAACCTTATATAATGCCTTTTTCCAGAATAACCTTTTTTACATCTATTCGATAAACATATTTATCAATGGATGATTTTTAAAAATTACAGAATTTAAAAATTTTTCATGAAATTCCGTATTTATAAAGACTAACATATCAAACCATGATATTTTATGCCACCTCGCCTATTTGAATCTGTGCTGATTTCGTCTTGTACTTTCGTAAAAACAAAATTCAAGTAATTTTGACTTAAATTTTTCTAGTTTTAATGACGATTTAATTTTAAGAATCACTTCAATATTTTGTCAAGTGCTTTTAAACTGTATTAAATTTTATATCCGTAAAATAATTATCGAGAACAAAATGTATTTAAATATTATAGGAGTGAAATTAATTGAATTGGAGAAAATAAGATAGGTTGAATGTAATAACTTCATTCACTGTTACAGAATTTAGGTTTATTTCATTTACTTTTCTAAGAAATATTAAGATATCATTAAGAGTTAATATCTTGATATGTTCAATTTTATTCCCCCCCCCATTATTAATAATTCATAATTGATTTCCATCAATAGAATCTTGGAAAGTTGTGAATCGGTTTGGGTTTTGGAAATTAGCAAAGAATTTTTAAAAGAAAAGTAATATAGTTATATATATATATATATATACACACACACACGTAATAATTTAAAGTGAGTGAATGACTTTTAGGGGCAATTCGGTATAAAGATCTGTCGCGCTAACTGCCATCGTGGGGAGATTTCCGTGGATCTGCAGCAGAATAATTGTCAAGTCTGGGTAACTTAAGGGCAGGGGCCATCGAGAAACTAAAAAAAAGCATTGCGGAAAGGGACCAACTTGAAAGGCATAACTCGTAGCCACCCCCGAGCAAATATCTACAGTTTTTTTTAAAAAAATTTGCAAGCTTAAAATCTATTTGGCACCTTGGCGATTGTAGTTGGCACGACAGATCATGATACGGAAATTTCCCCACAATTGTCAAGGTGCCAAATAGATTTTAAACATGTAATTTTTTAAAAAAAAACAACAACAGAAAACTTGTAAATGTTTACCTGGGGGTGGATACGAGCTTAACCTTTCTGTTGCTCCCTTTCTGTGATGTTTTTTTCAGTTTCTTGCGGGCCGTTGCCTGGAAGTTACTAATATTTTGTGATCATTCTGCCATAGATAACATTACAGAATTCTCCCCTGACTTTTAAAAAAACATTATTTGAAAAAGTTTTTTTTTTTGTTCATAAATTTGAAGATCTTTTTATTGTCAATGAATTTTTTTTGCAAGTTTTACACAATCTTGTTTCAGAGAAATTCTATATATACATATAATTTTGTTAAACTGACTGTTGCGAACTAGATTTAGTTTTATATTAGAATTAGTTTAAAGAATAATAAATATTGAAAATTATTAACTAACATAGTATTTTGAATTATTCTTTTAATTTTTGCATTGTAAGTAATAGAATTAGAATTTATTATGCTGTTATTTTTTATACTATGCTTTAAGTTGATAAATCCTTTTTCTGAAAACTATTTATCTTTTCAGATATTAAATAATGAATAACGATGTTGCTTCGCCTGAGAAGAGTTCAGAAAAGCACCCCCTTCTTCAGGAACACCCTCTTCAGTTTAATTTCTTAAACTTAATTCCAGCACGTGCTCAGAAGGGACTCTCAACATTTGATCTTGAATTTACATGCGTAGATGCAGATGCTCATTATATTGTTCTTGGATCGAATATAGGAATCACATACTTGTATGATAGAAAAAAACACCATTTATCCAGATTAAGAAATGTAATTTTTCTTATATTTAAAAAAAAAAAAAAAAATTTAATTGTAAAGTTTGTGTCAAAAAAAACTATTTTTAACTTTCTAATATCTTTTTTAGGAACATAAAGACGTCATTACTGCTGTAAAAATTCTTTTGTCAGTTGATTGCTTAGTTTTATGTGGAAGCAAGAATGGACATGTTGTTCTGTTTAAAGTGCCTTTTGATGAAACGGAAACGGTAAGATTAATTCATTCTGTATCCTTAAAAACTAAAAGGATTAGGTGATATGAGAGATTTATGATCTAGGGGTATTCTAAAAATTTCTCTCTCTCTCTCTCTATATATATATATACTCTTGATATCTGGAAAACCTTGTTATGTCAAAAAAATATTTTTTCTCTTTGCATTATAAATTTACCCAATGTTACTTTGAATTCCTATGTTGAAAGGTTTCTTCTCAAAACAATGTTAAGTCTGTTTTTTTTTTTTTTTTTTTTTTTTTTTTTTTTTTTTTTTTTTTTTAATTTTTTTTTTTNATAAATCACAATGTAAGTTTATTGTAAACCAATTCTTTTCTGTTTAATGCATAATTATTTTTGTCTTTTAAAAATAAAATTATAATTGTTGTATTTAGATTTAGAGTCAACTATCATTATATACATATTTATTAGCACTTATTCTTATGTTTTATGACTCTACTTTTTAGAGTAAGAAGAATATATTTTTCTACTTTTTAGAACATATTTAGTTCTAAACTTGCTATCTCAGAAACTCGCTGTGTCAAAATTTTATTAGTGTCCCTTCAACTTTGAGATATCGAGAGTATACTGTATATTTATACGTAAATTTGTTTTAAAATATATATATTTAATTAAATAATACACAATCAGGTACTTGATATTATGAAAAATGTCATTTTCTGCATTATTAGGATAGGTAATTAACCTTTTTCTAATCTTATAGATTAGAAATTAAAAAAAATACCCTGCGAAATTTGAATGTGTATTAACTCCGTTTACTGCCCTCAGTTTAGCTAAAGACATGTGTACTATACTGTGAACACGTTGAAGTTAACGCATAGAAGGTCAATAAGGGAACACTGAACACATTGAAGGTTAAGGTTCCTTATTACCTATATTTTACTTTTTTAGTTAGAAAATTCTGCAGTCCTAAATTTAAGATACAGAAGTAACTTGTTTTGATTTACAAAACCTATTTGGCTGATTCAAAATATACTTTTAATGGTATTAATTCAATATCTGTAATTGGAATATTGGCCTAGAGTAGAGGTGGAGTACCTTTTTACCATGAGAGACCACATTTAAATAAAGCAGTGATAAAGGAGGCCAAATAAGCTGATATACATATGAAATTTTGTGAAATTATTATAAATTTATTTGTAATTTTATCAGGTAGTGCATTATATAAAAATGCAAAAAACATTGCCATTTATTAAAAATGAAAATTTACAATATAAAATATTTTTGTATTTACTACATAAGGCTTAATAACTGATTATGACATTAATATTTAATAATTTTTTAATAAATAGCTACATTTATTTAAAGTTTGTTTCTAATAAAAATAATGAAACAAGTATTTTTCAATAAATATTTCTTGTTGTAATTCACCTTCTAAATTGAAATATTTGTGTTCTTTAAGAGTTAAATAATTAGCATTCACTTTTTTGGTGGATTTGGGAATTGCTATAGCAACAGGGTTAGTATATATCAAGTAGGGATGAACCCTAGGACCAAAACACAAGAATTTCTATTGTTGGACATTGGCAAATTGAATAGTGTTCAAGAATGGCAATAATTTCAGACTATGAAAAACTGCTGCTTTCTAATTCATGTTATACTCCATAGATGGCAGCATCTTATTTAATTATATTAATTTTCAAAGTGTCATGATCTATATAATTAAAGATTGATTAATGCAGATTGAGGCAGTTTAACACTGACTCTGGTTAATTACTGCACTTGTCCTCTGAATAAGGCGCTTATATATACAGTGCACACCGGCTAAATGAGACATTTGTAGTGAAATGGGTTATGATTTTCTAATTTTTAAAGCTCACACATTTTCATTTTACTTCTTAAAATCTTCAAATTTTTCATCATTTTGCAAATGAATACATTTTTAAAATTTAATAATTAAAACAAATTTAGGAAAACTTCATTGTAAATTTTATTTAGACATTTTTTTTTCTGTGTTAGGATTTTTTTTTTCTTTATGAGTTTGTATTTGCTGTTGCATATTAAATGTTTGTAAATAATTGTTTGTATATAATTGTTTGTATATAATTGTTTGTGTATATGTAGACTGAAAAATTTACTTCTGATGGCATTCATACATCTCCAATCACAGCATTAGAGTGGGATAAAAGTGGTGTTAAGTTTTTTAGTGGTGATGAGAATGGAGTTGTAGTTTGTACAGAAATAGATTACTCCGAAGTAAGAATTGTATTTATTTAATATTATTTTCTTTTTCTTTTTGTATTTTCACATTATGATTATCAGTTATGTTTTTATTCTGGAAACTTTCTTCAGTGTCATTGTGTATAAAAAGTTGTTGACAAGTGATGTACCAAATATGCTTTCAGTTTAATAAATTATCACATTAATTATTAGCTTGAGCAAAAAAATAAAACTTTTAAATTTATCTAACAAAAAACAGTATTGATTAAATATACTAACATTGATTTGGGTAAAAAAAAACAACCTAATATCAGTTAGGTTATGGGCTTTGCTTATAAAGCGTGAAAACAAATCGTTTAAATAATTTAGAACTTCGCCACATTTCAGAAACTTTTAAAGCAAACTGAAAAGTTTTGCACACAATTATAAAATTTGGTTATCCAAAGAAAATTCCATGCAAAAAATGAATTTTAGTAAATTTGTATTTATTATTTTATTAAACATTAGACGAAAAAATTTTAAATTGTAAGGTATACAATTTTTCATATAATCTTAAACTAAGTAATTTTGCATAGCAAAATTTGAACAAAATCAATTGAATAATTCCTGAGAAGTGAAATTTTAAAGTGGTCAAATATTTAAAATTCTATTTCTCAAGAACTATATAACCGATTTTGCTCAAATTTGGTTTTTTGCCCTGTAAAATTACATATTTTAAAATGACGTAAAAAATTGTATTTCAAACTTTTTTCGACTATTATTAAATAAAGTGATAATAAATAAATGTTTATTAATCTGACAAAATACGCCAAAAAAGAAATTAACATTAAAGGGTTCAAACTTTGGATCGTTCTTTTGACCAAACTATGTGGGTATTTTCCAGATTGTGGCTACCCCCTATATTTTGAGGGTCAGAAATCTGTTTCCATTGAAAAAAAGTATGCTAATTCAGGGTAAATATGTTTTTTTGTCTGATTTCTAAGCTTAAAATATTGTCTGCACTAATTAATTAGCATATTTGTGGTCACCCCCTCGAACCATTAAGATTGAGTCCTAGAACATGAATATCCAATTATTAGATCAAAAGTTATTCAGGGGGTAGTTTTTTCTACCTTGTACGCAAATATAAACACTCTGCTTTATTTCTATGGATGTTCTTGTCGAAAGGTTAACTGGTAGTGTGTGATTTTAAGATTACCCAACATTTTATCTTTTTCTTTTTATTAAATTCTTAATTTAAAATATTTTGTTTATACCAAACCATTGTCATGATGTTTAATTTTTGCTTGCAGCATCTAAGTAGATCCAAGGTTTTGTTAAAGGAGCAGACGAAGATTGTACAAATAAGTCATAATAAATTATACCTGATTGTGTCATCTCTATTTCGAGCTTTAATTTATTCATTTGAAAACCAAACAATTGCACAGATCGGACAAAAGGAAAGGAAATGGTAAGAGAACAATTTCCATTTCAAAGTCATTCTAGATAATTTGTTTAATAACAATAAAGCAATTTCAAATTTAGATTGTTTTTTGTTCTTTTCATGAAGAATATGAACCATAATATGATTTTACTTAAAATCAAACTTGTGTTGTCATTTTTTAGAGAGTTTGATTGAAGTATTTACAAACATTTAAGGTTTTTGAAAATTATTTTTTCTAGTAGTAGTGAACTACACCAGAAGTTTTTAAAATGCATAGAATTTTTACAAAACTGATCAGATTTGAAAAATATGTTCATTTGCCCGTTTGATCTTTCATATATCTGTTTAAATTATTATGTAAGAACTATGAGAATCATTTAGACCCGTGGTCGGCAAACTTATTAGCCAAAGAGCCAAATATGAACATTACAACAATTTTTAAAAAAATTGGAAACCAAATCTGCTTGTTTAGTAAACTTTTATAACAGTAAATAAGTAGTACACTAAATAAAACTAAATTTCATACTTAATAAATATTTATTAATGCGAACAATGCCCACTACTTTAGAAAAAGTATGCGCGCTCATGCTTGTGGTACCTTTGTATCACAACGGAGTACGCTGTAACCATACGAACAATTTCAGCCGGTAGCTTGTACATGGTTTGTGTTAACGTTTACGAAAACTAATAAAATTAAACTCGATGTTCGTTACGTATTTTTACAACAATATAAAATTTTAAATACCTATCCATCTCTTAACTTAAACAAAAAATTATACATGTTCTCGATATACAGAAGAATTTTAATTTATCAAAATAAGATATAATTTTTTTTTTACAAATTTTTTTTTTAAATGAAAATATTATTGCGCCTTCCGTGGATATTTGTGATAAAGCCGCACTTAAGGAGCTAAAGAGCCACATGCGGCTCTGGAGCCGCACTTTGCCGACCACTGATTTAGACGAACAAATTGGGGATAGGGCTTGGAGGGTGACTCTACCTTAATCCCAAATCACCCCAGACGGAATGCAGTTGGCAGCTAGGCATGACTGTCTTGCTGCTTACATCTACAGACTCAAGTACCTTTCTTACTCAAATTGTATTCAGTGCAAGGAGGACACTGCTGTGGTCAATGTGCAGGTGGGGGACCACTTGGATCAGTCTGTGAAGGGACTGAGGGTGTGCGATATTGGTCCTCATTAAACTGTTCTACCCTAAAGTACTCGAATTTGCATGCAAGTCGTCGGGGTTACCGAAGCAGGGGTGCCATCCCCTCTGCAGAGGATCGAAATTGTGATGGTATGTCTTCGGATCATCCTCAGGAATGTTTCTCAGACTGTCGCTAATAGCTCATTGTGTAGCTCTAGTGTGATGTAAATAAACTACAAGGAGGACACCCTGATGAAAGCTGAGCACCTGGAGGTTTGCTGGGCAGTGGTAGGAAATATATATGACAGATACTGGAGGGGTCTCGAGCTATTACAAGCCATGCAAACGGGATGACTTTCTAATAACTTTTGGTTAATATTTTTGGTATTTTTTATACTTTTCTATGTTCTAATGTTTTCATTGTTTTTAATGCTCTAATTTTTTAAATGTTTATAATTTTTTGATGTTTTCTAGTTACAGATTTTATTAGATGTTCATTTATGTTTAATGCTTTTTCTACGAGTACGCTTGCGTGGTGTGTTTGCACTCTCTAGCGATTGATTTATGTATCAAGTGCTGCTGCTATTAAACAAATAAGATATTTAAATGTAGAAAAAAAAGTAAGCATCTATGCAACACCCCATTGTGAGCCTGAAGGTTATTGTGGTTAAGTTTCATAATTGATAAATGTTATGGTGCAATTAGTTGGTGCGCATTGTGGCCAGATTGTGCATCAACCGCCTAACATTCCTGAATTAGCTGGTGCCCATTTGTCTGTTGCTGGGTAGGCAAGTTATCTCTAGGGTTCAAACCCTAATACTTCTCAATGTCATGTAGTAGTATATGGTAGAAGTGAACAAAAATCTTTATTCTAATTTGTTAAATTATTAATACTTCGCCATTGCTACAACTAGGAAAAGTACTTTTTTAAACTATCAGAGTATGGTTATTGTTGGAGGGTATTTATTACCTTTAGTTCTTTTTTATGTACGTTAGCAGTGGTCTGTCCAGGCCGAATTTACTAACGTTTAGCGGTACCTTCACAAATTTAAATTTAGGTAAAACGGTAGATTCACAAATTCAACTTTAGGAAAAATGGTAGTTTCACAAAATACTTTTTCTTAAAATTTATTTTTGTATTCCTTAAGAAGAGATAAATCTATATTTTTACCATGTTTTTGTATTGATTTTTTAATATAATTTTAAATTTTTCACGAATTGTGTCAAAATTTTCACAAAATAGGTACCTTTCAGAAAAACCTAGACAGACCCCTGGTTAGATTTGTGTAAAAAAAAAAAACTTTTCACATTTTAAAACTGGACAATGTTCAAAATTTTATTGAGCTTATTCTGTTTAGAATCAACATAATTTATGTTTTGCAACATTAACATAATGAGATACTGTATTTGCTAGCTTATTTTTTTTATTTGCAAAATAACTCTAGAGGTAGGTATTTTCTTTACGTCGTACTAGAGCTGCACAATGGGCTGTTGGTTACGGTCTGGGAAACATCCCCGAGGATGATCCGAAGACATGCCATCACAAATTTGATCCTCCGCTTTGGTAGCCCGAGAACCTTCATGTGAGGTCGAGCTTTTTACGGTAGAACAATTTAACGAGGACTGATACTGCACTCCCCCAGTCCCTATGTAGGCTCGTCGAAGTGGTTAGCCACACGCTTACTGATGGCAGCCAGTGATGCTTGACTTCAGTGTTCTACTGGGAACCATAACTTTGCGATCAGTCTACAGCGGAACAAATAACTCTAGAATTTTTTATTATTTTTCTTTTACTACTCATTCTCGACCATTATTCCATTGTCATTTTTAAATTTTAAGAATTCGTAGTTCTACATATTTATAAGTTGTGTTGTAAGAATAAATAGATATTCTATTGTCAAAATGGCTGTTGATCTTTACTTTTTGAATGTTATTATAATGGATTATATATTTAATACTGGCAGTTTTTTTATTTGTTATAAAATTGCTTAGTTATTAATTTCCTGAAACATGCGAAAATGTCTTATTTATAACTATATTAAATGTATAAACCATAATATATCAGTGTAATCTTTGAATTTCAAAATTGATGATTTTTTGTTTGTTCCAGCTTTGGCCCATTTGGAGCTGTCATTATGGATTTGTATGACTCACATGACAACTATGTCATCTATGCTTCTCGTCCTGGTCAAAGGCTATGGAAGTCTGATAAATCCGGAATCATTCAAGAAACCATGATTTTCAAAACCGCACTTTCAGAACTTCACCCTATAATTACATTAGAAAAACAGGATACAAAACCATGGAGCTTGACTGATATTCAGTTTGGGCAACTGAAGCCTTTTATTGATAATTACCTTGTGATATATTCTGATACTAGCATCTTATTAATCGATCCTACACACAATTCCATTGTCGCTAGCTGTCCAAAGCTGGATCCTATTGTAGATGTTTGCACAAGCAATGAGGAAATTTTTATCTTACGAGGTCTTCGAGATCTTATTAGAATATCTTCTTATCCTGATCCTTTTGTATGTGATAAAGGTAATAAAAGATTCAATTTTTTTAAATCAAATTATACTTACACAATGTGCATAGCTTTATATATATATTTTAAAATTTTGTTTCAGTAAATGAATAATTATTGATCTTTTAAAATCTCAACGTACTTTATGTCTGTTATAGTTTGCAGGACTTGAAAATTCTAAAAAATTTTTCTTGCTCTCACTGATTTGTTTGCAAACTGCATGGCTAAGTGACACTTTTAAATGGTAGACTGGTACTTTATTTGCGTCGCACTAGAGCTGCACAATAGGCTATTGGTGACGGTTTAGGAAATGTCCCTGCAGATTTCTTTCATATCCATTGTTGAACAGCTGACCCAATTTTGGGTTTACGACTACTGATGTTCGACTCCGTAACCTTGTAATTTTGAACCAATCCAGAAGACAAGGAAATCCTGGATCAGTACTCCCAGTGGTATTGATTTGTTATGGGAGCATGGAGGACTTCGCAACTCGACAGATTTAACGTGCACCTGTCACCATTTATTACATGGGAAGTCTTCCGCCAGCCTGGGATCGATATCTTCGACATGGATCCAGTGCCCCTACCAACCATGCTATCCCGGCCCTCCTGCGGATGGTTTGAAGATATGCCATTGCAATTTTGATCCTCTGCAGAGAGGATGACTCCTCTGCTTTGGTAGCCCAATGACCTGTCGACCTGAAAGTCGAGCACTTTACGGTAGAACAGTTTAAACCCTTCAACATGCTTAGTGTTATCAATTGTAATTAATTTTTCTCTACTTAGACTGTCCTCTTCCAAAATTTTTCCTAGACTGCCCTCTTTTCATAAATTGATCTAATTGATTTAAAATTTATTTTTCTTTTGAGCTCTGCAAAATCTTGGTCCAGGCAGTTTTTCATCTATTTAAGATCTTACTCTTATTCTTTGGAAGAAAAGAGGGGTACTATTAAATACTTTTTGTATTATTCGTTCTAGATTCATTCTGAGAAACTGTCATTTTTTCCACGAAATCAATTTTTCCTATTGTCTCATGTGTTTTAATTGTATGAAAATATATAAATCTTTAAAGGAGGTTGTGCAATGAACTACTGAGTATAGTTTATACTTTTTAATGTACTTTTGCTTCTTCTGTGGAAAAGTTAAGTAATCGATTAATCTTAGATGAAACTTATGTTGAATCTTTCAGTAATCTCTAAATAAAATCTGCTGTAACATACTTGATCCTGTAATCAACCACAGAAAGTAAGAGAGAATGTGTAATAAAGTGATTTTAATGAATTTGCATAGATTTATTTTTAATTCATTGCTTTCTTAAATAGTTATTAGTTTGATTAGTTAATTAAAAACCAAAGCAATTTTATTTTTTAACTTTATACACCTTAATTGTTGATCACTTGCTTAAGTTTGTGATGTATTTTTTAAAAGCTTATGAAATATCATTTTGTGATGATTCATTTTGTCTATTAATTTTGAAATAATTAATTCTGTTTATTAATTTTGTCAAGGATATTTTTTTTATTACCATTAGAAAAGTGTCCCTGAGCTATTTTAACTCTTTGGGGGTACACAATTTTTAAAATATGTCATTAGAAAAACAAAAGTGAATGAAAATTTGCCATAAGTGTGCGCTTTTGAACTTTATACATTCTTAGGGCATTCTCCAGCGTTACATATAGATTCTTCATCCTCGCATATACATACTCCAGCAATGGAAATTTAGTGGTCCAATACGACCGCCTAGGTATTCATATAGTGGTCTGAAATTAATATGGTAGACTAACCTGAGGAAAAAAATATTGAACTTTACAATTGCATGACTCATGTTATGGTACCCATCAAAAGTTATTAATTGCTATCCATTGCACCTTAAAGCTAATTAGGTTCCTTACCCCATGATGATTGAAGATTAGAATTTATTAAGTGTAGTAAAAAATTAAGTGAAGAAAAAAAAATTAAAATAATGTTAGTAAATAGATTCAATGTATATATTAAAATGCTGAGACCAAAACAGAGAAAGTAAAAACTACATTAAAATACAAAGTAAAACTACATACTACATTAAAAATTATCTAAAAATTCTAAATGAAGCAAATTTTTAAAGAGCAAGATATTATATTTGATTGACGAACAATTACATCATTAGTACATGAAGAAATACCTGAGTTTATGGTGCCACAAAAGAGAAATATGTATATACGCTATAATAGTTATCCTCATTTATATCAATAAGCAATATAATAAAAGTTTCAAAATAACAGTTATTCTATTTGAAAATATTTTACAACTGAAACACTAACCTAATGACACACTAACCTTTCGACGTAATGAAAGTTTTAAAATAACGGTTATTCCTTTTGGAAAAATCTTAAAACTGAAACACTAACCTACGTGTAGAATAAAATTAGTGCAAAATTCTTTTTAAAAAAGCATGGATTTAGATGCAGATTCTTTTGTTACTATTTTGTAACTTCCCAACCGATTTCAAGGTGACAATATTGTCACCCATGCAAGTTTGGTCCCAGCTACTTTTGATAATCAAGGTCCTACTCTGTTTCCTTCTTCTAATAACTCCTTCATTAGTTAGCTTTAAATATTCAAAAAATTAAATTTGTACAAAAATTCACTTATATTTATAGTTTGAGAATAAAGTTTGTTAAATATGATTAATTTTGAAAACTTGAATTATTTAAATTTTATTTTTATCATATTTTTTAATTTTTTTCAATAAATGTTATAATGTTAAATAAAAATATATTTTTTCTATGTTTAGTGCCTGTTGAACAATCTCTCTTTGAAGAACTGTTAACCCCTTTGAAAGAATTCGGTACATTTGTCAAAGAACGAAGTGATTCCTTTGCCGTTCAGAGTGAGAATGTAAACATATTTGATTGGCTGAAGAAGAAACGATCTGCGAGCACCCCACCTCCTATATCAGAAAGCACCACTAGTGATTTAGAAATGATTTCAAGAAATTCAGAAATGTTGCCCCAAGTTGTAACTTTGAATGCGGATGAGTTACTGCCTGTTGTTATTAATCAAGTGCCTGAACCTTGCATTCCAGCTATTAATATTACAGTTAATGATGAAGTTGATGAAATTGTTTACAAACGTACAAAGAAAAAGAAACCCAAAAAAGGTACTTCATTTGTTTAGTACATCATTGTTATATAGCTAAGTATTTTTTGTTGTCGTTGGCCTTAAAGGCAGAGGGGGTGCGGTTGTTCTTGTTTCCCTGTGGCGCCATCTATAGCTCAGAATTCGACTTCTGCCACACCCATACATCACACCAGTTTATAGGGTGAACCTATTCACCGGCGAACAGGGCGAATCGGCCGAAGTCAACACCCATTCATTCATCCGCAGATCGTATTTTGATCTGAACCGGAGAACGATCAATCTCCAATTCAGTCCCCCCAGAGGTATTGATATGTTATGGGAACACGGAGGACTTTCTGACCAGACAGATTTAACGTACACCGGTCACCATTTACCACACAGGGAGTCTTCGGCGGGCTGGATTCGAACTACCTTTTTCACAAATGTGAGTCCAGCACCCTGACAACCAGGTTATCCTGGCCAGCTAAGTATTTAATTACATTATTACAGCACTCGATCACAGCAGCCCATTGAGGGCCAGAGGGTCATGGAGGTTAAAGTTGCTCTATTTCAGGATAGACATCATGACTGTTGCAATGAATGAGTATTGTGCACAAGCTGTCTTTATTTTCAAAACAAGCTGGTACCCATTAATCTAAAGCTGGGTGGGCTATCTAAATGTTTGTAAATTTTTCATTCAAGAAAAAAAATTCTCTTAATACATTTTAATAGTTAAAAAAGCAAGCAATGTATGTAAATTGTTATCTTGAGTGCCTACTATTTATCTGTGATCAAAAGGGTTTAAATCAGAAGTTTTAGCATTACTGGCTGTGATATTAGAATACATTGTTTTATTATTAGTATGTGTTTTAATCCAGAAATGGCACTGCAATTCTGGTTCTTTTTAGTTTAATTGTCCTTCTTTAAAAGGATGCTGTTTTTTCCTGACAAGCTAAATCAATAAAAGCTATAAAAAAACTGATTTTTTTGGTTTGCCAGTTGCTTTTAACTTTTTAGGGAATGGGGTTACAGTCATTTTGTTTTATTGCTAAAAAAGAAAGTTAAACTTACTTTGTGCCCAGCTAATAAAAAAGAACCAATTTTTTTATGTGGTTGTCCAGACGTTTTATGCTTAAAAACTATGTATGTATATGGATTTTTATGTTGCAGCTTTATTAAGCAAAATGTATAAAAGCATTTTTAAGCTTCGAAGTTAAATTCAAATTTATTCGAATTTTTTTTAATCATATTTGTTACATCTTGCTTTTCATCTAAATTTAATTTATGTCTTTTTTGTGAGTCATGAGTTTTGTGGGCTAGTTTTCTGTGTCAGTTTTCACTTTTACTTATTTAGTAACAATTGCTGACCAATAATTGATGATCTTGATTTAAAACAAATGCGAAGTTACTGAAATGTTAGTACAGTAAATATAAAAAAGTAACAAATTCATTAGTTTCAAAGCTCAGTTTATTTTCTTCATATCTCAACTAATTTATTCCTCAAAACAACATTCCAGTTTATTTTGAAATTATATAATTTTCTCAAAATCTTTTAAATTTTAGTTAACTTCTTCCATTTGTTCTCTGCATCTCCCGTTTTCTGTTATTTTTTTCTATTTTTATATATTAATATCTGAATTCAGACTTGTTTAGAACTTCATTTTTTTTAAAATTTACTTAATGCCTCTGTTTTTGATTCAGTTATGATCAGGGACCCTGTGCCAAAATATCTTCGTTGCTCCAGTTCAGCTTCCAGATAATAAGTTAAAGCTTCAGCTCAGCTCCTAGATAATAAGTTGAAGCTTCAGCTCTGGCTCTACTAAGGCTCTAGCAATTTGCTATATATTTATGGGCACTTTGGAGTATCAAATTTTAATTAAAAAATATTATTTTTAAAAAAGATTATTAGAAAAATAATGTAATAATCAGCTCTCACTGTAAATACAAATTTAATTCACAGTTGAGTTATTCCATTCATTTTTAGGAATAGAGTTGAATCTATTAAATACTCCTTCATATTTAATCTTAAATCCTTATAAATGTATTTTAATACTTAGAATAGTCTATTTACAGCAACTTGGATAACGGACAATGCTATTACAATACGACAAACTACTTGAATATATGTAGGTTATACAATAAAATTGCGGAAGCTATGGAGCATGAGGAGATTTAGAGTTACAGCTCTGGCTGCAGCTCCAGAGAAAACACAGCTCTGAATTTCCTGCTTATTATAGTTTAAATCACTATCAGTAAGGTTTTTTTTTTAATTATAATTTCCATTAAATAACTTTCTGAATTGATTTTTTCAAAATGTATATTTAAGCACTTTTCTGTATCAAACAACTGTTGTGTAATCCTTTTGTAAAGTAAAGTATTCCTGCAACAGCTCATTGTGAGCCAGGGGGTCATGGTGGTTAAGGCTCCACAATTTCGTGACCAACAGCATGGTAGTGGCAATGTGGTTAGGCCGTCTTTACTTCCCAGGCAAGCTTATAGCCATGGATCTGACGTCACTGGGGATTGAACCTTAGTTCTTCACAATGACAGTTCGGTGCCTTAACCACTGAGTTATTGTGAGTCATTTAATCCTTTTAATGTGAAGTTATTTTGCTTATTGAACTTTTATTATATAATAATAATAATATGTTTTACTTAAAAAACTGTTTTGTATAACTAAACTGGTTAGGTTTTTTTAACATGACTGCTAATTTTACTTGCTCTTTCAGTTCGATTTCGGTCCAAAAGTCCTAAAAGCGAAAGAAAAGCTTTAGAATCTTTGGAAGCGAATAAAGACGCAACTAATGATAACACTGCCAAAACTATTGAATTAACTTCTCCTGTTGACGATCAATCTATCGATGCCACTGGCGATACAAATCAAATGCATACAAGTCATGTTGATACAACAGTTTTTCCAAATGAAAATATATCTGATACAAATACAACAAACAACATTTCCGATCCGTCATCCGAAGATCCTAGTCATGATCAAATTAATAATAATTCATCACAACATAGTGAATCGAGTAAAGACAATAACAGTAATGATACATCTTCAGAAATCTCTGTAGACACTAATGCTTCGGAATCCAGTAAAACGGAATGTGATCCTGACGATATCTATTTCCCTTGTGTTTCCCCTTCAACAGTTGATAGCAAAACAGATCTACCCACCCTAGAGAACCAGACATCATCAACTAGTGAAGATACGTCTGTTACCTCTGTAGATATTCTAGAAAATGAGCCTCTAAAATATGGTGTCGAATGGGTCGAATACAAAACTCCGGACAGACTTTTGGATCTTTGTATTAGTGACTATCATATATATTGTGTTGATGTGCAAAATAGGATTTTTATTTCCCATTATCCCGTTTTGGGGATGCACTGGATCGAAATTTGCCAACCTGCTGAGAAAATAGCCGTATCGCCTTCTGACACGATCGTATGGATTTTGTATAAGGGAACTGTTTATGCGGCTGTTCAGAAATCCGCTACGAGGTGGCTTGAGGCTGAGTGGGTGCATATTGCGCGCGATGTTGTGTCCATAGCTGTTGAGGATAATCGTGGATGGTGAGTCTCCTTGATTTCCAATTTTTATTGATGAATTTGTTTTTTTTTCTTTTAATTTTTTTATACTATTTTTTTGGTACTTAACCATTTCGTTATAATATTATTGAGACCAGTGATGGGAAATTAATTGTGGTAATAGGTACTGCTAGTAATGCTATGTCTGGGTAGGCAGTCATTAAATGTCTCAACTTTAGGATTCATTTTTGCTTGATTTTAAATTTTCTTAAAATTTGCTTAATTTTTTTTTGATTTGTTGGAAATATATGATTAATTTAAAATAACTTAAACTTTGTGTAATATTCTCATATATCATACTTGTGTAATATCAAGTTGGTTTTAACCTTAAAACTAGGATGAGGTTTATGAGTTAAACCCCTTGCCAGTGTCACCCGAATCCAGTTCTGGTAACTACTACGTGCAGTATTTGTAATGCCCGAACTGACTTCGGGCAAGAGAAAAAATTAAGGTTTCTATTTTCTGAAGCCTGAGCTGAGTTCGTTTCGACTTTAGTATACTTAATTCACTATTTACCTAATAGATGGCATTAGTGGTCCTAGTTTTTCACCAATTACGACTTCAGTCGAGGGAGAGAAAATGTGGGTTCAGGGAGGGAAAAGATTTGTAAAATTTATGTATTGAAAATCATATTGTTGTGTTTTTTATATTATATTATACTAGTTATATTATATTTAGCTTCAAAATTTTGTTTAATTTGCTCTAATTGAATAAGATGTGTGTGTAATCCATTACTTTTTTATGAGTATGTAAAAATTATAAATACAGTAGTTAATGCGATTAAAATTTTATTTTTGTAATAAAAAACCATTTCCTAACTTTTATATTAATTTAAAGAACAAAATTAAACAGGCAAAAAAATTTTCAATTTTTGGTTACTTTTTCTGAAATATATGTCACTGTTAATGGGTTAAACACACTTAAAGGTTAAATGTGAGAAAACATAATTTTTTTCTTATTATTCAACTATAAATTTTCCTTTTTTTACAACATAGGTATGTTACCTCTGCAGGTCTGTTAGTGAAATTGCAAAATTTGTCTGCTTCCAAACCTTTTGACTATCCTGAAACAATTACGTGTGATCTACATTTACAGAAAATTACTTCTAGAGAAGGACTTCTTTGGGCAATTACTACTGGGGGTACTTTGCATTGTTGGAACAGTAATGTAAAAGAGAAAAAGAAATCAAAGAACAAATGGGAAGAAATAAAGTAAGTGCCTCGTGTGGTATTTTAGAAGTCCATTAAAGTAATGCTCACACCGCTTTTGGAGGGCTAGGGCTCATGAGTTTTATTCTAGCAGCCGATAAAACAACCATTATGTATACCCAGCAAGGTGTATTTTAAATTTGTTGTAACTGAAAAATCCTCTCATTCTTTTTGGTCTGAAATTTGCAGAGAGAGGTATCAGCTTGGGCATTGTCTACATTGTCTGACCACAGTCAAAATTATATGGCATCTCTACCATAGTAAAAAAAAAATAGATCTCTAGCAAACAGGGCTAGGTGCTTCGCCATGGTTAGGCAGTGTGCAGTATTTTAGAAAGTTCTTTAATGTAATTAAAAGTATTTTTGTATTTAATTGAATAGTTTGATTTTAAAATGAACACTGAAATAACAGATATTATTTTTATTCAGGTGATTGAGTTTATACATTTAAATAATCTGCAGATCTACATTAGATTCATTTAGATATATTTATATGTTTGAATGTGTTTTTAAAATAAAAAAAAAATTATTTACATTTATTTGATCATGTGCTATAAACTTATTAACATTAGGCGGGCCACACACTGAGGAGGCAAGCGATAAGAAAGAGACGTATAGGTGGTGAATTCCTATACTTCTGCATTAGGATTCGCACAGGTAATATGCACATGCTAATGCAAAAGTATAGGAATCTGCTTCTTGTGCATCTCTTACTTACTGCTTGTCTCCTTAGTGTGTGGCCTGCCTAAGATCTAAGAATTTTTTTAAAAAATTTAGTTTATGTAATATGTCCTGCATTGTTTTTTTTTCTTCTGTAAAATAAATTTTTCCTTTTACCTATTGTAAAGGAAAGAGTGCAAAATATAATGATGCATACTTTGTTAAAATTAAAGTGACAGTTAAATAGTTTTTCCTAGGAAAGAAATTAAAACTTCTTAAACTGCTTTAGCAGATGAGCTAAATATTATTTCAAAGCGATATTGATCAGTTCGGATACCATGCTTGGTAAGTTTTATGGTACGTAAAACGACCCCCGTAGCACAAAATTCTGTAGAACTCATAGCCTCCATTTACTTAGTTTTGTGTTCTATAATAAGATATTCTGCTTCATATTTAATGTACGGTACAGAATCCGTTATCCGGAAATCAGAAAACCGAAAAACCAACAAACCGGAACGAAATTCGATACATTTTAAAAATGTATTTTTCCTCATAAGATTTTAGGATTTTTCTTTCTTTATTGAAAGACCTTACCATCATTTTGGAAATAATCATTAGTGTATTACTTCATCGTTTTTTCTTCTTTTTAAGATTATTTCTGAATTTTTTTTTTAGTAGGTTTTACAATAAAAAAACGGCTTTTTGTAGCGATTCAGAAAACCGGAAAAATCAGTTATCCGGAATAGCGATGGCCCCGATCGTTCCGGATAATCAGTTCCCTACTACATGTTTTTGCTAACTCATTATGTATGTTTGTAAATGTATTGCATGCTTAATTTAATATTAAAAAAATATATGATAAAGCTTATTATTTTGCTCAAAATGCAATTTTTTACTGAATAAATGTATAAATATTCTAGATTGGAAGAGAATGTAGAAATAAACAGTATTTGTCTTGGTGTTCAGCAAACTGGATGGGTAGTTGATAATAATGGTATCATCAAATTTTTCATTGGCGTGACACCCGAAACGCCTACAGGAATCGGGAAGCCATGGGAGGTATGAGATTTTAATGATAAGGAATCTGTAGTGCTTGAAATTAGAAATAATTTATTATATCTTTAATGCACTTTTATCATGCAAATGAACAACTAGTCATCTTTTAATTTTATTAGAGAGCAAAGTTACCTGTTAACCGACAGGGTTGCCACTCCACAGGGAGAATAAGAAAAACCTAGAAAATACAGGGAATTTGAAAATTTTGAGTTTTACCTTACAAACTGGAAAAATACAGGGAATTTTATTTCTTATTTTTCACTCCACAGGGAGAACAAGGAAATCTAGAAGATACAGGGAATTTAAAAATTACCTAATACTATTACATGGAAAATGCGGAGAATTTTGAATTTTCCCTTACAATCTTGGGAAAATACAGAGAATGTTATTTCTTATTTTTGTCTTTTCAAAAGTGATAACCACTCAAAGTACATTTTCTGGGATATTTAAGGATGATATTTCTGCTATACTAAACTATTTCATTTACGATAGCATTATTTGTGTTAAATAGGTTGAGCTGTTCCTTATTTCTTTAAGTTCTTCAAACAATTGAATCTAGTATAGTTAGCCTAATGTAGTTCAGACAAGAGCACAGTGATTGTGTGTTTCCTCTTAATATATTGTGTATTATACGTATAGGGAAAACGCAGGGAATTTTTTTCCCTCCTGATTTGAGTGGCAACCATGATTTGAGTGGCAACTAACTGCCAGATCTTAAATATTTGGCGGAACTTTATTCGAAATGTAAACAGTTTTGAAGTGTACTTGTTTCTCTCAAAACAGGTCTGTTTATGTAACAAAACTGGTTGCACCTCTTTCCTGAATTTAAATAACAGAAAAAGTTGAGGCAAATATTCACAGAGAAAGCGAAACAGTTAAGATATTCAGCCCATCACTAGTCGTCTATTTGAAGTCAAAATTATTTTTCTTTTTCTTTGCCCACTATTAAACAAAAATTTCTGTTTTTTTTGCATCCTTCCAGTTTAGTTTTATTTAATGATTTTAAGTCTATTTTGTCATCAAATACCAATTTTAAAATATTCACTAAATTAAGTTTACTTGTATCTTTTATGTTTCTATTTACAATTAAAATTTTTTATTTATTTATCTGATTTAATATGGTACTAAATGTCTGCAGTGGCATGAACTCACTGTTAAATCGAAGAAAGGGTTTTTGTTAAACTAATGAACCAATCAGTCACTTTTGTTTCGGTTAATGATTTTTATTATAGGTAGAGCTAGAGTCATTGTGGCTCAGGGGGTTGATTTGAATTCCGCACCTGGCTTGCACTGACCACAGTGCTGCCGTAAAAATATTCTCAGTGGAGATGGATCATGGGTTAAAGTCCCCTTGCCGTTAGACTAACTGTGGAAAGTTTTCATGGTTTTCCTCTCCATGCAACGCAAATGCGGGTTAGTTCCATCAAAAAAAGTACTCCAGGAAGAAAATCTTTTTTTGCAATACTTGATCCTTACTGTTAATTTTACTTTTTGCATATTTCGTCATATTTCCAGAACTTTTTTTAACGAATCGAAAATGTTTTGCTCACAATTTCGAAATTCGTGTATTCAAAGATAATTCCTGGCAAAAATAAATTTTAATAAATATTTATTATTTTATTTAATAATACTTGGAAAAATTTTGAATTGTAAAGGTATGCAGTTTTTTGCATCTTCAAAGTATGGAAATTTATATCTCAAAATGCAAAATTCGATTGTAATCAACTGAATAGCTCCTGAGAAATGGAATTTTAGTTTCGTCGTATCTCTGGAACTTTTTAAGCAAACTGAAAATTTTTTGCACACAATTATAAAATTTAAGTATCCAAAGAAAACTCCATGCAAAAAGTGAATTTTAGTAAATATTTATTTTTTATCATTTTATTAAATATTAGCCGAATTTTAAATTGTAAGGTATACAATACAATTTTTCTCATAATTTTAAATTATGTAATTTTACATAGGAAAATGCAAAATTTGAGCAAAATCTGTTGAATAGTTCCTGAGAAGTCAAATTTTAAAGAGGTCAAATATTTAACATTTTATTTTTAAGGAACTTTATAACCGATTTTGCTCAAATTTTGGATTTTGCCATGAAGGATTACATACTTTAAAATGATGTAAAAAATTGCATATCTGACATTTCAAAATTTTTTGGACTGTTATTGAATAAAATGATAAATATTTAACGTCTGACCTAATTAATTATCATATTTGAAGTCACCCTTTTGAAACATTAAGATTGAGTCCTAACGTGAAGATCGGATCATTAGATCATAAGTTATTCTGGGTGGTTCCTTTTATCTTTGGTGCACTGTATAAAAATTTATTTTTGCTAATTTCTTTTTCATGTTATTTTAGGTTGAGTCCAGTAAATATTTACTTCAAAATACTTCCCAGTTCCAAAAAACTATGCAGAAAGCATTTAATAATGATACCGTCCTAAACATGATCAAAGGAATTCAGCATATCTCATTATCTACATCTTCTCAGGGTATCTGGTTCTGTAAATCTTATGACAATCTTGTGTATGGCACTCAAAAAGGGATTATTGGTATGGCACATTGCATGATTTTTTACTGTTTTTCCCTTTCTTATAAATGAAATCACTTCAAATATTTTTTTAAAAATCCCTTTGTAGGTCACATGTGGGATGTAGTTATTCCTCAGGGCACATCTATTACCACAAAGTGGTCTTTACTGTCGGCGTCTGGTTTAACATCGTCTGAAGGTAAAATCCAAAATTTATATATTTTGTTAATCTATATCACATATTACAATTTTATTACCTTTTTAAAAGAATATTTGTAAAAAGGTACAAATTTTTGTTAGATAATATTTAAGTAAGGTTAACGAGGTAAGTTAACGTTTCACTCAAATGTATGAAAACTCATTGCAATGCATGAAACATTGAAGTACATGAGCAATTTACGCCAAAGCTGTTTGATTACTGTAAGCAATGCTATCCTCGGCTTCTATAATTGTTTGTTATATATAATTGCATCTCATATCTGAACAAGCTTAATTAACACACTTAAAAATTAATAATCTAATATTAATTAATATTTGTTAAACTTTACAGTTTATTTATTACAAGACTAAGCTTAGATTTTTCAGAGTTTTTTTCCCCTTTGAAAACTGGATATGCTTTTATTTAAACTGAAAAATTTGTGTTAAACTATTTTTTTTAATATCGTTCTTTGACATTAACAAAACATTAACTTATTTCTTTGACCTTGTTTAAATATTATCTAAAAATAATTTTAAGTTAACAATTTTTATGGATTTAAATGCCTTAGATATAATTCTTCAATGAGAATTATTAGTTATCCTTGAGTCTTCAAGTTTTCAAAAAGTATCTAAATATTCCTACTAAAAATATCAATATATAAATTATATCATATTTAAATTATATAACCTATAAATTGTGTTAAACTATTTTTTTTAATGTCATTCTTTAACATTGAAATTAACAAATCATTAACTTATCTCTTTGACCTTACTTAAATATATTATCTAAAAATAAGTTTTAGCCAATATTTTTTATGTATTTAAATGCCTTAGAATTCTTCAATAATAATTATTAATTATCATTAAGTCTTCAAGCTTTCAAAAAATATCTAAATATTCCAACTACAAAATTCATATATATTTATTAAGTAAAATATAAAACACAGGTTTTCAGAGCAATTGCTTAAGTCTTCATTGGAATTGTTGAAATATGTTACTAATATGAATAATGTTGGTAATTTAATTTTTGTTTAAGTATAGCTCTAATGATATATTTATTTCATGGTTTTTATGCCCTAGCTAACCCCACTCACAAAAACACTACAGTAATTGAAATTCAAAAACTATGGCATAAAGGTATTACTCTTAATTGGGTTAGAGCTCATGTGGGGACACTGGGTAATGAAGCGGCGGATCGGGCAGCCAAGGAAGCCATCAGTCTCGACCGAGTGGGTTTCACTGTCCAACTTACCCATGTACAGGTCAAATCGATAATCAATTAATATGTCATGACACGGTGGAAAAGCGAACGAACAAACGGCACTAAAGGACGGCAAACTTTTACATTTTTTAAAGATCCAAGAGCCACCAGACTGCAGGCAGATTTTTATCTAAATCGATTTCTTACAGACCATGGCATGTTCAGTAACCATCAATACCGCCTTTTCGGGAGATCCACAAACTGTAACTTCTGTGGTGAATTCCAGGATATAAGACATCTATTACTTGACTGTCCGGAATTCCAGATGCGTCGTGGCACTGACTTTCAAAATAATAATACTGAAACCCAACTCTTTTCTAATCTGCCTGCGGGAATACTATCAAATACATCATCAAAGTGACCCTAGAGAACATTTTAGACTGTACTTAAACTATAATACTTGAACTATTTCTTCTGATTCTTGAACTATTCCCTCCACCCTGCCAACATTTTAACTTTTTGCTTATTGATTTTAACTATCGACTTTTAAAACTTTCCACCTGCTTTTATCACCTTATCTGTTTACACAACGATGTTGGTTTTATATTTGTTGGATTTAATATGATTCGTCAATTTCAAGTTTTACTATTTCACCCAAGTTTTAATTTCCCATAGATTTTAAATTTGCTCATTTTAGTATTTGTAGTTAAATTACTTTTATGATTTTACTTGTTTTGGGGCTTTTCCCAGGTTTTAGAATTCACTTTTACACTATTGCTTAATATTAATCTTACTCGCCCGCCAAGTTCATGGGCTGTTTGCCATGTCTGATATGTATTTTATGTTTTGCACTGTTTTTTGGATTTTAATAAACATTTATCCGTATGCCCTAAATAAGGGCAGGTCGGGGTAAATTTTTCATATATTTCAACGAGACAGCTACTGGGATCAGGGTTGGCTTTTTGTGGGCAGAAACTGGTTATAACCGGTAAAAACTGGCAGAAACTAAAAAGACGTCTATATTAGTTCTAGTAATTGCTTAATGACATTTTGTTTAAGTTAACTGAAAAATATAACTCCATGTAACAGTAACAAAATTTTTAATTCATTGTTTGTAAATATATATTATTTTGTTTATATTAAATACTTGGAGTGCAGTATATAAAATATTTATATAAAGCAAATCGGACCCATTTCCTGAAACTTATTTTACCAGTCAAGTTTTGACAACTACCCCAGCTGCTACATTGTGGTCCAGTTTTAAAAAATATGCAATAGATGAAAGTTTTACAAATCTTGCTTGTTCCTTGATGGCGACGCCTGCTAGTTTCTGCTGGACTTGAGAGAATCTTGTCGAATTTCTCCTTAGTGCATAGTGAATTGAGAAATTGTTTAGGTTTAGAAACTGCATCAAAACTTGTCTTTTGTTATAGATTACTGCAGAGTGCAAACAATGTAATATTTGATTTTGAATGGTGATAATTTTGTTAACAAAGAAGCAGTAAAAAAAAACAAAAAAAAAACAGCCAAATTATCATTGACACCAGTGGTGTATAATTAATTCATTTTAGTGTAATAAGGTAATAGGAACCAAATATACTAATATAGTACCCGATATGAGTACTGTGGTGATAGCTTTTTACGGCACATTGATATGGATAAGTACCAAAATCTTATGTTAAATTTGAAATGTAAAAAAAATTGTCTTGGAGAAGAAAATGTTATTACTATAGTATATGGATATTAATTATGAATAAGGCCCGGATTTTGATGACATTTGCATTTTTTTGCATTTTTGGCCATTTTTTGTCTTTTAGAGCATTATTTTAGATTTATAGGGCATTTTTCTTGAAATTTTGGGGCGTATTTTGCATTTTAATGCATTTTTTAAAGTTTTCTGTTAATTTTTGAAAATTTTTATTATTTTTTTTATCAATTTTCATTATTACACTGGCTTCCAAACAATAAAGAAAATCTATAGGATATTAACAGGTGAAGCAACATCTTTTCAAATTGAAGAAGAATTGTCAGTAAGTAAGACCGTCTTTTTCAAGTACGCACCTATAACCAAAGAATATATAACCTATAACATCAGTAGACGTTGAAAGAAGCTTTTGCAGGAATGAAAATTTACTTTCAGACAAGAGACGCTCGTTTACATTTCAAATTATCAAAAAACGTTTAATAATTCAATGTAATTCTCATATTTAGTAATATTATGAGATAGAAGTTGTTATATCCATTAAAGTTTCTATACAAAATAAAAATATTTTGGTGTCAATATATTTTCCTTTTTTTGTTATTTTAGGATATAAAACATATTTTTCAAACTTTAATGAGCGTAGAACAAGTATTGCATTGCTTTATATCTTTTAAATGACTCATAATAATTTTAAAGAGCAAAACATTTTTTTAATTCAATATTTTTACTTTATTTAAGGCATTTTTTGCGCAATTTTTGCATTTTTAAGGGCATTTTTTGCCCTTTTTAAGGGCATTTTGTGCACTTTTTAAGGGCATTAGTTGAGATTTTTTAGGTCATCAAAATCCGGGCTCTAATTATGAATATTAATATATGGATATTAACTGTCCAGATTTTATTTTGATTTTTTTTATCAAAGAAATAAATTTTTTTAAATTAACAATTACATTTTTGTAATGTCATAATATTTTTTCAGCAAGCTTGCTTTAAAAATTATTTTATTCATTTTAGATTCTGTTTGGTGTGTTAATGCAACCGGAGAGATTTATTGTTTATCACTTTCTACAAATACCCTACTGGCTGTAGAATCTCCAAATGTGTCTGGTATTAAATGCTTGATTCCTAGCTTGCAATCTTTGTGGCTGTTGGCGGAAGATGGCTCTTTATACATAAGGAGAGGCATCACGCCTGGCTGCTTACAAGGAGTTTGGTGGCAAAATCTTGATTTGCATCAATTAGGTATGAGTTTTCTATAACCAATTGTTTGCATTTTATTTTATTTTATAACTGGTCTTGAATAGCAGACCCATTTTTGGTTATGCAGCTATCAATGATTTTATAACTTTGAACTCAACCCAGAAGAAAAGGGTACTCTTAGATTGAGTATGAAATAAACTGCCTTCATGGAGGACTTGCTGATGGAAATTAACACACATTTGTGTTTAATTTAATTTTATATTCTGTAACCGGCATTGAACTGCCGACCCGATTTCGGGTTTACGACTACCAATGAACTCCGTAGCTTTGTAATTTTGAACCCAATCCAGAACACAAGAGATCTCCTGGATCAAGTACTGGAAGAAACCCATAGGGACTTTCACCCATGATCCGTCTACCACTGAGGATATTTTATGCCAGCACTGTAGTTCGTGCAAGCTAGGTGCGGAATTCATATAGACCAGCCATTGCTGGGATTTGAACCCAGTTCGCCTTATTGGAAGGTGTACACTTTATCCCCTAAACCACAGCTAAATCCAGCTGAGTTTCATGGAAAGGAAAATCTCCCATGAATATCTCAATTTCAAAGGTAATCTACTCCATGATCAATCTACCACTGAGTAGATTTTCTGTCTGCACTGTGGTCTGTGCAAGCTGGAAGCAGAATTAGAATCAACGTGGTATCAGTGGGATTCATTGCTGGGTCGCCTCATTGGGAAGCAAACACTCTGTCCCCTGAGCCCTCACAACTGAAGTTGTTTACATAACCAAATTCAGTGTTGCAATCTCTTTTAGAAAATGATCTAAAAGTTTTCCAACTTTCTCGAAAGTTTCATCTTTCTTTCTTTAAGGAAAATACCAACATTTTTATGCATTGCCTTTTCTTCCCAGGCGGATGCTACAGAAATGTCTCCGGCCATGACGCTCTTGCACTAGATTATGTAATGTTCGCAGTGCTGTATCTGTTATATATTTAAACAGCTTAAGTAATTAAGCTAATCAAGTTTCGTAGAAACTGTTTTAACTATTACATTCTTCATTAAACTAAAATAGATATACACTATGATTTAAAACCATGTACTATTATTGTTAGATAACTAATTCATTGTATTTGCAAAGTAAATTATAACTGATTCATTGATTACATAAAAATAAAATGGATACTTTTGTGATTTGCAATAGTATTCCTTTAAATTTAAAATTGCTTGCTAGAGAAATTATGGAGTGTTAGGTTATTCCAAATAGAAATCAGAAAATAAAATAAATATTTGCTGTGTTTTTATTGAGTTTGCATTATTGATTAGTTCAATATGCTGCATTAAATTAAATAATGATAAAAGCAAGATTTTATTCAGATAACTATAATTGTGCCAGGTTGGAGTAACGTTATTGCCCCAAATAAATTCACATAGCTGCCAACACTACTAGATTTTCCAGTAGACTACTGGATTTTGCTAATTCTAATGGTTTAATAAAAATTCTCATAGTTTTTGTATATTTTAGAAAGTTCCCTAAAATTGAGTAAGTTTCCTGAAAACTCCCTATAATAGAATTTTTGCACAAATTATTGCTAATATTTAAATAAGTATTACTACTATAAAATGAAGCGAGCCTCATTTATATAAATCAGTTTAAATTTTTTTTTATCTAAAATATTCAGTTTATTTTTATACAGAACTCCTTTTTCAATAAATTAAAAATCTTAATTATTTTTATGAATTAAATACCCATTACTATTCAAAATTATGAGTAAACAAAAGACACAACTTTTGCAATGTTACTCTAAAATTGCATAGTCGCTGCTTCAAAGCCAATGAACATTGATACTCTCAGATTACTCCTAAACACCTGATTGTATTTATGAGTCAACTTTTACTTATGTGCCATCTTTTTTTAAGTTTAGGTTCAGAAAAAATCACCCATGTTAGTTGTTCACCAGAAGCTACATGGGCTTGTTCAGCTGATGGACATATTTTCATTCGATTTGGAACACTTTGCCCTTCCTCTGATAGGAAGTTGCTTCAAGCATGGATTCCGTTAAGTGCCGATGTTGAAGTTAATGTGTCACCAATAGTTGATACGGTTAGTATAGATTTTCTTTCTATTTATTAGATTTAATTTTGAAGTTTTATTTTGTTTGAACAGAACTTCTTTGTTTATATTGTTAATGTTTTTTGTTTTAAACCTTTTCCATTGATAAATATTTAATAATTTTTTTGTAAATATTACATTAGATGTATTTCATTAACCTAATTTTATTATGCATAGAAGAAAATGGGATAAAAAATTTTAATATTTTATTCAGAATAAAAATATTAAATGTGACTGATATTACAGAAAAAAAGACATGGTTAAAACCTATTTTTATTTTAAAATTCTCCTTCTTCAGTAAGCAATAATGAAGTTATTTTTTTAATTTAATTAAATTTTATTAAGTTTTATCATTTAAATAGAGAAAAAGGTCTTGTGATAGACAGTACAATATTTATATGACTCATGTTATAAATACAAACTATTTTAAAAGTTTAATAAACTTTTTTATTGTTATTACAAAATACTTAACTAGAAAATTTGATTTTGTATCTAGAAATAGTTAATAAAAAAGTAAGAAATTTGTTAATGGAGGCATGCTATTAAGTCAAATCAAGCTGTGCTGTCCGTGGGAATTTATAATGGATAAGTGGGATTCAGATCAATGTTTTGAATCATGTGTTCAAATCACAATTAAAATTGTTCTTAACGCATGAGCAGATTGTAGCGCCAATTCTTTTATTGTTGTTCAATTTTTCCAAAATATGGTTGCCAATAAAATTTGAATTAAATAAAAGAAGTAAAATTTATAAAATTGAAGATATATAGTTTTAATTAGTTTATAAGGGCAAAAATAGTTTAAAATGTTGTGTTTAACTTTTTATTATGTTGTTCTTTGTATCATGGAATTGAAAACGTACGGTATCTTGAACTTGGGGGCCAGCCATTAATAACTAAACCTTCAGACTTGTAGTGTTGTTTCAGATTTTTGATATTTTTATAAAAAAGACAGCATTTTTGGTGTATAAATTTTTTTGATAATTGTCCGAATGATAATTGGAAAGGGGTGTTAAAAGAGGAACTTACTAAAAATTTTAAGTTGTAACCTTTTTTTTAAGTTGTAACCTTTTTTCCAAATTGCAGTGAAAACATTGTTTTCCATTTCTTTTCCATTTCATTTCATTTATTGGAAAATTGAAAGCATTTTTCAGTGTTTATTTACTTTAAATAATGGTTTAATTTTGTGGTTTTTTATTTTTATTTTGATGATCTTTGTTTCCAGTTTGCACTGCATTTACAAAACATTTTTTTTTTTTTGTAAAAATTCATTTTTTGGCATGTAGGTTATATATGATTTAGTTTTGAAGAAATATTTTGTTGCATGAAAATAACTATAATTATCAGGTTTCTTTTAAACTAATTTCGATTTTTCTTTATATTGAGGAATCATTACTATTGTCAAGAAAATTCAAATTTTGAGATTTCTCACTGTATGTACACGTGGGCGAAACCACACCATTTTTTAAAATCATTTTTAATCATTTTATTCCTATTTCAATGTTTTATTTGAAATGTTGCCAAACTTTTTAATTTATTTATTTTTTTCATTTTTTGTAAGGTTGCGGAAAATTAAAAATAAATGTAGTCGCTAAACGAAATTTTCACAGCTGTGGATCGCACTATTTTTTTAGGTCTTAGTTTTTCTTTCTTAAAGATAGTCAAGTATGTTATTATTGTACCAAAAAATGTCCTGATTTTTTTCTAAAATGTAGGTCTGATTTTTATTTTGTACCACTATGAAGTCTGTTATATTTTTTCATTATTATTATTTTATTCTCCCTAATTATGATTATTAATTATGATTGGTATAAAATTTGTAACAAATTGTCAATGTGCACACATAGTAAGATATATTAAAAACGTATGTAAGTAATTTAAAAGTTTTTTTTTGTTTAAAATATTTTCCCATACATTCTTATTTATTTTTAGAGGTTATTTTCAGACTTTTTGTTCTTTTCCCACTCGTATGCCTGTAATCAAGCTTATATTTTATAGTAATTATTTAATTTTTATACTTAAGAGAGTAAAAAAAAAATTTCTTATATTTAATAAATATAAATACTATATTTTTCATCATATTCTAGGAGTTTGCATAATTTTTACTATGAGATTCAAGACTGTAATGATTAACAATTTACAAATTTCTTTGCTTGTTATTCTTTTATTTACAAAGCTTAACTTTTTATTTTTCCATTCAAGCTTTCTGCCATAGGGAAGAAGCTTCCATTACCTTTAGTGAATCAAAACAACAACACTGAAGTTTCTTTCACCAAGGTATTTCATATTTTATTTTTATTTTATTTATATAGTATTTTATTTTTATCAAAACTGCAGCAGTATTTATTTTTTCAAAGCTGCATATTTTGCTGTGAATTAAGTTTTTATACATTTCATTATATGTTGAGAAACATTAAGGTCATTTATGTCTGTAGTGTTATTTTAAAAGGAGCATACAAAAGTATAAATATATGTATATAAACCTATAGTTCTGTAAGTAAACTTACACATTCTGATAAAAAAATAAACTAAAAATGCCATTTTGAAATAAAATCTGCAATTTATGAAGCAAAACAAATTTTACATTTAAAGTTCCTTCTCCCCTATTATGTAAGATCCAAGTATGCTTGTATAAATGCAACAAAAAATTTGTTTCCCACTGTAATTTAACTTAAGTCCTGTTTAATAGGCAATAGGAGGAAGAAAGTGAAGCTGTTTTGTTTTTTCAACTTTTGTTGTTATTTGAAGCCGGAAATGAGGTTAAACTATTTCTGTTTCGTAACAAACCCTGCTTGGGGAGGAACAAGCGCGTTTCAAGACTAGTATTTGTTTAGATTTTAAATAAAGTTGAAGCAACTATAGTTCGTTCACCAGGAGTTGGCTCTTGGCTCCGCCTTCATCACGTGGTATCTAATTATACTATTTCACTATTTTTGGAGATGGATGTGAACAATCCTGAACAAGGTTGCTATTTGGTAACCATATGAGAAAAATATTTATTTCGCATTATGTGCGTTTTTTTTAATATTAAATATTTCATAAATTTTATGCTACGTATTTCTCTCTTTTGAGTGAATAGTTTATCCTTTTTGAGACATTTTGCTGGGAAAACAGCAGTTTTTAAATTTATTTAATTAGCAAGAGCAACGAAAGGTACAATAGCAGATGATAAAGCGACGTAAGTGACTGAAAAAGAATTCACTGTTTGCGTTTGGCGAGCATTAAGGGTTGTCTCAATTTCAAGCACGGAGACGTTTCTCCTCTTACTCCCTCGTTGAAATGACCTCTTTGTCCGAGGAGGTGGAGCCAAGTGCCAACCCCTGGTGAACGAACTATATTTATATTTTGGCCTTAAGTTGACTTCATATGAATGATTGTCTACATTACAAAAGGAAAAAAAGGACTAGTTGTCTACTTCTTTGAGAAGTTCAGTTTTCAAAAAAGAACTTGTTTCATCATTTAGAATAATTCATGTAAATTCTTCTTTTTAAATTTTAGTTAACTGAAATTTTAATACCCATTAACATCATCTGTTGATTGCTTAATAAATCCCTTTACTTTATGAACATAATTCTTCATAATTGCTTTCTTGAAATCTTGAAAAAATAGTGTAATACTTTTCCTAATTTATTTTAGGTTTATGTTGGTCCTCTTGGCCATCCAGTATGGGCTGTAGATAATAAACGTAGTGTTTATGTTCGTGAAGGTGTAACTAATAATTTACCTATTGGAAAAAAGTGGACATGTGTTCCAGAGTTGAAGGCTAAAGATTTGTGCATTAGTAAAAGTGCAGTGTGGCTTCTTAAAAACTCAGGGAAAATTTACCGAAGATTTGGTGTATCTGAAAAAAGTCCGTGCGGAGATTACTGGAAACAAATTCCTGGGAATATGAATTCCTTATCTGGTATGTATTGTGACGCTTATCGTCACTTAATTGAGAATCACAATAAAACGTTTAAAATAGATTTATCGTAAATTGCAAAATAATTGATTAGATTTAAAATACTGTGGAAACTTCCATTAGTACGTAGAACCTTAACTCTCTTCTCTAACTAATAAACACTCTTGATTAAAGTTAAGAAATATGTGTCGAAAAGGGTTAATCACAACTCTATAGTCCAAGTTTTGATCTCTTATGTGACCTTCCCAGAATTTAGCAATAGTTTTATAGAACAAAAAATATAGTACAAAAGATCAAAAAAAGAAAACAAACGAGAGAGAGAGTAGAACCGAGTCATTAGAGGCTCACCAACTTTTATAATGAACATCAGTATGGGTAAGTTCTCTCCGTGCCAATTAGTTTGTTATTAATCAAAGTATTTTAAATTAATTAAATTTGTTATTGATTAAAGTATTATTAATTTGAATATTTTAAATAGTTAAAGTATGTAAATTAATTCAACAAAATGTGCATAAAATAAACGATCACTGGTTAAAATGATAAGTAGTAGTTTGTGTCTTTAAACCATCGTAACAGTATAATCTATGGTATTTGTATAAAAGTATTGGGAGTACAAATTAGTTCAGTCCATTTTCAAAAGATGGCTCTAGCTGTTATGAATGTTTCATAGTGATAGCTGGTTTTGGTGGTTTCAGAGAGGTTAGACATCTGTCAATAATATTCAGTTTATATCACTTTGAGTTTCATACAAAAACCCTGTTTTTTACTTTGTTGAATACGACAAATTTTGTGCTAACTAAGCAGCATTTGCGGTGGTTTGATGTTTCTGCTTTAAAGTGTAGCTGAAGCACATCGAATGCTTGTAGAATCTATGGTGACAATGCTCCAACTGATAAATCACGTAGGAAATGGTTTCAACGTTTCAAGAATGGTGAATGATGTTGTATACTATGAGCTGCTACAACCTGGCGATTCCATTACGGGCGATCGTTTTAGGCTACAATTGATTTGTTTGAATAGCTCATTACGAGAAAAACGGCCAGAATACGAGCAAAGACATGACGAAGTTATTCTTCTGTATGGTAACGGTCGGCCTCATGTCGCAAAAAAGTACTTGGAAATGCTCAAAGGGGATCTTTTACCGCACCAGCCGTATTCGCCGGACATTGCTTACTGGTTGTTCCGACAGATGCAGCACGATTTGGTAGGTCACCGGTTCACTTCTTTTGCAGAAATCAAAAATTGGTTCCAAACTTGGATCGCCTCAAAAGACGAGACATTTTTTCAAGATGGAATTCGAAAATTGCCTGAGAGGTGAGAAAAAGTAGTAGCCAGCAATGGACAATACTTTGATTAATCTATTCATTCATTTTGTTCTGAAATAAGTTCATTTTTGACCACAAAAAAGCGGACCGAACTAATTTGTACACCCAATATATTATAGAATGATGGATCAAAGTTTTATTTTATAACCGTTGTTAAACAGCTGACCCAATTTTTGAGTTTACGACTATTAATGTACAACTACGTGGTCTTGTAATTTTGAACCTAATCCAGAAGACAAAGGAAACTCATGGATCAAGTATTGGGACAAACTTGCCGTCATGGAGGACTTTTTTGATGGAACTAACCCGCATTTGCGTTACATGGAGAGGAAGTTCACGAGAACCTCCTACAGGCCTTACAGCTAGGGGACTCTAACCCGTTAGCTAGGGGACTCTAACCCGTCTACCACTGAGGATGTTTCTCGTCAGCACTGCGGTTGGTGCAAGCCGGATGCCAAATTTGTATCGACCAGCCGTCGTTGAGATTCAAACCCGTTTCTTCTCATTGGAAGGCAAATGCTCTATTCCCTGAGCTATCGCGGCTCCATGGGTCAAAATTGAATAAATCATTTTCTTTCTTTTATTTTTCTTTAAACTTTTTCCTTCCTTATCTCTTAACGTATTTTTATACATTGCTGCAAAGCAAGATTAAAGCTAAAAAACATAGTGTTGTTGTATAATTTTGATCATTGTTACTTTTCTTTGAAATTGAAGATATCCTGAATTACGGCCTACATGAAAAAAATTTATTTATTGAAAAAAAGTTAATGCAAGCTAAGTTGTGGTAGAATTGGAGTGTTATGTTATTGACATATTAGGTTAGATACTCAAAACATATGACTGTTTAATTATTTGTTATAACAGAACAAATCAAAGCAGATTGTTTTATTTAGAAATTTTCTTAATATGCAAGATTTAAAAAAAAATTTAATGATCTATTTTAGAATAATTTTATCAATCTTTTTTGTTTCTGATCTCGGGCCAGTATCACCTATAATGGCTTTATTTAGAATTTCTATATTAAAAGAAAAGTTCTTTATTATGTAAGATTTTTTTTTCATTAAAATTAATGATAAATTAATGATTGATGAGGTTTTTTTATTAAATTCTTTTGATGAATAATTTAATGAAACCTATAAATAATATCTATGATCTACTTATGAGTAATGTAATTAAGAAACCAATTAGTAAAATACTTTAAACTAAATTTTAGTCTTATTGATTAGCTAGTTTTATAATTCAATAAACTCTCAAATAAAATAATCAAGTTTTTATAAATATATATTAAAAATTTAAAATATTTATTTGGAACTTTTTTCATTTATACACAAATTTTAACCACGTATTTTCATTGTGATTAAATGTGCTAATTTAAAACTTTGTTATCATATATATATATTTCTAAATATTAATTTTTTCTTTATAGTGACTCAAGATGATGATTTGTGGGGAATAAAAAATGAGTGTGTGTTTCGACATTCCTCTTTCTTCCTGAATTGTGTGCCAAATGATAGTTTAAAGAAGACACCAAATCGAAGTATTTCTGAAGATGATTGGGAGGATATTATGGCAGAAAGTGATGAGGAATCATAAATCTGTTCTATCGGCCATGTTTTAATGAATTGTTTAGTATGAATCATTATTGTGAATCATTTCAGATTTTAAATGATGAAATTTCTATTTTGTGATATTGTTACTAGATTGTTTATGAGCTCTTATATATATATATATTTTTATGTTTGCTTTTTAAAAAAAAAAATTTTTTTTCTTAATTTTTTTTTTACCAATTTTATTCAGTGTTAAATTTTATTATTTAACCCTTTACTGATTTTGAGTCCCAACTTTATTAAATCTTCAAGTTGATGGTGCTTTTTTGCCTTAAAAAACTGATTGTTCCTATATAATCTGAGTTAGACGTGAGGAAGTTTCAGTGCAAAATTTTCTAAGAGATTAGGGGGTTAATATGGTTTTGATTTACGCTAATGTGTGTAGGATTTTAGATAGTTTTACTGTCATAAATATAGTATATTGTTTTTCAAAAGTTTATAAATTCTTAATAATAAATCACGAAATCAGCTCACAAAAAAAAGAAAATATATACTTTTTAAATCATTTTTGTTTAATAAACTTTTAAATTTTTTAAAAAAATTTTAGACTTTTTTAACCTTATACTTAAGATATATATCACGTGTATCTTTGAATATTCAAGTGCTATTTTTCAAATTATTTATAATTTTATGTAAATTATTATGACTATCATTTTAATGTAATGATCAAATTTTGATTTTTAAATTTATTGTCATTTTAGTATAATGATACCAAATGCTAGTCTAAACACATATGCTATAGGAAGGGAATTTTTTTAAAGTTATAATTAAATGGGTAAGGGAACGGCTAGAATTATATGCAGTGTTTTATTAGATGTTTTCCTTTTAGTTATTATTTCATTATTTTTATTATCCATTATTTTCAAAAGGCTATGAACAGTGAGCAATAGAGAAAAGAGACATCCTCTTGGATAACTTTTCCTTTTATGATCAGATTTTTGTGAATTAGATGCCAATATTAATGGTTCAAATGGGTGAAAATACAAAATTTAAACAAAATTGGTAAAATAGTTCTTAAGAAATGAAAATTTAAAAATTTAGCTTTTTTTTCGTGTATATTATCAAGTATTAACAATTTGAGTGATTTTCTTAAAATTTTGTATTTTATTTGAAAGTACATACTTAAAATTTTTTTTTATTAAATGATGTAATTAGGAATACATGAAAAATTTGTGCTTCTTACCATTCGAAACTTTTTCAACTATTTTTAAATAAAATAAGTAATTATTAAAAATAAATTATTTTAAATTATTAAAAGTAATCTGTTTATCTTCAGATAAATAAATTCTCTATTTATGTGCAAATAGTTGGCTTGCTCAAATCAATTATCAAATATCCAAAAGGTGAGATTTAACTTTGAGGGGCCTAATCTTTCATGACTAAATTATAGGGACCTCATTTTCTAAATTATAGCTACCCAATTCATATTTAAATAATCACGAATTGAAATGAGTCGATTTTGCGAGAGCCCATTTTTGTTTCTGATTCTGTAACTTAATTTATAGAAGTTAATATATTTGAGATTAGATCATTTGAACAAATGTTATTCAAGGTGATATATCTCTTTTTAAACTCACTGAACGTATTTGTTTTAAATGAACCAAATTTACGTTAAGAGTGCTATATTTATCTTATTTAATAAAAATTACTGCAATATATTTTTATTAAAAGTTGCGAGTTTTAATATAAAGGAATACTCTACTGTATCTAAGGAAAATTTTGTCAAACATCCCACTGATTGCAGAAATGTAACAGAAGCATGATCACTGCATGATTTATGCTATTAAGAGGAGATTTTTCATTGTGAATTCCATTTTATGATTAAGGACGTAAAAACTTAGATATTGGACATTTTTATGTTAAACCTGTAAAGTCTATGGAACTCTTATGTTGAGAAAGGGAACTGAGGCAGCTGGTGCTTTTTCAGGGAAAAAAATTTTTAGTGATATTTTGGTGGACATTATTTCCTAATATTTTACTTATAAAGAAATTCTTTTTACAGTTATAAATTTTAAAAATAATTGTTCATTTTGCTGTAACTAGTTTCATTTTTATAATCTCATCTTTTATAATATGAATGCTTTATTAGAGTATAAGTTTATAAGTTAAAATAGCTTTCTAGGCAATGGCGTATAATTGTGATTGGTTTTCATGTTTTGATATTTTTATGCTTTTTATTGGGAGTACAAATTAGTTCGGTCTATTTTTTTGTAGTCAAAAATGCATTTATCTCAGAACAAAATGAATCAACAGATTAATCAAAGTATTGTCCATCGCTGGCTACTATTTTTTCCCACCTCTCAGGCAATTTTCGAAAAAACCGATCTTACCGATCTCCAAAACATTTCTCGTCTTTTGAGGCGATCCAAGTTAGGAGCCAATTTTCTATTTCTGCAAAAGAAGTGAACCGGTGACCTGTGTTGCATCCGTCGGAACAACCAGTAATCAGAAGGAGCTATGTCCGGTAAATACGGCGGGTGTGGTAAAATACCCCACTTGAGCTTTTTCCAAATAATTTTTTGCGACATGAGGCCAACCATTATCATGCAGAAAAATAGCTTTGTCATGTCTTTGCACATATTCCGGCCGCTTTTCTCGTAATGCACGGCTCAACGGAATCTATTGTAGCCTATACCGATCGCCCATAAAGGAATCGCCAGGTTGTAGCAGCTCGTAGTATACAACACCATTCTTGTAACGTAGAGATCGTTCTCTACATGATTTATCAGTTGGAGCATTGTCACCATAAACTTCTACAAGCATTCGATGCGCTTCAGCTGCACTTTTTTTTGCAATTAAAGCAGAAACATAAAACCTCCCACAAATGCTGCTTAGTTAAGTTACCACAAAATTTGACATATTCAACAAAGTAAAAAACGGGGTTTTTGTATGAAACTCAAAGTGATGTAAACCGAATATTATTGACAGATGTCCAACCCAGGGCTAAAGAGAATAGAAGGGCTAGTTCACTCCGCTCTTTGAGCTGAAGCTACGATTTCCCTCCTCATGACGTCACTGTGTCCACAGATCTCGGAGATCGCAAACAAAGATATTATGATGACTTTGCATATTTCTCTTTGTAAAAATAAGTTAGACATTTTCTGGTTATTAGCTTTCAAACTTTACGTAATTAACACATTATTTCCGTTCATAAACATAGTTCAAAAAAACTTTCTTGGCCATTATATTAAAAAAAATACCATTTTAAACTTATAAAAATGTTTTACTAGTTGGCGAAAATGACGCTATAAATAGTTTATTTTAAAAAGTTCAGTTTTAACTTTAATTATTAAGATAAATGAAAGCATATATCGACACTTTTTTTAATCTACATTTTCTTTTATAACAATAAGTTGAGTTAAATTTAGAATCCCTGATTTTAAAATACGCTGCTAATAGCAATTTGTTCATACTTAATCATTAGGAAACATCAACCTTAAACGCTAATTACTGAAACAAAATAATAATTTAGGTTCATAATGACATTAGAAATTTTACAATTGTTTATAGACATTTAAATTTACGATGATATAATTTATAGATATTTAAATTGAAGAGAATATAATTTTTAAAAAAAATCATAAATATTTAGAATAACTACATTAAAAAATATGTTATGAAATTAGGAGAATTCCAACTATATACTATATATTTTATTTATACTTTTTATTTACATTTTAATTTTCTTTGACTTCATCCAATTTTTAATTTTTTTCACCTGCCTTTCTTTTTGAAGATAATGAATACTTAGATAATGAATTTTTATAAAAGTTTTTAACGACAGAATAAACGTATTGCTGTTTTATATTAACTGTGTCATTTCGGAATCCATTCTTTACATAGTTGTTCATTTACTTTAGGGAACACGCGTTTCCTTTTGTTTTTCTATCAAAATTTTTTCAAGTTGCAATCGCGCGAACTGGCATTTCGATAATGGTTTTAAATTCTTGTAAATTCACTGCAAAAACTGGGGAAAGTCATTATAGAAAATAACGAATGTCTTAGAATATCTCGCAAAAAGAAATGCTCCAATATTAGTTAGAGCTAGTAAGGCCGAACGCTCCGTTCTTGAAGTAAAAGTGCGAGCTTTGCGCCAAAGTGTCGTCAGTAGAGAAAATCGGAGGATTGGCGCGGCGAGAGCTACTTCAAAGGAGTGAACCAGCCCTTTTGCCCTGTGTCCAACCTCTCTGAAACTACCGAAACCAGTCATCACTATGAAACATTCATAACAGTCTGAGCCATCTTTTGAGAACGGACAGAACTAATGTGTACTCTCAATAGTATAGTTCTCATAACCTGCATCTTGTGAATGCAGGTTACATATTAAAAATTCAAATATTGGATTTAAATTTTTATGTATAGATATTCCTGTACTTTTTGTTAGGAATAATTTATTGGCATTACGATGCGAATTGGAAAATTTAACAAGATTTATTTGCAAATGAAAAAAATTCATAATTTGCAAAACAGCTATTTTTTTTATCATTATAATGTATATTTTATTTTAAATTTATTAAACATTTTCTCCGGTGATCTACGTTCGTTTTAAGATTGTATTTTGTTGCTAAAAGTTAAGAGAAAAAATACATTTTTATTTGTGTATAAGTCAAACTACACAGATGTTCTTTATTTCTTTAATTTAAACTAGTTTTTCTACTTAATATTTAATGTGTTTTTAATCTGAATTGTTGCATGCAATTTTAAAAATGTGAAGTAAAAAATACAATTGTTGATAAATTTGCATTAAAAACGTATAAGTTGTTATGGATTTTTTCATGTGATGTTTAGATGTTGGCTTAAAATCATTGTCGGTTCATAATCGCATGTCATCATAAGAAAATTGATAAGATTGAGAAAATTTCCATCTTAATTTTATTTTAATACCCTTATTGAACAGCTAACCCAATTTTGAGTTTACGACTACCAATATTCAACTCCATAGCCTTGTAGCCAGCAAAGAAAAAAAAATTCCTCTTGTCTATCATTATCTATAATCATGCCGGCCTACTTTTATGATTTTTATGAGCAATATTTTCTAGTGATAGCCTATTCTATATATTTCTCTGGGAAATTTGATTTAAAACTATTTTTACCACCACAACATAAGGAACATAAAAAGCCCTTAAAGTTATGTCTTATATGTGCAAAAGTCTAGTAAAATTTTGTGCAAATTACTTATATACTGTTTTTACTTGTTTTACTAAACTTCTGTTCCTGAAATTTTTTTTATGATTATTCTTTTTTAAATGTGGTATACATGCAAATTGTTTTATTCACAAAGCTGTTTTTTTATTTTTTTTTGTAAAAACATTTTTTAATAAAATAACTTGCTATCAACCCATATTGTTTTAAATCAATAAAATTATTTGTTATCAATCAATAAAACTATAATCAAGATTTTTTGAGTAGTTTTTTGTTGATTTTCTTTTTATAATTATGTTAGTTTTTATTAGTTTACTACTTTTCATATCGAATCTTGCCACAAGCTTGGATGTATCTTAGTACTGACGTTGTAACTTATTTTCAATATTAAAAATACACGAATTTCATTTTATAACATGTATATTTTATTTTATAACATATATACATGTTATTTCCTTTTATAACATAACATATATATTTTATTTCATTTAAACAGTTCTTTATAAGTTTTTTGACTGCTGAAAAAGTCATGATAGTCATGAATATCTTATCTTATTTTATTTTATAACCGTCGTTGAACAGCCGACCCAATTTAGGGTTTAGGACTACTAATGCTCAACTCCGTAGCCATGTAATTTTGAACCCAACACAGAAGAAAAGGGAACTTTTGGATCAAGTATTGGGAGAAATATGCCTTTGTGGAGAACTTTTTGATGGAATTAACCAGCATTGGAAGAATTGGAGAGAATTGGCATTTCTGTGTGGTCGCTTGCGTTGATTTTTTTTTTTTTTTTTTTTTTTTTTTTTTTTTTTTTTTTTTTTTTTTTNTTTTTTTTTTTTTTTTTTTTGCATGGCAGATTTATGACTCACTATTCTGCGAGCCCTGGATATAAATTAGATCAAAGATTCCCAGTTTTTTCGGCGGTGGAATTATTAATGATTACTCTTATTTTAGCGGAATTTCATCTTCATAAATAAAGTTCGTCAGCAATTGAAAATATATACTCCCAATTATTTTGAAAATAATTAATCTGAGGAAAGAAATTTTTTCATCATTTAATCAATAATTGTTTTAAAGTTAGATTTTAGGTACAATGGACAGCTAGCCAAAATTTCATTTTGTGACATAGCTAATTGTTAACCAAGCTTGCAACTAAAGTTAATTTTTAACCATGCTCAAAGCCAAACGTAAATATATTCATCATAAAGACCTCATGTTTGCTCTGAATATTTTATAATTGTAATTTTCTTTTATAACCGTTGTTGAACAGTGGTCCCAATTTAGGGTTTATGACTACTTATGTTCAACTCCGTAGCCATGTAATTTTGAATGCAATCCAGAAGACAAGGGAACTCCTGGATCAAGTATATGGAGAAATTTGCCTTCGTGGAAGATTTTTTGATGGAACTAACCCGCGATTGCGTTACATGGAGAGGAAAACCTCCCGGTCGGTGCAAGCCGGGTGCGGAATTTGCATCGACCAAGCATCGCTGGGATACGAACCCGGTTCACCTCATTAGAAGGCGAACGCTCCATCCTCTTAGCCATATGAATTATGTTATATCTAAAATAAACATAATTTTTAAATTGAATTTTTACTCTGAGTAATTTTTATAAAAATAACCCTCAACCGCCAGCTTGAAAAAAGAATTTAAAAACAGGTGTCAGTTTTTACATACATCTAAATGGAAGAGAATAATTTAACATAGGTTTTCCTAGATTCCTTTAAAATTGATTACTATTATTCGTTTTAAATATGTCCATTGGATAGAAAACTTCAAATCGCTGTCCGTTACCTCGAAACTTCAAATCACCTCGTTAAATCCGCAACATCGCTACAAGCCAGAGTTATGTTCCATATTCCGAAACACATGGTCATGGACTACTAAAATGGCAGAATCCGTATAGAAAGAGTTCAGGCAATTTCTTAGGGGCTGAAAAATACGGTCATGGATTACTAAAATGGCGGAATCCGTATAGAAACAATTCAGACAATATCTTAGGAGCTGAAAAATACGGTCATGGATTACTAAAATGGCAGAATCCGTATAGAAACAATTCAGACAATATCTTAGGAGCTGAAAAATACGGTCATGGATTACCAAAATGGTGCAACTAGTAAAGAATCAGATCAGAGAATTTTTTTTTAAACTGAGAAACAAATAATCCACTCGTCAATGGTGCAACGCGTCATCAGACATTAATAAGATTTTTTTTTAAATTGTTGTTCTTCATTTACGTCGCACTAGAGCTGCACAATGGGCTATTGGCGACGGTCTGGGCCACATCCGTGAGGATGATCCGAAGACATGCCATTATAATTTTGATCCTCTGCAGAGGGGGTGGCACCCCCGCTTCGGTAGCCCGAAGACCTGCGCGCGAAAGCGAGCACTTTACGATAGAACAGTTTAACGAGGACCGATACCACACTTCCTCGGACCCACCGCAAATGGATCCAAGTGGTCACCCACCCGCACACTGACAGCAGCCAGTGATGCTTGACCTCGGTGATCTGCTGGGAACCGTGTCTTAACGATTTTTTTTTTTTAAAGCTAAAAGTTATGATCAAAATAGCGATATTGCAAGCTGACCAACGTCCGCCCCAAGACTTAAAAATTGGCAGTTGTTGTTGTTGTTAATTTACGTCGCACTAGAGCTGCACAATGGGCTATTGGCGACGGTCTGGGAAACATCCCGGAGGATGATCCGAAGAAATGCCATCACAATTTTGATCCTCTGCGGAGGGGAAAAAATTGGCAGTAAAATTACTAAACGGATTTTTGAAAACTCTCGGCTTTACCTTTCCAATTTAATTTTCTGAAAACAGTAATCCCTCGCATAGATATTTTTTTTTTAAAAAAATAATAATTATATTATTGAAAAAGATTCGAGAAGAGTTCTCGGTTGTTCGTTTAGAAACTTTGCCGCCAATTTTTTTTCTATTTTTGGAAAAAGATTAAAGAAGAAGCTTAAAAAGGTAAAGAATCAGAAAGCAATAAAAGTGGCTATAAAACGCTCTTTCGATTCTATATAGTTACAATATTTACCTTTCTTCCAGTAGAAACTAGAATACAACTGCGCAAATAAGCGTATAAATTTTTATAGAAATGATATTAGGTGGCACGCCATCATAGCTCAGTGGTTAGAGCACTGGTCTTGTAAACCAGGGGTCGTGAGTTCAATCCTCACTGGTGGCTTAGGCGTCGTAAACTTGATCAATTTTTTTTTTGATTTATAAACTATCTAACCATATGTAGCAGATTGTAGGTTAGATAATTTTTTAACTAAAATAAATTTTTTAATCTGAAAAAAAAATAGCTTCAACTTTTGTGTATACAATTACAATATTTACTTTTCAGGGACTAATATACCAGGGACTAATATTTATTTCAAGCATTTGAATTTCAGAATGACATAAAAAATTAATTATAATGGATATATTAGTTTTTTTTTTATTGAGATTTTTAAATTTACAAATTATAAGTCTTTAAATAATTCGGAAAAAATTTATTTAACATTCGTAAAATTTGCGAATTTAGGATTTTTCTGGCACCGAGATAAAGATAGAATATTATTAATTATTATTAATTATTACAATTTATAATAAAAACGTCCAATGCGGGGGGGGGCAGCTGAATACTGAATAACTTTTGATCTAGTGATCGGATCAGCTCTTCACGGATGGGAGGTCGCTTTTTCACTATTCAAAAAATTTTATTTGGTTATTCCGAACATTTGCCAACAAAATTTCTTTCTTTTTTTTTTTTTTTTAATTCTCTCTCTCTCTTTTTTGGAAATTATAAATAATAGGGTCCCGCAGTGGACTGATTGTTAAGACACGGTTCCCAGCAGATCACCGAAGTCAATCATCACCGGCTACGGTGGGTGACCACTTGGATCAGTCTGCGTAGGGACCGCGAGTGTGCGGTATTGGTCCTCGTTAAACTGTTCTACCGTAAAGTGCTCGACTTCGCATGCAGGTCGTCGGGCTACCAAAGTGGGTGTGCCATCCCCTCTGCAGAGGATCAAAATTATGATGGCATGTCTTCGGATCATCCTCAGGGATGTTTCCCAGATCGTCGCCAATAGCCCATTGTGCAGCTCTAGTGCGACGTAAATGAACAACAACAATAAATAATAGGAGCCAATATTACAGCTTTGTTTAACATTTTCAATAGCGACGAAGAAAAAAAAATCTACAGAAATATCATTTCATGGATCCATTTCCACATTCTTATGTATTCTTCAGCTAAGAATTTCTATTTCAGAGCATTTTCACCGAGCTGTCTTCTTGTCATAACTCAAAAGCTATTGAATGAAACGTCATGAGATTTTTCAAATTTCTGGAAAAATTAATATCATATAGAGGAATGAATGATGATTTTATCAATTTATTGCATTTATTTATTGTATGCTCATTACAAAGACGCGGACTATAAGTCCTTGTCAAGACGAAGAACAGATAGCCTCCAATTAGGGAAGGACAACACAAAGATACAGACAGGGTAACGGCAGGATTTGAACCAGCTACCTCAACGCTACAGAGTGTTTGGTGAATCGGCTAGAACGCTCGACCATGGATTCCTGTACGTGTACAGGCTCTTGTGCTTATTACTAATATGGCTTAAAAACTATTACTAATTTGTAGTAGTAGTATTAATTTATCTATGCTACACTAGAGCTGCACAACGGGCTAAACTCTTGCTAATTTGCAGTAGTAGTATTAATTTATTTATATTGCACTAGAGCTGCACAACGGGCTAAACTCTTGCTAATTTGCAGTAGTAGTATTAATTTATTTATGTTGCACTAGAGCTGCACAACGGGCTAAACTCTTGCTAATTTGTAGTAGTAGTATTAATTTATTTATGTTGCACTAGAGCTGCACAACAGGCGCCGCGTTTGGGGAAACATCCCTAAGGATGATTCGATGACTTGCCATCATAGTTTTGATTCTCTGCAGAGAGGATCGCATTTGGAAGTCCACTTCCTCAATTTAGACATGGATCTTAAAGGGGAGGAGATTTGCTTCAGATCCCTGTACCCATGGTACAGCTCAGCGACCGACCACATGACTTTCGATTCCACAGATCTTACGAGCATCGGTGGGTCTTATCAGAGTCGAGAGTCGAACCCCTCCCCTCCGGACCGAAGTCCGATTCCCTTACCACTAGGCCCCTTATCAATTTGAAGAACAGATAGTACAAATTAGAGACGAACCTCACAAAGATTCACACTGGGTCACGGCGTGATTCGAACCAACTATTTTCACGCAACAGAACGTTTAGCAGAACGGCGAGACTACTCGGTCAGACAGGTTCCACTGCAACCCTTAATAAATATACAAGGCCGGGATTGCCTTGTTGGTAGGGCACTGGCCCCCTGTCCAAGAGGTCGTGGGTTCGATCCCCACTGACCGAAGACTCCCCATGTAGTATATGGTGACTGATGCAAGTTAAATTTGTCGAGTCGCAAAGTTCTCCATGTTCCCGTAACAAATCATACCTCTAATGGTACTGATCCAGGACTTTCCTTGTCATCTGGATTGGTTCAAAATTACAAGGCTAAGTTGTTGTTGTAGTTCATTTACGTCGCACTAGAGCTGCACAATGGGCTATACAAGGCTAAGGAGTTGAACATAACAGTCGTAAACCCAAAAATTGGGTTGGCAGTTCAACGACGGTTGTAAAATATAAAATAATAAATTTACTACATTTTGTGCTATTTTGGCAACACTCGACGTCACTAGAAAGTATCAAAAGAGCGTTGAAGCAGTTCTAAAATTTATTATTTTTTTGCAGTCAGCTCAAATAACGACAGAAAGTTAAGAAATTTCGGCGAATCTCTGCAATGGCTTCCACTGGAATTGAGACATTCAAGATCTGCGAACATCCACCTGTTTGCCCGAGGTGCAAGGAAGTCTTCGCATTCCGATATCAACTAGAGTGGCACTTTCAATGGAAGCATAACTCCCTTGGAAAATTATTCATCTGCGGTGAGTGTAATCTTTCTGCTATTGGAGAATCTTTCTGCAAACTTCATATTCGATCTTTGAAGCAGACTTCCAGAAGTGCTTGCGAGAAATGTGGCATTCTGTTCGAAACCGATTTGGACCTCCGACGACACCAGTTGACCCACAAGAGCGAAAGGTTCCATGTTTGTCCGATGTGTTCCAGATCTTTCACGCACAAGTCCATCTTGGAGAGGCACTCTAGACTGAACTGTTGTGCCAAATCTCTCGTTTCCAAAGATGTCTGCCGTGGGTGTTTCAGCCGACGCTCATTCATTGCAAAACATACCAATTTTGTAGAAAACTCTGGAGCGTAGTCTCAAAACTACAACTATTTTATGTTATGACGAAAAATTAGCTGAATTTTGTTTGAACTGCTGTTTTTTTATCTTGAACGTTTACTTTGGATATCTCGTAGATTATTTAGTAGACCAGGTGTTATTGGTCGGATCCTGTGATAGACAATTTTCATTGAAAGTGCATTTTAAGTGAAAATTTTGTTGTACAATTTTTTATTAAATATTGTTATCCGTTTACTGTTGGTTTCTTTGCAGCTTAACATATGTACTATAAAATGCATTTTTAGGAAGTTTTCAACGAAGATTTACAAAATGTGATGTTTTATAAGCCTTTCAGACTTTATTTAAAAGGGTTTGCGGGAATGATTAAAACTAGAGTTGTCTAAATCACTGTTCTTCTGCTGACGAGTAAGTTCTTTTAGTTTTCAGTAAATCAAACTAGCATTTATTTCGCGTAGCCAATTTTCTAATGAATGTTTACTAGAGATAAAATGAAATTGAAGGAAGTTTGAATTCCAAAATTTTATTAGAAAGTTGCAGAAGTTTGAAAGAAATTAAATTCACTCAGTCTTATAATTCGAATGTTTCTAAATATAGTTTGACTTCTATTTAAACAACTTCCATTTTGAGAATTTCACCATTTTGCGATTTTTGTTTCCAAGAACATTTTGGAAATTTCTTCGTCAAATAATTTCCAAATAGCGAAGTGAATTTTCGATTTAACGAACTTTTCTTTGATATCCACTTTCTTTATTTCCCAAAATATTTCAGAACTTTTCAAATTTGTTAACTCATTTTATGGGGGAAATGAATTTGAATTGATTTTCGAAGCCATTTAACTTTTTGAGAAAGCAGTAAAATCCCTTTCCCTTTTTGTTTGCATTTCAAACGAACAAACTCAGTCAAAATTAATGGATTTTATCAGTAGCAATTTAACTTAAGAATGCATGTGGTAATGTATAGTTAAAATTACTTTTGTAATAAATGCAGCTATAATTTTAGATTTAAATTTAGCTTTAATTTTGTTAAAAATGCATGTAACAACGATAGTGTAACACTGGATAATGTTTTGCTCTATTCGCACTTTCCATGCAGATTTCTTCTATGGTTAAGGTTTATAAAATAAATAGTAGATTCTAGTTTATAAGATAAAATTGCTATTTTAATTATGTTTAATGTTAATGAATTTAAAACCTGTTTTGTGTTTAAGTATTTCAAAAGGTGATTTTCTATTTAACGAATTTTCCACATAACGAACTTATCGGGATTTAGCGACTTCGTTAAATAGAGGTTCGACTGTATATTTATTTTATATTTAAAGTAAGGAGATACTCAAATTTTTTAACAGACTTTCACTGGTGAATGTCAANAAATAATTTCCAAATAGCGAAGTGAATTTTCTATTTAACGAACTTTTCTTTGATATCCACTTTCCTTATTTCCCAAAATATTTCAGAACTTTTCAAATTTGTTAACTCATTTTATGGTGGAAATAAATTTGAATTGATTTTCGAAGCCACTTAACTTTTTGAGAAAGCAGTGAAATCCCTTTCCCTTTTTGTTTGCATTTCAAACGAACAAACTCAGTCAAAATTAACGGATTTTATCAATAACAAATTAACTTAAGAATGCATGTGGTAATGTATAGTTAAAATTACTTTTATAATGCAGCTATAATTTTAGATTTAAATTTAGCTTTTTTTCTGTTAAAAATGCATGTAACATGATTGTGTAACACTGGATAATTTGCTCTATTCTCGCTTTCCACGCAGAGTTCTTTTATGCTTAAGATTTATAAAATAAGTAGTGGATACTAGTTTATAAGATAAAGATGCATAAACTGCTATTTTAATTATGTTTAATGTTAATGAATTTAAAACCTGTTTTGCGTTTAAGTATTTCAAATGGTGATTTTCTATTTAACGAATTTTCCACATAGCAAATTTATCGGGATTTTGAGTCTTCGTTAAATAGAGGTTCGACTGTATATTTATTTTATATTTAAAGTAAGGAGATACTCTAATTTTTTAGCACAGACTTTCACCAGTGAATGTCAACAATCATGTGGTCGCTTTGGTGAATGTCCGAAATATTTGTTATATCCGATTTGATATTAATTCGTTAATATTATATTTATTCGATATTTTAATATCTGCTGAGAATCTAGGAAAGACAGAGTTAGGAAAAGGCTGAGTTAGGAGAAACAGTTTTCGGAGTACTGGTTAAATGCATACCGGGCAGTGGCATGTCATCTTAAAAATAAAAAAAACTTGGATGAAGGGCATACCGGGCAGTGACACTAACTAGACCTAGTACATATTTCGGGCATTTACTTAAACGACTATGTGATTGTCCACATTCACCCCTTTAAGTCAACCACAGCATTTTTTCTATGATCAGCTGTATATTCTAACTTTTAAAATAATTTTCTGTAATTCTATTGAAGCGTTGATAGAATGTAGTTTCCAAGCAGAGTTTTTCGAAATCTATCATAAAGTACTTTCGTTATTGCGTGCAATTACTCGGCAGTACAAAATAATTTTAGTTTAACCTCATTATCGAAAATTTTTTCCTTTCCTTTAGTTTCCCTATCTTTCGCCTTAACCTTTTGCCTGCGGCTGGTACAACATGAGGACCACACGAGATGGTATAACATGGTACACCGTAAGCAAAGTGCTAAAGTTGTTATAAATGGTTATTGTATTATGCATTAGTTGATTAATCAACAGTTTAGGGTTTCAGTACTGTTTTAAACGAAATTAATTGTAAAATAAATAAGAACATACTTAGTTTTCAGTCAAATGTTTATACATCTTTTGAAATGATGCAAAGAATATTTTCATTTTTTTTTCTTTTTTGTGCTTATCTCTTTTTAGTCTCTCTTATCATGATCCCTTCTATTAAACTTACTTAAAAATTGCAAATATTTCCACATTTTAGCGATCTGTAAATATTTACCGATAATATTGAGATTTTGAAAGACTCATAAAATTCTTACCATCCACACTGTTGATCATGATCTTTGGCCAAAAGTCAAAAATTAAATTTTCAACTAAAATATGTGTAGGACGTTCTAATATAGCCCAAATTAGGTATTCATAATCATTCCAAACATTATGATTTAATTTTTGGACCGACGAGAGTACAATGTAATGAAAAATATGTTCGTTTAATTGTTTTTTAATTTAACTTTTAAATTTTTATTTCAGAAATATATGTAGGAATTTCACCTTACTGTTACATTTTTATCCGAGTAATTAGTCTAAAATTATGGTACAATTTTTCAATTTGTTGGATTAGTTAATACTCTTGACAAACTTAAAGTTTATATCTTATCATTTGACATTTTACAATGTTTGAATGACTTTCGAAACTTAGTTCCAAAACGTTCCATGAGGTAATTAGCTAAACTTTTTTTTGTCTTTTTTGATGTTCGAAAAAACCTGCCCCATTTTGCCCGCATTGCAAAGGTGGACTAAATATACCGAAAAACAAAAATTATGTTTTTTTTCTTCATGTTTTCNCGAAAATTATTATACTTGTATTGCTATATTTAATTATTTAAACGTACTATATTATTATTTTTATGTCTGCTCGCCATAATTCAGCCGCCATTTTGTTTTTTTTTGTGTGGGTATTTTTAGTGTATTTCAAAATTTCAACTATGAATTCAATTTACCTGCACATAAAAACCCCAAAATTTTGAAACAAATTTTATCGAAATACTAATTTTGACCACGAAATCTTGGATGCTAGCCCAATGTGCCATCTAATGATTTTGTGTGTTTAGAAGGAAAAAAATTAAGAGAAATTAGAGGAGATATCAATAAAATCCTATACTGCATTTTGGTGAACTCAGCTCTTATTCTGTTAAACAAAATATAAACACAATAAATACTGAATCGCTGAATAGCAAAACGTTAAACATTGATTTTTCTGAAAAATTTGATTGAAACTTTCGTTTGAACGGAAACTTTACCCGAAATTAAAGTTGTCAAATATTAATGTAATCATTTTACATATTTTTTTTTTAATGTCAGGCACTGAACTTATCGTTCGTCGCCATGGAAGATGCCAAAAGTGTTGCTCATTTTATGTTGCCTGGTTAGCACCGTGTGACACTGAAAGAGATACTCATTCATAGGGTGGGCCACATTCGCAGAGCAGAAGACCACACAGAGAGAAACATCCTTGCCTTGAGTGGGATTCGAACCCGCAGCTATTACCTGCGCTAACCGCTCAGCCACCTGGCTGGTTTTTACATACTGTAATCAAAGAAATATTTGGTTTTGGAATTGAAAAATTCGAGATGGTGTTTAATATTTTTAATTTAAAATATATATATAATTTACTATGTGAGAAAAGTAAGTTATTGAAGTTATTAAAATGAAAACAAACGTGGTGCTGTTGTAGTACATTTACGTCGCACTAGAGCTGAAAAATGGGATATTGGCGACGGTCTGGGAAACATCCCTGAGGATGATCCGAAGACATGCCATCACAATTTTGATCCTCTGCAGAGGGGATGGCACAAGGCTTCGGTAGTCCGACTTGCACGCGAAGTAGAGCACTTTACCGTAGAACAGTTTAACGAGGACCAATACCACACACCCTCGGTTCCTAAGCAGACTGATCCAAGTGGTCACCCACTCGCACACTGACCACAGCCAGTGGTGCTTGACTTTAGTGATCTGCTAGGAACCGTGTCTTAACGATCAGTCCACTGCTGGACGAAAACCAGCGTGAAACTAGCAAGTAGGTAGCTATTTTATTTTGGTCATAATAAAGCTGCATAATGGGCTATTGACGACAGTCTGGGAAGCATCTTTGAGGATGATCCGAAGACATGCTATCGCAAATTTGATCATTTGCTTAGGGGATGGCTCCTCTGCTTTGGTAGCCAGATGACCTGTGCGCGTAGTCGAGCAATTTACGGTAGAACAGTTTAACGAAGACCAATATTGCGCACCCTCTGTTCCCTCACAGGCTGATCAAAGTGATCACCCACCAGCTTACTGACAGTGGTCAGTGATCCTTGACTTCGATGTTCTACTGAGAATCGTGTCCTTACGATCAGTCCACCGCTGAACAACGTGGAACTGGTAGAAACGGATTGAGAACAGAAAACCGGTTAAACGAATCTTTGGTTCTTCCTTATTTCTAACCTTTAAGGAACATTAATATTTTTGCGTGTGAAATAATACGCAGACAAACACTTATGCCATACTACTTAAAAATGGAACTCCAAGATTTACGAAGTCCCGCAGTGGACTAATATTAAAGACACGGTTCCCAGTAGAACACCGAAGTCAAACATCACTGGCTGCTGTCATTAAGCGGGTGGGTGACCACTTTGATCGGCCTGTGCAGAGAACGAGGGTGCGCGGTATCGGTTCTTGTTAAACTGTGCTACCATGAAGTGCTAGACTGCACACGCAGGTCATCGGGCTACCAAAGTAGGGGAGTCATCCCCTCTGTAGAGGATCAAAATCGCGACGGTATGTCTTTGGGTCATCTTCTGGGATGCTTCCCAGACCGTCACCAATAGCCCATTGTGCAGCTCTAGTGTGACGTAAATAATGTACTTGCCTACCTACCAAGATTGAAAAAATTTTAAACCCCAAAATCACCACACAAAAAATACTGTGACCAATATAATGGAATTGTAGACCTCAGAATTCGAGGGGTGTTGTCCTTTCGAAAATACTCTGAAAGGGGGCAGTTGGTTCGATACCCGCTGTGATCAAGGATGCAGCTTTTATTCTCTATAACGTCAAGGGACCGTCGCCAATAGCCCATTGTGCAGCTCTAGTGCGACGTAAATGAACTACAACAACAATGTCAAAGATTAAAAAATATTTTTTTTTCATTCTTGAAATGAATTTTCAGGCTTGTTGCCCAAGCAACGTATAAGGCTTCTTGTCAAGTAAATTACGTATATAACGGTTCACGCAAAAATATGTTCTCTAAAAAAGAAAAAAAAACGACTGTTATGCACGAAAATGAAGTTAAATAGCCATATATTTTGTGAAAAACATGATTCATCATAGGCTTAACATGCAGTATTGAAGAAGGTATTTTCATATATAGCCGAATCTCATAACAATGGGTATTTTATAATTTTTTCTTGTTTTGAGACTAAGGCTATTAACAATTTAAAGTATTTATGCTCGAAAATGGCGTTAAATAACCATTTTATTTGCTTACTTTAATTGTAGTCGGATTATTTTAGGAAATATTTCAATTGTAGAATTCTTTGTTAACATTTCATATCAGAACATTTTTGGATATTTTCAAATTCTCATTGATTTTCTAAATTTTTAAGTAAAATATGCAATTGATTTTTTTAAAAAAAGAATTAAGCACTTTACTATTCTGTTTGCGAATGCAACTTTATGTCACATATTTTAAAAAAAGAGAATTAAAAGCATTCAATATAGCAATAATATATTTCAATGTACCAAGAATATATTTTATTATAGCAACAATATGTTATAATATGGCAATAATTTATTTCAATACAGCAATAATATATTAAAAATCATATTTTTCAATCAGCCAGACCTGACAAAATTTCAAGCAGCGTCTTTTAAAATGGCAGTCTTCTTAATTTGAAAGGTCTCGCACAACAAAGTTATTCAAACTACAGAACTATAATATAAAATATTCAGTGAAACATGTTAATTTAATTTTTTGTTGTTGATATGTCCAGCATAGGAATCAGTTTCGTCGGAGACAATCCTTAAGTAGTGACCCTAGAAAATTTGAAAATTCAATAGTTAAAAAAGATAATTTTAAGCAATCCATTTTATAAATACAGCATAGCTGTGTGAATCATTAAAAACTATTACACATATTAGGATTTTGATCTGAACCAGCCTCTCAATGGTGATGATTTCAGTAGTCTTATTTAGGTCTCTTCTCAAAAGAAGTATGGAAGTATGGTAAAGAAAAACTGAAACATTACCAAAAATAAATAAACTTATCATCATAAGAAGACCATCCATTGCGAAATTATTAAACACTTAGTCTTGACGTCATTCATCATTTAGAATCAGAACTGTTTGTGGTCCGCTAAGAGAAAGTGCTGGTAGTAAAACCATTTCCCTGTTTTTGGAATATAAATAAGCAAATAACTCAGGCTACCAAGACATAAGTTAAAATGTACATGCCAGATTGTTTCCTGTATTGAAGTAGTAGTAGTTCAGTTACGTTGCACTAGAGCTGCACAATGGGATATTGGCGACGGTCTGGGAAACATCCTTGAGGATGATCCGAAGACATGCCATCACAATTTTGATCCTCTGCAGAGGGGATGGCACCCCCGCTTCGGTAGCCCGACGACCTGCACGCGAAGTCGAGCACTTTACGGTAGAGCAGTTTAACGAGGACCAATACCGCACACCCTCGGTCNAAATTTGAAAATTCAATAGATTAAAAACATAATTTTAAGCAATCCATTTTATAAATACAACATAGCTGAGTGAATCGCGAAAAACTGTTACAAATATTAGGATTATGATCTGAACCAGCCTCTCAATGGCGATGATTTCAGTAGTCTTATTTAGGTCTCTTCTCAAAAGAAGTATGGAATTCAAAAGTAAAGAAAAATTGAAACATTACCAAAAATAAATAAACTTATCATCATACGATGACCATCCGTTGCGAAATTATTAAACACTGAGTCTAGATATCATTTAGAATCAGGGCTGTTTTGTGGTCTGATAAGAGATTAAAACCATTTCCTTGTTTTTGGTATATAAATAAGTAAATAACTCAGGCTATCAAGACATAAGTTAGAATGTGTACATGCCAGATTGTTTCCTGTACTGGAAAACAAATGTTTTTCTCGTACTTGTGTACAAAACCACTTATCAAACCGGTGACCTGTACCAACTGCCACGGTGAAAGCCACGATGGCTCGGGGAATAGAGTGTTCGCCTTCCAATGAGGTGAACCGGGTTCGATCCCGGCGATGACTGGACGATGCGAATCCCGCCTCAGGCTTGCACTGATCACAGTGCTGACTTGAAATATCCTCAGTGGTAGACGGATCATGGGTTAGAGTCCCCCTGCCGACTGGCTAATCGTGTGAGGCTCTAGTGGTCTTCCTCTCCACGTAACGCAAATACGAGTTAGTTCCATCAAAAAGTCCTCCATGAAGGCAAATATCTCCCAATACTTTATCCAGGAGTTTCTTTGTCTTCTGGATTAGGCTCAAAATTACAAGTCTACGGAGTTGAACATGAATAGTCGTAAGCCCAAAAGTTGGGTCGGCTGTTCAACGACGGTTATAAAATAAAATAAAACTGTCACGGTGAGCACTCGGCCTGTTTTACGGGCTGCGGTGCAAGGCCAAAGACAAAGCAGATGGAAGAGACAGTCCAACCCTGAATGCCAAATATTCTGCCAGCTGCTTCCTGCAAATCTTCAAGGAGATGCAGCCGTTGCTTCAAGATGAAAAGTTAGTTAATCTACTTGACACGTTGTAATTGTTAGTTAATTTATTCCGTATATGCTAACAGGTTTGTAACTTTTCACAAATTTTAATTATCTCAAATCTATTTTCATTTAGTTTCCAACTTGCTTGAAGAAATTCTTTTTAAGTTGTAGCAGCATTTGTATTTTAATATTTAATCTTGGTCTTTTAATTGAAAAATAATTAATCCTCTGGGACAAATCAATACATCAAACATTTGTATGGATTATTTTGGTAGTTGTGTTTATATAACTAACATTATCTACTCGAAGTAACACAATTTTTAGAAATTCTTTCTGCATTAACTGCTGTTTCATTAACAAACAGTAAATTTATTCCAAACTACCGGATCTATGAAAAGTTTAGTAAAGAAAAATTAATCTATGAAAGTTTAGATCTTAAATTATAAAATGATTAATTTTATGTGGAATAAAAAATGTAAAATTTTACTCACAATAACAATCCTGGCCGATGTAATCCGAATGGGACATAATGAAAGACATAAAGAGTGGGATTTTCGAGAAGAGAGTAGGAATGCCTATATCACATTGTGTCGGACCCATTGATGTCATTCCTATTAAATAGTAATTTCCGTGAGTCTCGATAAACAACGGGCCACCAGAATCACCCTATAAAAAAATAATTTTTTTATTCAGAAATTACGTAACAAATTATTTAAATATGATGTAAAAAATATTCTTCACCAACTTTTTGATATCGACTTTTAATATCTGATAGACATAATACAGAGTTTGCCTAGGGAGTAATGCCAGTGAATCTACTGTGAATTATACTATATATGTTACGGCCAAAGCCCGAATTCGGCCACTTCGCGAATTGGCCGGCCAAATCGCGAAATAGATAAGAATGCTGTAAATTGGCTGGCCAACGTCCGATCTTTTCTTGATTTCGGGAATTGGCCGCGAAGAGGCATGGGATGGCTGGCCAATGTCCGATCTTTTTTTGATTTCGGGAATTGGCCGGCCAGATAGCGAAGTGGCATGGGAGGATCAGCCAAAGTTGAAAGAAAAAATCATTCGCACGTACTATTGACTCTGTATGACCATAACTTCACTCTTTAAAAATTAAAATTAAATTAAAATAAAATTTTCTAAATTTTAATTTAAAATCTATTTTTTTATATTTTTAAATTAGAAGATTTATATTTTTAAGTTAAAAAAGAAAACAAAAGGAGCAATATTAGCAAATTAAACTTTTTAATAAAGGAAATATTAAAAAATTGTGTTACCACCGTACCACCCGGTGTGAGAAAAAACATACCACTAAAATTTCTTTTCTGTAAAGTAAAAGTTATTAGAAATACAAAAGATATTAAAAAAGTAGGCCAACATAAAAAATACCTCTTTTCCTTTAATTAAAAAATGAATTATAAATCATTATATATATACATAAATAATCGGTTTCTCTCTATAAGGGGCAGTTTTTATACAATTTAATGATATCTGGCTAGCCAAAATATTTTTAAATTCACTCGATTGAATTTTATGTGTCCCCACTTCTCTGCTACGTAGAAAGAGGTTGGAAGATGGCTATGATACATTTCAGTTAATGATGCGATATGTTTTTCATATTCATATGTTTTTTTGTCTTAAGTGTTATTTTCAAAGTAGCAGACAAGTGTAACTATAGATAGTGACAAAAAAAAATTGGATCCTCACAGTCTGGGTTCAATTTTATTGGCTCGAGGGGGGGGGACCTCAAATGTGCTAATTAGTAAGTTCTGACGATATTTTAAGTTACGGACATAATAACGTACTTTCTATGAATAAGCATACCTTTATTTCTGACCTCCAAAACATTGGGGGTAACCGCAATCTTGGAAATATGGTCTTAATAGTTTTGCCAGGAGAGCTTTCCAAAGCTTGGACTCCTTAATGTTAATTTTACTTTTTGCTTATTTCGCTAAATCTCAAAAGCTTTTTAAGCGAATGGAAAAAAAAATTTGCTCGCAAGAATAAAATTCGTTTATCCAAAGATAATTCCACGGAAAAAAAACTAATTTTTTGTAAATATTTATTATTCTATGACGGTCGAAAAAAATGCTGAATTGTAAGGTATACAAATTTTTGCATAATTTTTAAGAATATAATTTTACAAGGCAAATTACAAAATTTGAGCAAAATCGGTCGATCAGTTCCTGAGAAATCGAATTTTAAATATCTGACTTTTTTGATCGCCTCCTCTCCAATTCCTTTAGCGGCGGCTCTGATCCGTCTCCAATAAATCCTTTGAACACGCATAAGCTGTTCGCTCTTCATTTCGTAATGTAAGTCTAGCTCTGCATAAGGATACTTATGAAATAAAATTGATGGCGCCATCTACCTTTTCAGATCTAAATATAAACTTAACTTAAATATTTTTTATTAAACTGTAAAATGAAGGGATATTTTTAAAAAAATAATATTTTTAACACTATGATTATATTTAATTTTTTAAAGCGGATTTAATAGCGTAGTATATTTATATAAATACACTCTACAACAAAAAAAAACGCACCAAGAAGGAGGTGTCCGATTGAAATGAAAATTGGTGGATAGGAAGACAATGTACAGAATAGTAAATGATTAAAATTTCAGAACAATTTAATAATTTATTGCTGAGTTACAGTAACAAGTTCAATAAGGTGTTGACCCGACTCTAGCCTGGATACAAGCTGCCACACGGCGTGGCATAGACCGATAAAGCNGGAATTTGTCATATATATTTGAGAATTGAATCTGTAGTGGTAGACAAGTAAATATGACAAACTAATCATATTCAAAAATTAAACAAATTTTTAGACATATATTTGCTAGAACTTTTTTATTTTTACTAGATTTTCTATTAAAGGGCTCTTTCGCAAACTGGTTTGCCTTCATAGTGGTCTGATTGGACTACCTATAAAAAACCGTGTGGAGGCTTTGCGCTCATTAGATCTTATCTCGATTTCAAGAGGGGAAATGTTTTTCCTCTTACTCCCCCGCGCTGAAATGAACTCTGCGTCCGAGGAGGTGGAGCCAAGTGCCAACACCTGGTGAACGAACTATAGCTCTTCATAAGGATACTTATGAAATAAAAATGATGGCGCCATCTACCTTTTCAGATCTAAATCTATACTTAGCTTAAATATTTTTTATTAAGTTGTAAAATAAGAGGATATTTTTTTTTAAAAAATAATATTTTTAACACCATGATTATATTTAATTTTTTAAAGCGTATTTAATAGCGTAGTGTCTGGAATATTATATTTATATAAATATACATAAACTATTTCTAGGATTCAGTATTATATTGATATATATTTTATAATATTATGTGATATATATCAATATAATATACATACATATGCAAATTTTCTAAAGCTAGCCACACGTGCGCGGTAAATTCTACCCTTCTCATTTTAAAAAAGAGTGGAATAATTAAGTCTCGTAAGAATTTACTGAGAAATTCAGGTGCTAGTCTTTGGATCACTGTATCCCTTTAGTGCGATGTTAATAAACTTCGACAACAAACTATAGTTTATCTAAAGTAAGAACTCCCCTAGCCATTTGTATGGGCTCATGGTGGTGACTATGGTAACGAGGTATAACTATTTCAAGTAGAGGTGTTGTTTGTGTCATTGTTTAGGACACTGTTTGGCTCGGATTGGCGAGAGAAAGGGATTCTTTTTCTTCGGTCTATTGTGTTAGTCATTGAGTGAAGAGAAGCTACCCTCCCTGAAATGCGCTATTCTTGTTTCCATAGCAGCAGACAGCCTCAGGCTTTGTGGCGGGGGGAGTTCTTATCGTAGACAAACTATACTGAGCACAGTTCCTCTCTGTTCATTTTTATGCGGCTGAGTGTCAAAATTATTTATGCGTTTTCTTTATTCTCGTTTTATAAACTAGATGTTATTAAGTAGTACTCGGACAGCTTCTATATATTTACCTTACATTCTTTTTCGCCTCTTCTTCCTCCCACGCACATCATGTGATTACTTATTTTCAAATTAAAAGGTTTGAATATGTCCTTGCAGTCCTCTTTTGACCATATACTTTGTTGGTTCTCCGTCAAAACGTTGTTTATTGATCCTATTAGAAACAAGATTTGTTTTAAATCCTATTATAAATAAGAAGATTTGTTTAAAATCCTATTAGAAATAAGATTTGCTCATTGATCTTATTAAAAATAAGAAAATTGTTTATAGATCCTATTAGAAATAAGAAGATTGTTTAGTGATCCTATTATCTATCCTTATTAGAAATAAGAAGATTGTTTATTGATCCTATTAGAAACAAGAAGATTGTTTATTGATCCTATTAGAAATAAGAAGATTGCTTATAGATCCTATTAGAAATAAGATTTGTTTAAAATCCTTTTATAAATAAGAAGATTGTTTATTGATCCTATTAGAAATAAGAAGATTGTTTAAAATCCTATTAGAAATAAGATTTGTTCATTGATCCTATTAAAAATAAGAAGATTGTTTATTGATCCTGTTAGAAAAAAGATTTGTTTAAAATTCTATTATAAATAAGAAGATTTGTTTAAAATCCTATTAGAAATGAGATTTGTTCATTGATCCTATTAAAAATAAGAAGATTGTTTATTGATCCTATTTGAAATAAGAAGACTTTTTATTGATTCTTTTAGAAATAAGAAGATTGTTTATGGATCCTATTAGAAATAAGAAGATTGTTTATTGATCCTATGAGAAATAAGAAGATTGTTATTGATCTTATTAGAAATAATAAGACTTTCGTAAATAAGGAGTGGTAGAAACTCAATTCTCCTTTTCTTTATTTAATCATTCATTCGTAGCTACCATCATGACTTACACTGCAAATTACACATATTTAAACTAAAAACATTCTTTTTTTTAACTTTCAATAGTTAACAGAAGAAAATATTTTAAAATTTATTTGGCTCCTTGGCAATTGTTGTTGGCGTGACAGATCACGATGCGGAACTATCTTCCTAAATCATAAATAGATTTTCATAATAGATATTCATAATAGAGATTATATTTTAATTCTTCAAGAAAACTGATGATTTTGAAACAATAGTCCTACCACAGCACAATCTTTTGAAAAAGGTCCTATACATGACGGCAGTCGTTTTCTCTCTATAAGATACAGTTTTTATGCGATTCAATAATGTATAGGATTGCTTAAAGTTCACTCTATTGAATAGTAAGTGTCCCCACTTCTTTGCTACGTCGGGAGTAGTAGGAAGAAGGCGATACGTTAAGGTGTTTGTCTCAAGTGTTATTTTCAAAGGAACCTATATGTGCGTCTATGTAAACTAATACGTTCTCTATGAACAAGACAAAGAAAAAAAAACTAATATCATTTTCAAAAAAAAATCAGTAGCTTTCCGGACAAAGATAATTTCATTTTTAAAATTCTTTCACCCGAATCAGGTAAGAGTACTTGCATCAAGTACTTGTATAAATGCAAAAAAAATTCTTTTTTTATCTAATGTATTTATGAATGAAATCGTATGAGATATTATGGTACCAAATATTGTGAAACTATTAAAGTATATGACGCCCGGTGGCTGAGCGGTAGCGCTGTCGTGCCACTGGTCCCTAGTTCGATCTTCTGGCCGGCAAGGTTGACTCAGCCTTCCATCCCTTCAGTGGGTCGATAAATGAGTACCAAGCATGCTTGGGAACTAAACACTGGGGGTTCCGCGTTCCGCTGTCCACCTGACCGGAACATCTGCTCCTGCACCCCAGAGCCCAAGGTCAGGAAAACTGAGATGGGCACAGTAGGCCTTGGCCCTCTATGGGCTGTCGCGCCACTGAGTTTAGTTTTATTAAAGTGCATGGCTTGAAAATATATACAAATGCAATGATTTAAAATGACATATCAAAAATGCAGAGACACAGTTAAGAAAAAGTTACATGAAATTGGGGTCAACAGTTAGAGAACTGTGGCAGCAGAAGGAAGAAATTTTAGGAGAAAGCGTTGACCTGCAATAGGCTGTAGAACTACGCAAGAAGAAGAAGAAAAAGTAAATACAAATATATAAATGTGGACTAGACCAAAGAAATAAAAGAAGAATTATAGAAAAAAATGTCAGAAAATAAAACATACTAATATGCGTGCTCAGCGGGTTTCTCTTTGTACATTTCTGATAGGCCGGGATAAAATGGCTCACTAGGAGTTGGGCCCTTGTGCAAGGGGTCGTGAGTTCGATCCCCACTGGCTGTAGATTCCTTGTGTTGTAAATGGTGACTAGTTCCCGTTAAATTCATCGTGTCACAAAGTCCTCCATGTTCCCATAACAAATTATACCTCTGGGGATACTGAACTGGAGATTGATCGTTCTCTAGTTCAGGTCAAAATTACGATCTGCGGATGAATGAATGTATGAATGGTGTTGCTCTATAAACGGGCTGTGACGTGTGTGTGTGGCTATAGATAGCGCCACCTGGCCATAGATAGCGCCACTAAAAAACAAGAAACGCACTCTTTGCCTTAGATTAGCTTGGTTTCACCAATCAGGCTTGCTGACATTGGCTTTTTGCATTAGAAACAACAACAGGTCAAATGTGCGCTTTTTTTTAAAGTTTTCTTTTCCGCGAATTAATTTTGATGAGGTTTTTTTGTTCTTTTTTTTATTAAATTCTTCATGATTAGCACGATTCTTACAGTTAGAATCTGCAGTTTTTATCTTTTTCAGCAAGATTACAAAGAATATTATGACAAACTATTTTGTTCTGACGAAACATAAGATATCGTACTATAAACAATGTTTAAAGGCTAGGTTTGCAGCTAAAAAAAAAACCTTGAATTTCTGTTTTTTTCCATTAGCGACTTAGTTTCTTGCCCGGCGAAATTTTACTTTTTATTTTAAGAAAATTGATGTGCAATGATTTTAATTACCACTATATGTAATACAAAAATTATAAATACTTTTGTATTAATAAAACAATTAAAACTCTTTCGTTTTCATAAAATGTCTTAGGTAAAGAATAGGTGTAGAAATTCTATTTTGGGACTTCAAGGCTGAAAACATACCATTGAATCATTATTAGATTTATATTTCAAAGGAGGAGTTATTTTTAGAATCTTGTCCCTCTTTCACTTCCATATTAGGAAGCATTAAATGATTTTCCCATAATGCGTAGAGTTACAAAGGTATGTACGACTGGAACCTAATTACATCATTCTCTGTAGTATTTAATGCGGGACCGATGGTTTTCGCATGTCTCTTGCTGAATAACGTGTTCCAATAAACATCTGCCGGAACCATCCGGAGTTTTGTCCACACCCCCTTCCTTGTGGAGTGGGGATTTGAACTGTTATAACCACCAGCCTACCTTCAAATAAACCTTTTTATAACGTATTATGGCTTTGACTGCATTATTAAAGCTGAATACAACAATGATAACAGGGATGTAGCCCTGTTATTATATATATATAGTCAGTTAAATATAAATATTGTAAATCTACCAGAGAAGCGCTGTCAAATTTGCAGAGAAGTTAACTTGTTCCGGTTAATTATTTGCAAGTGACAGTCTTTTGTTGTATGATTCTTGTTTATTTCATAACCGTCGTTGAACAGCCGATCCAATTTTTTGGCTGCTACTTTTCAGCTACGTAGCCTTGTAATTTTGAACCCCATCCAGAAGACAAGGAAACTCCTGGAGAGGTTACATGGAGAGGAAAATCTCACACGGTTAGCCTGACGGCAAGGAGACACTAACCCATGATCCATCTACCACTGAGGATATTTTATTTCAGCACTGTGGTCGGTGATAGCCGGGTGCGGAATTCGTATTGATCAGTCATCGTTGAGATTTGAACCCGGTTCACCTCATTGGAAGACGAACGCTCTATCCCCTGAGCCACCATGCCTTGATTCTTGGTTTAGTAAATTCGACCACCACTACTTCTACACCATTCAAAGACTTATGCGATACGCCACTTTGTTACAGTTAATCCGTGTTGAGCTTTTTTAAAAAGTTGGCAAAATTAACCAAAAATTTGCAAATTTCAGTTTGTAGTTCTCTTCCGTTTACATCTCTGAGTTTATATTTTATTTTTCAACCGTCGTTGAACAGCCAATCCAATTTTTGGGTTTACGACTACTAATGTTCAACTACGTAGCCTTGTAATTTGGAACCTAATCCAGAAGACAAGGGAACTTCTGGATCAAGCATTAGGAGAAAATTGCTTTCGTGGAGGACTTTTTGATAGAACCAACCCGCATTTTCGTCACGTGGAGAGGAAGACCACGGGAACTTCCCACGGTTAGCCTGATGGCAAGGAGACTTGTAACCCATGATCCGTCTACCACAGAAGATATTTCACGTCAACACTGTGGTCGGTTCAAGCCGGAGGCGGAATTCGCATCAACCAGGCATTGCCTGGATTCGAACCCGGTTCACCGCACTGAAAGGCGAACACTCTATCCCCTGAGCCATCGCGGCTCTGCATCTCTGAGTTTAAACGAATTAAGACTATCTACCACTTCAAAGGGGTGTGGGATATATGTTATGCCCCTATAACTTACCATTCGACAACTGACACCAGCCTGCTACAGTACCACTATCGACATTAATTTCCGGTTTTAGTTCCGGCAAGCATATTGGAAATATTTTGTCGTTAAATTGTACAGGTTTCCTTAACTGTAGCAGCATCAGATCTACTGGAAGAGTCTCCTTAGTTTCCATGTAAAATCCAGGATGCACGATAATTTTAGCCACTTCAATTTCTTCAGCAGGATTGCAGATGTAATGTGTTCCGACACCGACACTGTAGCGACTAACTAGATCTTTATCCAGTAAAAGTCCTTCTCTAGAATCGACTTTTGCGTCCTTTATTATATCTGATCTGAAAGACAGAAATTTATCGTACATTTTTTCTTTTATGAGAAACATGCAGGTCGTGGACAAAAATATGGAAACTCTTCTATACTAATTCTATGTAAACAATCATTCCTAATCTTTCAGAAGACATGACATCGTAAAACTATTAATGCAACTTGATAGGTATAGTTTGACTAAAGTAAGAACTACCCTAGCCATTTGTCTGGACCCATGGCAGTGACTATGGTAACGAGGTATAACTATTTCAAGTAGGGGTGTGGGGTCTTTGTTCAGGACAAGTTTTTGCTCAGGTCGGAGAGAGATAGGGATTGTTTTTCTTCGGTGTATTGTGTTAGTCCTATTGTGAAGAGAAGCTACCCTCCCTGAAATGAGCTCTTCTTGTTTCCATAGCCGCATACGGAGTCAGATTTTGCGGCGAGGGGAGTTCTTACGGTAGGCAAACTATGCTTTATTTACGTAGCACTAGAGCTACCCAATGGGCTATTGACGACGGTCTGGGAAACATCCCTGAGGATGATCAGAAGACATGCCGTCGCAACTTTGATCCTCTGTAGAGGGGATGGCACTCCTGCGTTGGTAGCCCTACGACCTGCGTGGGAAGTCGAGTATTTTATGGAAGAACAGTTTAACGAGGAAGAAGAACAGTTTAACGAGGACCAATAGGGACCCGTGGTCCCTACGTAGGCTGATTAAGGTGGTCACCTACCCGCTTACTGACCGCAGTCAAGCTTGACTTCGGTGCTCTACTGGAAACCGTGTCCTTACGATCAGTCCACTGCTGAACGTTAGTGCAATTTGATAAATCATGTTTGAAACATATAGAAATAGCGTAATTTTTTTAGCCCTACAAATTTCGGATCGATCAAAATGAGAAGTTGATAACTTCTTTCTCGCTTTAATAGCAATTTTGAAATCATTCTATAGGGTTGTATTACGAGGCGTTTTCGGATAGAAAAGATACTTCCCCGATAGCGGCAAGGGAAAAGTTTATGTGAGTCTGTTGGCAGCCTGAACTGTAACCTTGTACGTTTCGCTTTTCCCTCGAAGTCATTAGTTATATTTATGGTGAGTCTTGTTTAAGTAATACCTCCTTATAATAGGGAGATTTCGCAAAATTACGTTAGCTTCCGTGTGCTTAAGATTTCAAGTAATTGCTCATGAGCACGTAAAAAAATATTAAGCTTACGCAAGTGAAAAGTAAGAGATTTTTCAATAATCCGTAAGTTAAAAACAATAACTTAGTGGTTACAACTAAATCATTTTAACTTTGACCACAAAATCAAAGCAAACATTTACAATAGATGTAGACTATTTCTTTAAAGCAGTGGCAAACGATTCAAGATGATTTGCTCAATGTAAAACTGTGGATTTGTGAGCAGAAAAATTTGGTAGATTTTGATGAACTTAGCGGTAAAGAATGCGGCTTATTATTATTAATTATTAATATTTAAAAATATTATTGAACATCTATTGATTATTTAACTTCTTTTAACTAAATTGTATATTTAAAATAAATATAATTTATAATTTTGTAATATCGAAAATATAAATAGTTTCTTACTGAACTAGTTCAATTAGACAACCAAAATGTTAAAACAAAAAGTAACAAAATTAGTTTTTTTTATTGAATGAATTTCTAATTGTTATTAATAAATTTCTTCAAATTTGCATTCCATGCTTTTAGTTCGAAGGCAGGCTTAAACAGATAACAAACATTTAACAGCAATGAACAGCGTGCTTGTAGCTTTGTCGGAGTGTACATCACGCCAACATAACGGAAGGATACGTAGCATATAAAATAAACGTGAGCATGCGGAGTTGCTTGGTGAAACCGAGCAAGTTTAAGGCAGAGTGTGCGATTCTTATTTTTCAGTGGCGCCATCTATGGCCAAGAATTCGACTTCGCCACATCATACGTCACACCTGTTTATAAGGCGGATCCATTCACACATCCATTCGTTCATCCACAGATCGTAATTTTGACCTGAATCAGAGAACGATCGATCTCCAATCCAGTACCCCCAGAGGTATTGATTTGTTATGGGAACATGGAGGACTTTTGCAACTTGACAAATTTAACGAGCATCAGTCACTTTACTACACGGGAAGTCATCGGCCGGCGGGATTCAAACTCACGAACTCTCGGACATGGGCCCAGCGCCTTACCGACCAGGCTATCCCGGCCTATCCGGACGTAAAGTTCGTTCCATTTTACGTTTTCTTCATTCATATGATTGCAAAAAAAATCATGAAAATAAGTACACAAAAGGAATACAATTCAAAGCAAAAGCCGGCGTTAGTTGAGAAGCGGAATTCGATTGTTACATAACTACGCTCGTTCTCATACTAAGCGTCAAACGAAAACAATACTCAAAAATTAATTAATTAGTCAGCGAAAATTGTACGTTTCTCAATTTTTTCGGCTACGGAACCCTAAATAATCAACCTTCTTCCGGTGGAACTCCAAATTAGTAAATAAATTTATTAAGGTAATTGGGAATGTTGTAACCTCTATAAAGGACTACTTTAAAATATTTAATTAGTCGTAATAAAAATCATTAATATTTACTTCATTAAAATTAAATAAACATTATTAATTAACTAAACTTAAATAAATAATATTAATTANTTAATTAAAATTAAATAAAAAATAATATTAATTAATTAAAATTAAACAAATAATAATATTGATTAAAATTAAATAAATAATATTAATTAATATTAAATAATTTTATTTGATGTTTATATTAAATATTTATTAAATAATTATTAAATAATTAATAAAAATAAATTATACTGAGAGCTTCCTTGGCCGACTTTTTTCGAAAAATAATTAACTTAATTATTTACTGATCCGAGTTAACTCGGGGGTATTCAGGAGAGCGATAAAGACATCACGTGTGTATCATTTGTGTCTCTAAATCATTCGCATTTCTCCAATAGAGAACGTTCACAACCATAATATGTCCCAAAATCTTTAATAGAGATTTATTTTCTTAAACATGATATCTGTTATGCAACACACAAAACATACTGGCTTGTTCCGGCACAAACGCATTTCGTTAAATGAGTTTTAAAAAAAAAAGTGAGTTTATTCATAGTTAAAATAAATTAAAACAAAATCTTTCTGTCAACTGTTGCTACGGGATAATAATTCATTTCATTATATATATAAATCCCAGGTTATTCTCAAGCTGCTAAGATACTTGCACCAGAAGTCTCTAAAACTACAAAATTCGCGTTTTTCTTATAGAAAACGTTTTTTAAAACACGATTACCAAAATATTCTTATAAAGGTTTATTTTCTAAAATATAACGGTCTGATAGTTAAAACACGATTCCCGAAGTTAAGCATCACTGGCTGTTGTCAATGTGGGGGTGGGTGACCACTTGGATCCATTTGCGTAGGGTCCGAGGGAGTGTGGTATCGGTCCTCGTTAAACTGTTCTACCGTAAAGTGCTCGCTTTCGCGCTCAGGTCTTCGGGCTACCGAAGCGGGGGTGCCATCCCCTCTGCAGAGGATCAAAATTGTGATGGCATGTCTTCGGATCATCCTCAGAGATGTTTTCCAGACCGTCGCCAATAGCCCATTGTGCAGCTCTAGTGCGACGTAAATGAACTACAACTAAAATATAACGAGTCTTATACTTACAGACAATGAGCGGCAGATAAAACATACTGGCTTGTTATAAGAGTTCCAGCACAAACTGGTTTTATTTCGTTCTTTTCGTCCCTATAATGGATTATGCTCTGGAATCGAAGAATTATTTCAATAAAAACATTATGAAGAAAAGTTTTAATACTTTGGCCAACTGGTTTTATTTGTAAAATAAAAAAATATATACAATTAATTACATAGTGAAAGCAATCAATGAAAATTATAAAGCTGATTGTTAAGAATTACCTTGTTAAAAACTTGTTATGTTTTCCAACTACACATTATAAGACAAAGATTATGGAAGTTCTCCCCAATCTGGAGAATAACGGCATTATTTTTTTATCATTTTGTGTTATTTTATAACCGTCGTTGAACAGCCGACCCAATTTTAACTTTACGACTACCGGTGCTCAGCTCTGTAGACTTGTAGTTTTGAACCAAATCCAGGAGACAAGAGAACTCCTGGATCAAGTATTGGGACAAATTTGCCTTCGTCTAACTTTTTCATGGAACTAACCCGCATTTGCGTTACATGGAGTGGAAGACCACGAGAACCTCCCACACTCTAAACTATGATCCGTCTACCACTGTGGATATTTTACGCCAGCACTTAATCGGTGCGAGCCAGCTGTGGAATTCATATCAACCAGCCATCACTGGGATTTGAACCCGGGTTATTTCATTGGGAAACGAGCTCTGTATCCCCTGAGCGACCACGGCCAACTCATTAGGTTTGAGGAAAGAATGCCACTAAGTTATAAGAGTTTACCCGCCACTAGATTGGCTACTAACTGAAAATTTAAATTTTCAGGTCGAAAGTGAAGCCTCCCCCCACAGAATAGTTTTTTCCATTATTTCAGTTACATATTGAAGAGATATGATTAGGGAATTTACGTTCCTCAGGTTTGCCTAAAAATGGTGATGAGCAAAAAGCAGCACTCTATTAAAAAAAATCCTCTCACTTGATCTTTATCGATAATTATTTTAATATTAAGAGCCAGAATTTCTTAGTCAAGCAGGCTTGGGTATTTGACATTTTTGATTTTGTTGAAAATTTCAAGATATGTTCTTTATGTAAAACTATTAGGCACATGTTTTTTTATTTTTATTTTCACAAGAATTTTTTTTAATCCAATTTAAATTTTTTGTATCGAAGGTCAAAAGTACAAAACCAGCATAAAAAATTGAAAGAAATTTTTTAAATTTCAGAATTTTCAAATCGGACTTATAGCTAAATACGATTAACTACAAAATTATGAATTTTTCTTTCAATTCTTTTCTTTGCATGACCAGTCTGAAAGAAGTATTTTAAATGCTCAGATCTTGCGCAATTTTTAATGTTTTTTCTTCCTTCAAATTCTAAAATGATTTTGTTATTAATTAAAAATTGAGAATTAAGAAAGACAGACCATGAGTGAGGTTCACTGTATAAGGCTTTCAACTTCATATAACGCAAATGTTGGTTAATTCTATCAAAAAAAGTCTTTCACAAAGGCTAGTTTGTCCCAATGCTTGATCCAGGAGTTTCTTTGTCTTCTGGGTTGGGAAAAAATTACAAGGCAACGAAGTTGAATATTGATATTCGTAAAGACAGGATTGGGTCGGCTGTTGAACGCCGACCCAATCCTGTCTAAACAAAATAAAACCTTTATCTCAAATTGGGGTACTTTTTTCTTGAACATTCAGTGCTCGTCTAAATAATAGAAATATCTGTGTCAGAGGCTAAACTATATCACTTGACTAGTATAATTTAATCAATTGCTGTGATTTTTTGGTTGTGACCGAAAGCACGATTCATCGTTGAACAATTCTTATTCCTGTTCCGACTGAAACGTTTTCCTATTGGTTGCTACTAGTAAATTATTAATCGCTGATTAATTTTCGATTGGCAGGTAAGAGAAGTGACGTCAGTTTAAGCAGTTCTGTAGGGATACTTATTTAAGATTTTGAAGTTGCCCGGTCTCACCGCTAGGGGTATAGATTATGGATTCGAATTCGATAGTATTAAATGCATCCATTGAAAATATTTCTCTTCGGAATTTTTAGATGTTTGACGTATGTATTTCTGGTGATATTTGAATATTTCCATACATTTTGAACATGTATGATTCATAAAATCGATTCATAATAATCAACATTATTATTGTTTGAATATAGGAAAAAAGTTAAAGGGTTAATCTCAAAATTATTTTCTTTTTAATATTTAAAATGAATATAGGCGCTTACCATGAACCTGTACTTATTAGGAGGTTTTACTTCATTTAATTCATCCTCGTTTTCCGCTGCTGAAAGTAAAATATGAAATATATTCGTAAATAAAAATTGAGCTTTTCCAACACACACTACAACCAATTCTAAATTTCTTGAAAATCAATTGTAGTATTGCTTAAAAATAGAAAAAAAAGAGTCAATCGGTACAGCTTACAACAAAACCTACTTAGTTAAAGAATAACATTGATTTTCCTTACTTCCTGGTTAATTATAAGATATTAATTACATCGAATAAATTTCTTAGAAATAGAAGAAAAAGAGTCAATCGGTACTTATAAAAAGCACTTAAAAAGCGAAGTTATTGTTACGTCATTCAATAACTGAAGGCCACGTCACGATTTACTAAATGTAGTTGGATTTAATCATTAGAAAAAGTATGCTGGTTTGCGTGTTAGCCATTATATAGAAGAAAAAAAACAGAAAAAATAAGAAAGCGGCCGCAATAAATGTATAGTAAAATTGATTTTCTTTACTTCCTTGTTAATTATAAGATATCAATAATAATATCTAAATATAAAAATAAAATATATATAATATAAAAATAATAATATCGAATAAATGAAAATAAACTAAAATAAATTTCTTACATGAATTTCTAAAATAGAAATTGGCATATTGCAAGCTAGTTAACTTTTTCTTTCTTTTTTTTAAAGTATCTATTTTATCTAAATTCCTAGATATATTATTTCAAATTTGATGAGAAAAAAAATTTCTTAGAAATTATTACTTAGTTAAAAAATAAAATTTATTTTCTTTACTTCCTTGTTAATTATAAGATATTAATAACATCGAATAGATAAAAATAAACTAAAATAAATTTCTTATACGAATTTTTAAAATAGAAATTGACATATTGCAAGCTAGTTAACTTTTTCTTTCTTTTTTTTAAGTATTATCTAAATTCTTAGATATATAATTCCGAATTTGATGAAAAAAAGGTATGTTGTTTCTGAGGAAAAAAGCGTCGAAATAAGCATATTCCACCACAGTTGCTGTTGACAGTTAACTGTTATACATAATTTGAGAGATATTTTTGAGGTATTGCCATAGTTCTTTACAAAATGAAAAATGTATGACATGACGCTTTTGCAACTTTTCAATTCATCAATTATTCCAAAAAAAAAAAGAACAATTTTCATACGGGAATGAGAAGCAATTCTCTTAAGGGAAATGATCAAAATCTATGTCCCTTTTCTTCCAAGCATATTCTGAGTTGTACTTATTTTCTTAAACACGAGGGAAGTAAAGCCCCCCCCCCCGTTTACTGACCCCAACTTGATGACTTTTATTAATTTTATGCTGATGACAGCCTGAATGAAACGGATCTTACCATGTTAAAATGTACCGACAACAATGTTAAAATGCGACGTCATCATTAGATTTTTATTTATAGTTAGAAACTTTTTGAGCTATATCGTTTATTTTTAAGCGCGCAAGCTATCTCTAAGCTATCTCTAGGGAAAAAAAAGCTGATCGGAGATATATTGTTTTAATTAGGTACTTGCACTTCAAGAAGAAGAAGACCTCCCATACCCACACATGTGACCTATGACGTAATCGCCAGCTAATCTTTATCAGCAAAATAGCCTAATAAAGCTTAGCGCAAGTTTCTGTACGTAAGTTAGAATGTTCATTAACAATAATTTGATCAAATACAGAGCCGCATCACACATCGAATTAATTGAAATATGATTCTTTCTCTTGTACTTCTTTTATTTAACTTGGATTTATTATTTGTTTATGTATTTTATTGTAACTGTGATATATTTTTGTTTTGTGTACCTGGCAACTTCGATGCATGATTAGTTTGTTTATGTTCCACATGGCCTCGTGCTTGTTTACGTGTTAAGTGAGAAAGAATCTCGGTGAAAGAATTTAGAATGTGTCACTTAAGAGAATTGATATAGCTTGGCTTACTCGAAATATAACGGAAAAAACAGTTGCTAACGTAAACAAATGCCACGTTTCGACAGCCAATCAGGATCCAGATATCCACCCTACGTCACTTGCAGGTATCCCATTGTATGGTTCATAAAATAAATAAAAAGTTTTCATGTGTTTTTCGTGTGTATGACTGCGATGTCCGCCTACTACTATAAAATTTACGCAGTTTCAGGTTTTCAGGAAATATTTTTCTTATTTGTTGCAAAAGAAATGTGCTAACTATTATGTCGCCCCTGGGGTGACGTTAGCAGTCACTACTCTAAAATTAAAAGTTTGTATACTTTAATTAGTAATAACCTTAATTATTATTAATTGGTAACCACAATATTTCAAGAATTTTAAAAATTATGCAAAAATACTGTATGTATTTTAAATGTTTCAGTGCTAACACATTTTTTCAAACAGCATTTCAAAAGTACTTGGAGTACAAATTGTTAGTATTTAAAAAAATTAAGATAAGGAATAAATTAAGATAAGAAATAAATTAAGATTGAGAAGAAAAAAAATTGTCCACCACAACTTCAAATATTTATAAAAAAAGTCAACTGTTTGAAAAGATTTTCGCATGTTTTCATAAAAATTCCTTAAAAGATCCAGTTATTTTTAAATTTCTGATTGAGTCTCTTTAACAACCAGTGCTGAAAGGTAAAATATACCTAACGGAAAACAGAAGAAAAAAAACTGGTAAAAAGTCATTTCATCATAGCTTATTCTCGGTATTATTAGAATATTCATAGCTATTAAGACATTTTTCAAACAGTTAAAAAACTTGTAAAGAACTGTTTTTTTTTATCCGAGAAAAAAAAAATTAATACCGATAAGCAGTTTATTATTAAGAAAATTAATAGCTTTTTCTTTTCTTATGAAAACCAGTTTTAAATGAAATGGTTTTAGTATCAGGGTTTCATCTTTCTTTATCTTACTTCCAGCTCTGACTATAACTAGGAAAATTACTGAGCTAAATCCTGAATATTTAGTCTATGATCATCTATGTTAGCTAACTTGTAAGACTCTTGAGAAAGATTTTGTAAAGTTGTATTAAAATATTAATTATAGTAGGAGGAATTTTCATAAAATTAAAGCTTTGTTGCCAAAATTAAAAAATTTAATTATTAAGCCCATTCATCTTTATAAGAAAACTATTGATTTATCCTTGGGAATAAATAAAGCAAGTGGAATAAAGCAAGTTTTTTTTTAAACTTTAAAAATCAAAATATTTATATCGAAACATAAATGTTACAATCTCTGAGAACATTTTTTTCAACGATTCTTTAAGTTGGCAGCATGTATTTGGTTCAATTTCTTAAAAATTCTATTTTATTAATATTTTTTTCAATGAATTGAAAATTAATACATTATTATGATTACTTCCATAAGCTTATTGTTTTAAAATACTAATAGCAAATCAATTCAATTATTTTTTAAAATGGAATAGCATTATTAACGAATTTATAGCGAAAATATTATTGTTCGTCTGCGGTTATTGATGACTTTTTATTTAATGTATTTTTTATCGCCGTTTTTTAATCGAATCAAGAAGAAAAAATGGAAATTTACATACCTGTGACAAAGTATCCAACTAAGAATAAGATAATTACATGTAATAAAGGAGTCATTTTATTCTATTTAACGGAAATAAGCCAGTATGCTTGAAATTTTTATTCTCTGTGGTTACATCTTTCTTAAAACACTTCTTTATATGCGGGCAACAATAAAGGCTTTTGGTGGTTGGCATTTTTCGAAAGAAAAAAAATGTTTAATGATTGATTACTCCTTAACTATTATGTTTTTAATATTATTAATCTCCATTCATGAGGATGAAAGCTTTGTTTAATTACTTTTGGTGACGCAATAATAACATATGAATTCTTGTATTATTAAATGCAATCATTCTAGATTGCGTTTTTAAACTATTCTAAGTTTATTTTTTCAAACATGTTAAATAACTCATAGTATTCACTTACTATATATATATATATACGATAGGCTTGTAACTCATTTCAATTACGTTGATTATCTTATGATATAATTGCACAAAATTTCGTAAACCTAGCTTTAATATTCATGGGGATATTAACATTTTTATAAAAAACTAATTTTTTGCTTACTTTTTTTATACTATAACTGCAGAAATATTCAATAAAAATAAAGAACTTTTTTAGAATAATTTGTAATTAATAACAAAAATATTATTTTATAATTTAAAAACAATTCGCAAAAATTGTACACGATATGAATATTTAAAGTAATCCTTTCCAACTGCGCACGCGCGGAATTTATAATTTTGTTTAGAATCTTGAAAATGTAAAGCGTTTCTAGAAAATTTCTAAGAAGTTTTTGTACTTTTTTATTGAAAGCTCTAATTGATAAGGGGTTTTCCACAAATTTCATTTGTATCATAAAACAAAATTTCATAATAAATGATAATACCTTAAAATGATGGTCTGGACAACAAAATGAGATGGTATTAAGAAATAGAATATGTGAAGTAAAACATAAACTCTAAAAATTTTATTTAATTTCATTAAACATTTCTGCAGTAATAGCAAAAAAGCAACGGAAGTACTAAAAAAGTGTTTTCTTTTTTTAAATGTTTATATCTCTATGAATGTTTAAGCTAAGTTTACGAAATCTAGTGCTGTTATTTCGTACGATGATCAACGTAGTTTCAAGTTTATCGTCTTATTTTTTGCAATACGATGTTCAAAAACATTCTTTCTCGTTTTCGAAATTTATTGGCGGTCCCCCAAACCCAAATGCTTTAGTTGATATGTATATAAGACTGATGTTTTTATTTTTATTTTTTTTTTTTTTTTTGCTGATTGTACCCCGCATTTGGTGCGGCACAGTTAAGAATTGGATAAGGTATACGCACATGCCTACAAACATTCTGCTTTATTTATATAGATTCTGAAATTTGATTATTTGCTCAAAAATTGATATTAAAATAGTAATCTGGGACCTTAACCAAAATTAGTGCTCACAGCTTTTGACCTAAACTTTTTTGTCTATCGTGATTTTTTAGTTCGTTATTTTTTATGAGCTAGTTCTTCCTTAAAGTTTAAAAATAAATAAACAAATAACCAATAAAGAATGCATTGCGAAAATATCGTCTGGCTTTTTAAAAATTCTGTACTCATTTAGCCAAATGTATTACAAAAATTTATTAAAATAGGTATTACTATACAAATTCAAATTACATTAATTAACACAAACAAACACTGGAGGAGTTCGTTCGTAAGCAGTAGTTTCCTGGATAAAAAGGTCAAGAAATATTAAAAAAAAAAATTTGAAAAAGAAAGTTGTAAAAACTGCACATTAAGATAGAAAGAATGAATATTTTTCTTAATTAATGCTTTTACATATTAATTAATGAATATTCTGACACTTTTGAGAAAATTCTTGCGATATCGAATTCAGCCGATGATATTTCACCTGCGAAAAAGACATGAAATTATATAATCAATTTCTGTCATATATGTCAGCTGTCTTCAATGTGTTGAGAGTGTGACAAAAGAAAAAGATTGCGAAACAAAAGCAGGATTTCTCATTGTTCTGAAATGATGGAAAGAAGTTAAATAAAAAAGAAGAAAAAAACTATTCAGGGGCTGACAACTGCTACGCTTTTATGCAAATTATTTTATAGAATGATAGATATTTAAAAAATAAAGATCTTTATAGTTCGTTCACCAGGAGTTGGCACTTGACTCCGCCTTCATCACGTGGTATGGGGGGGGGTAATATTTTCGCTATTTTGGGAGAAGAATGTGAACAATCCTGAACAAGATTGCTATTTGGCGATCGTATCACAAAAATATTTATTTCTCAATCTTAATGCGCATTTTTTTAACATTAAATATTTCATAAATTTGACATTTCTCACTTTTGAGTGAATAGTTTACCCTTTTCGAGATATTTTGCTGCAATTACTATTCAATTAGCTAAAGTAACGAATGTTATAATAGCAGATGATAAAGCGAAGTAAGTGACTGAAAAAGAAGTAACTGTTTGCGTTTGGCGCCCATTAAGGGTTGTCTCAATTTCAAGCGCGGAGACTTTTCTCCTCTTACTCCCGCGCCGAATTGAACACTTCTTCAGAGAAGGTAGAGCCAAGTACCGACTCCTGGTGAACGTACTACAATTTTGCAAACATTTTAAAGCCTGACCACGAGAGGGCTAGAATGAATTTAAACATAGAGTGTGCAGAGTAGTAAAAGACAATACCAACCTTTATCTATAGGTTCCTCAAGATTGTTATGAATTAGCATGTATTATATATTAGTGAACTGATGCTTATTAATCGTAGTGGTAGTTACGCTACAATACTCCCCCACGAAAATTATATCAGGGATAGAATTCGATTAACGGATATCACTAGTTGCCGTATTTGCGAAAGACCGGGAGAGCTGTATTAAGTTCACCGGATTTTGAGCATCTGTGGTGAGAGCTGTATTTTCACTGAGTTTTGAGCGTTTTTCGTGAGAGTTGTATTAAGTTCACAATTGTGTGTGTGGTCACTCCTGAGTTTCTATTAGCAGTCGAGTGTGTGCATGGTCCCGCTGTATGTAAATGAGACTGAAAAGTAACAGCGCGAGGAGGACGATCACGCAGCCCCAAATAGAAAGTCAGCTATTCACTGTGTACCATGAATCGAAGTAGGCGTGTTCATATTACGTTCGCTGGTCACCAATGTCAACCTTCAACTATCAAAGGGTACCTCACCGTGATTAGACAAGTTAATATGTTTCATATACTAGTGGTAGTTACTTAATAATCGTAGTGGTAGTTACGCCACAGGGCTATCTGCCCTTTCATCGAAATTGAATAATTGAGAAGGGTAAGAAGCTTACGTAAATAATTTAAGCTATAATTATTATAAGCATATTAAGAGCAGCGATGACTCAGGGGATAGAACGTTCACCTTCAAATAAGGTAAGCCGGGTTCGAATCTCAGCGATGGCTGGTCGATACGAACGCATCCGGCTTGCACCAACCACAGTGCTGACGTAAAATATCCTCAGTGGTAGACGGTTCATGGGTTAGAGTCCCCATGCCGTCAAGTTAACCATGAGAGATTCTGATGGTCTTCCTCTAATGGTCTCGCAAATGCGGGTTAGTGCCATCAAAAAGTTCTCCACGGAGGCAAACTACTCCCTATACTAAATCCAGGAGTTCCTTTGTCCTCAGGATTGGGTTCAAAATTACAAGGTTACAGACATGAACATTAGCAGTCGTAAACCCAAAAAATTTGATCCGATGTTCAACGACGGCAAAGATGATAAGATAGCGAAGGAGCTAGTGGACTGAATTGTATTAAATATGTAGGCACCTGAGGCCGCTTGCGGCCCTTTTTCCATTAATCTTTAATTTGCCCGTAGATCTTTAACTTTAACTTTGTGGTGCTTATCGATGAGATGGTGAAATGCAAATGAAGTATTCATGTGGATCATTGAGTTCTGACTGTGTAGTTATATGCAAATAAAACCATAATATAAAAATATGAGGTATAACTTTAGTTAAGTTGGTATGATGAAAATGAGGTTATGTATATGCTATTAATGTCTGGAATATGACGCAGTAGTATCCTGCTACTAGTCTCTTGCCTTCAGTTAAATTTTCATACAGGAATATTTCATTGAAATTTGCTGCTAGAGCAAGAGATGGCTTTTTTACAGAATTTGATATTTAATTTCGCTATATGTTTGTCTATTGCATCTATTTTGAGGTGTACGCTGTCGTTTCTTTCGAACCATCTGGTGTTTGCTATGTTTCTTAGCATTTCAGTCTGGCAGACTAATAATTTGTTAAGCTGAGTTTGCGTTATATCTGTCAAGACTGGCGAGGCATTTGTAAGAATGAAATGGAACAAGAGAGCTAGAATAGAGTGGCATTTGATAGGAACTTTGGAATTATTTATATGTAAAGGTGTGGAAAATATCTTTAAATCAAACTTACAAAGTAAAGAACCATGCATTGAAGCATAAATATAGGTACCACTAAAATTAATTCTCCCAAAAAAGCACTGAAAGTTGGCTGTCCTATTTACTCGACTATTTGTAGAAATATCTAATATTTGTATACAGTATACTTATTTGTATTTATTAGCATTAAAATAGAAGTCTGCAGTTATTCTAATGGATGGAATAATTCTGTCTGCCCGGATAGTTTATGCTGGGAGGTTTTTTTTTTATCATTTTGTGTAATACATTGATTTTTAAATAATAAATAAATAAAAACCCTTCACCAAAACGAATTTATCTTAAAACTTGCTTCGCAAATTTATTGTATTTCGAATTTCGTTTAAAATGTCTAGAATACGAAGGTGAGCATTACTGTCTCAAATTTACTCCTAAGATAGGTTGCTCATCTATTATATGTAAACTATAATGTATCGAATTGATTTATATGTGAGTTTCGATTCAATTTACAATAGTTTTGTCTTAATCTTGGCATAGATCGTCGTGAGTAAACAAATGGACACCTTCCTTCCTCCATTTCACCCCCATTAGAAATGTGCTCACGCTTGTTACCATAGCAGCAGACAGCCCTAGACTTTTAATCTGGAGGAGCTCTCTTCAAAGCCGCACTATAAAATATATCGAATAATAATTGTTTTCGAGAGAAATATGTATTTTGAGGCAAAGAAAAATTATTGGTAAGTAGAAAAAGAAGCGAGTAAAGCCGGAAAATTTCTTAAAAAATTAACTGAAGTATTACTGCACAAATTACAATACTGGCAAAGAATAATTTGATGACCAGGACTCTCTCTATCTCTTCCTGGTGACAGGCAAACCAACACTTGCTTATCTCGACTGGCCAGTGGACACCTGAAAAGCCTCACATTTTCTACTAATCAAATGATCTTTCCTCTTTGCCCTAAATGCCAACAAAGCCAGGCATCTCCTGAGCACATCTTGAACTGTTTAGGGCTGGACTGGAGCGACATTCATTCCTCTCCCATTCTGGTTTCGGATTTTCTTAATGTTAACGGATTTATTGATCTGGTCTGACCCCGTCAGACCAGATGGGAATTAGCAACAACAACAGCATAATTTGATTGATAATTGGGTCAAGAGATAAGTTATCACAGACATATATATTTCATTCCAAATGTGTCCCGCAGTAAGGACACGGCTCCCAGTAAAGCAACAAAGTCGAGCATGACTAACTGTGGTCAGTAAGCGGTCTGGCGACTACTTTAAGCAGGTTGCGTAAGGACCGAGCATGCGTGGTATCGGTCCTCGTTAAACAGTTCTACCGTAAAGTGCTCGACTTCGTGAGCAGTTCGTCGGGCTAATCGTTGACAGCTCAGTGAACTGATCGTTAAGACACGGTTCCCAGCAGATCACCGAAGTTAAGCATGACTGGCAGCGGTCAGTGTGCGGGTGGGTGACCACTTCGATCATCATGGGTAGGGACTGAGGGTGCGAGGTATCGGTCCTCGTTAAACTATTCTACCGTAAAGTGATCGACTACGCGCTCACGAACTATCAAAGCAGGGGTGCCATCCACTCTGATTCAAAATTGTGATGACATCAAAATCAATTGGATCAAAATTGTGATGACATGTCTTCGGATCATCCTCAAGGGTGCTTCCCAGACCATCACCAATAGCCCATTGTGCAGCTCTAGTGCGACGTAAATGAACTACAATTACAACAACATCAATGACAACCATTCTCGTAAACACGCATTTTAAGCTGTGCCCATTTCGTAAAAGTGCATTTTGAGCTTTCTCCATTTTGTAAACTCGCCTTTGTGCTATGTGGATTTTCTTAAGGCGCATTTCGAAGCTCACCGAAGCGGTGTGAATATTGAAACAAGAGTAAAAAATGGTAGTTTTTTGAAGGGGCAGAAACAGAAAGTCAAAACCGTACTTATTAACACAGGCATATATTTCAGATAGTTTTATAAATGAAGTTTTAATAATCTCTGATATTTTCTGTTGTATCAATTTTAAAAACTTAAAAATTTAAGTTCTCCTTTATACTTAGTATGTATAACTGTAGGTCTAAAGAAATTCCTTTGATTTTCGAGCAGAACCAAGCCTTTGATTTAATTTCGCAAGTATGTTTGTATTTTATCCAAAATATTTTATCAAACTGTTCAATATTTGTATACGTACTTTTCTATACTCTCAACAACATTATAATTTAAATTATTAAGGTGATAGTGACATCAAAAATAGCTTACTTAATTTCTAGAGAAAGGCAGTGATATATTTATAGTTAATGTGAGATGTATCTAAGTTACTTATCTTTTTATTTTACAACCGCCATTGAACAGCCGACCTAATTTTGGATTCACGACTACCAATGTTCAACTATGCAGCCTTGAAATTTTGAACCAATCCAGAAGACAAGGAAACTTCTGAATCAGTACCCACAGAGGCATGATTTGTTATGGGAACATGGAGGACTTAACGTGCTTCAGTCACATTTACTACACGAGAAGTCTTCGACCGTCGGGGATCGAATCCACAACCTCTTGGACATGAGCCCAGTGCCCTACTAACCAGGCTATCTCTGTCCTTTATAAGTTATAAGAATTAATTGACTGAGAGTTATGTTTCTGGACAATTTTGTATAGAAATCTTTTATTACACAGTTTTATGTGTTTAGACATTGTAAGGGTTAAATAAGGTAATAATCTCTGTGTTCCATAAAAGTTAGTAATCTGCAACTGATTTTTTGATTTGATTTATTTACTTTTTTTGAAACCTGCTTTATATTTGGCTTAAATACTAATTATACACTACTTTATATTTGACAACTTGAATTTAGCAAATGTCTGAAACTTTTAAATAAAAAATCTTAATAATCAAAAAAATTTTTATCAATGTTTTTCTAATTTTCATTATATAAAACTATTTGTCGTTGTTTTCGTGTCCATGGATTTTCAGATAACATCAAAAGTCTGGACTATTGCGGCCGCCAGCTGCGGCGACTCTTGACTTTAAAACTATTTAATTACCATTATTGAATAATGTTTCTTCGATACCCACATGTATAAGCATACCGTAAAATTTATCATGGTTGAAATTTTTGCTCTTTGTTTCGTGACATTTGTATTTTTAACCTTCAATAAATTATGTTCACGTATGTAGTGTTTTAACAAATACTTATGTAAGTGTTTTACTTGAGAATACTGTTTTCATACGTATAAGAGCAACTTTGTTTTATTTTTATTTTTTGGATATAGATAGCTAATATTTCGCATGTAATAAAGTTCTGTAAAAATATAATTTGATATAATTACTGTTCTTAGTTTATTGTTTCATAAATATTAAAAAAATAATTTAAGGGCTGTTTTCTTATTTACATCTTGCTATAACACAATATTTTTATATTTTCTATGTATTAGTTTAAGTTTTCAATATTCAAAATACTTTGGTATTTACTAATCATAAATATTTTTTGTAGCATGTACCTTTTGTCTATCGAGGAGCTGATATTGGACTTAGCGCACAAAAATGGACCATAGATTATCTTACGGAGCATTTAGGAAATGAAGAAGTTAAAATTCATGTATCTGAATTCCAGAGATTAGACTTTTTAAAAAAGAACTTTGTATACAAGTATGTTTTACAGCTATTTTTAGTTTATTTTCAAATTTGTATAATTTTAATAACCAAATATATTTCTTTTTAAAATTTTGTATTCAACTATTGACTCACCTATTACCCTCAACTCATAAGTTTTATTTTGGCTTTTTTAATTTTTAAAAATAAAAACAATTGTAATAATAATGTTAAAAGAAAAAAAGAAAGTTTTAATAATGCTTTTTCAACTTGTTTTTAGTACCAAGCAACAGGATAATTTTTTTATAGGGCATGCGATAAGAAGATTGTTTACATTAACTTATGGAATCAAATTTACAATTTAATAATGAAAAATTCATAAAATTTAAAATAAGTTACTGGATTCAAATCTGTTAGATCAGTGTTTCCCAAACTTATGACTTTTGTGTACCCTTTCTAAATTTTTCGTAACGCTGTGTGCCACTAATAAAAAAATGAATGTATTTTTTACTAGAAAAACATTGCACAAAAGTTAAAAATCACAACTGGCTGTTGACACCACTAATTATTAACTGTTAACTCAGAAAAAAGTAGCCAATAGAAAAATACGTAATCATACATTTTCATGGCTAACTTTGTTTTTAAATGAAAGTTTTTGATATTTCCGTTTCTTGCAAGATATTTATCATAAGCTGTTCTCGTACCGTTGGGGGTACGCATATCACACTTTGGGAAGCACTGTGTTAGATTAAAGTACTGCTTTAAATTTTAAACAAAATTTACAGGATTGTCACTGTATAGGGAAAGCCTGGAAAATACTGAGAATTTTAAAACCACCAAAAATAGTAGGAAAAATGCAGGGAATTTTGATTTTAGCTTAAAACCTGTGAAAATACAGGGGATTTTGTTTCGTGTTTTCACCTGTTAAAAAATGGTGACCATTCAATGCGTAATCTATGGGATATTTAAGGATGATATTCCAACTGTACTAAATTATTTCATTTAATAGAGAATTATTTAAGTATGTTCAGCTGTTTTCTCTTAAGTTTTTCCAGCAATTATAACTAGTATAGTTAGTCCAATATAACTTACATAAGAGCGCTGTAATTGTGTTTCTTCTCAATATATTGTGTATTATATGTACAGGGAAAACACAGGGAATTTTTTTATTTATATATAGCTTGCCACTATATTCTATGGTATGATAAACCAATGATAAGCTTTACTCATTATTTTACTGTAAAGAGTTAATGTCCACTTTTTTTTGAATCTCAACGTTGGTATTGTATTTTAATACAATGTTTATAAATTATCTTTAACTTCAAAAAACAATAAATGAATAAAAACATTCATGTCAGATGCATTTTATTTGTGTATAGTGGCTTACTGCTTGTAATCTGTGTTTTTAATTACTGAAACTGGTAAACTGGATAACTTTAAATTTCTTTTTATTTTTAATTGTGTTGTTATTTTAAATATTAGTTTTCCTATTCAGAATTTTAACTATGACAATTTCTATGTTAGCTGTGGCATAAGTAGTTATTTTTAAATTTATTTTTCTTAATTTTTAAATAATAATTCAATACTGTTCGTTCTATTCTAATAAAAAAAATTTTAACCCCATAACTTGTGCACTCGAGTTAAATCGAGCGCGCTAAACAGGCCAAACTATGCACACTCGAGATAATTCAAGCAGCATTGTATTTTATGCTTCTATAATTTTTCACACTTGAATATAATGGAGAATTGAAAATAACAATGTGAAAGCAAAGAAAAAAATCGTTTTATTGATATTTATCATTTACATAGGATTGTAAGCTATAACACTTATTTATTCAAGAATAAAATATAGCCTTAAATTAAAATAAATATTTTGATTAATTTTGTATTTTTATTTTATTTTTTTTGCCAAGACAATGTTTTAAAGTGTGTTTTTTTACATTAAAAAAAAAGAAATTGATTTCTTTGACCGGTTTTTTTCAAAAAATCTGTGCGTTAAGGGGTTAAAGTATCTTATCTTTCAATCTTTCATTTTATATTTAATTGAAGCCATTTTGAATCATTTTCTTAAAAATCAAAGTATATTTAATGATTTATTTATTTTGTGTTTAGAACATTACCATTCAGAGAGCTTCTTCGAAGAGCTTCTCGTAAAGAACAGGAGGAAGGTCATTATTTCACTTCTAAAGCAAGTTTTTTGCATCTAAAAATTTTGTTATTCTGGTTGTAAAAAAGTATTTCACTCCATTTAATAATTTTTTTAATAGAAATTTACCCTTTGCTTCATTTCAACATTTTCCTAAGTTAATTAATATTTTGGCTCTTTTAATTATTCAATTTCACTTATTATTTCTTTGATTTAATATTTAATTAGTGAGATAAAATAAAAAAAATTTTTGCAGAAAGTAACTAGGTTGTAATTAGAAACAAAATAATTACCATTCATGATGCAAAAAATATGAAACTATTTGGTAAAATTATTGGTATGGTAAATAGCTAAATATAAATTCACTGAAATGTAGTATAATGCAAGTTTTTTTGTTGTTTTTTTGCTTTCTTCTTTCTCGAGCTTTTGTCGAATATTTATGTGTGATGCTTAATTATTAAATGGAGTTAAATATCATGGCTATTTAGTGTTTATTTTAAATGAATGTTAACTTAACTTTTTTAATAGAAAAATTTTATTAATAATTTTTTTTTATGTCTACATAAAAATTATGAAATTTAATTGATTTGTCATTCAAAAATATATATATTCATTTTATTTATTTATAGTTAAAATAAATAAATAAATAAAAATACTAATCTGATTCGAAAACTTTGTCTATTTGAGAAAAATTTTATTACTTATACTATTATAAATCTGTCTTTTTGATCATGGGAAAATGTTTCTTAAGGTAGAGAATAATTTTTTTTGTTAAAATTTAATATAATCTTAAAAAAAATTGGTAAACACTAATGATTTATAATCTTTCAAGTCTCTTTAAGGGTATAGAGTAATGGTTAGAAATAATCTTTGTCATATAGCTTTTAAAGTTGTGTGCTTTAAATTTAGTCTAATTTTCTGTCTGTCAAAAATGAAAAATAATTTGTAAAATTTAAAGGAATGCAAAAATTTTTTTTGTGAATCTTGTGTTAAAGTCTGTAAAAATGTTTGACTTCTTAATCATAGTCTTCATAATAGATAAATTTGTATTATTTTGTCTTGCACTTGAATTGAATGCAAAACTTTCATTCATAGAAATTAATTTGGAAAAATTAATGATTGAATAAAATGAGAAGTTTTACGTTTATGACAAAAAATATTTTATTTCAATATTAAATTTTAAATTTCTGATGACAGCTTTTTAAATTCATTTATCAATTTCAATTCAATATTTTTTTCATATAAGTAAACTATTTTTACACTTTATTATTTCCTTACTGTATTAATATGATTCTTAAAAATTTATGGCGGGCGAATTTGTATGTTTGTCTTGCACTTGAATCAAATGAGAAATTTATGAAAAAGAATTGTTTTATCATTAAATTCTTAATTATCTTGCAAAATCTTTTATCAATTTCAATTCAAAATGAGCTGTTTTCACTTTTTATATTATTCACTTGCTTTATTAATATGAATTTAAAAATTTACAGTGGGAATATTACTATTTGAGATCAGTTGGAAAGGATGCAAGGAAAGATGTTGCTGATATTAAATCACAATTTCCATCTGTAGCTGATGACCTAGTTTTTCCATTCTTTGTTCCAGAAAGTAAAATTTTTTCTAGTGTTTTTCGAATAGCCTCTGAGGGATTGTCTGTTTGGACGCATTATGATGTAAGAACTTGTTTCTAACTTTTTAGTTCGTCTGTGTTTGCATTTATGAATTGTAATATAATAGAAACATAGTAATACAAGTTTTATTAACGTCAAGGACATTTTCCCTTCTGAACGTAATCAAAATCGTTTAAAAATATTGAGGAAAGTATGAATTCTTTATAAAATTTATAAATTATGTCGTTACATCCTATCTCCAGGGGTCAAATACAATTCTCAAATGGTTATTGAAAGGCTTCCTTCTTTCATCCGTTATTGTACTATTTGTTGCAGCATGTCCTCATAAAAATCACTTTATTATTTTGAAGACATTTATATTAATTTCAAAGAGAAGTTTAATAATCCTTGCATTTTCATGATCACAATTTTATGTTAATATTGGGCTCAACTAGACAGTTTTTTTTTTCTTTTTAAAAAAAAAATATTACAATAAACTGTTACAGTATTTGTAAAAAAAAATGTGGAAAAATTATCGTAGTAGACTTAAGAACATGGTTCGTGACTTTAAAAAAAAAATAAATAAAATCGGATTTTTTGATTTAAATCAGAGTTTTTGATTTTTATTCAAATACACTGTAAGAACTTCGATTTATGACTAAAAAAACTTTATTAATGTTTAATCAAAATTAAATTAATATTAAAACTATATTATAAGAATATTTCAGAACCTCTAACTACCTAAAGCAATTTTTCATTATAATACATAGCTTTTGAATGCATAGCAACCATTTTGAAACAAATGCATGATTGAAATTTAAAGACTAGATGAAATAGAGAATTTAAAGAATACTTAAACTATTAAAACTAAGTTTGAATTACCAAACCATAATTTTAATTTAAAATCGTGGTTTCTTTTTTTTTTTCTCTCTATTTTTAAAATGACAGAGTAAATGTAACAGATTGTGTTTATAAATGTAGTAATTCATCAAAAAATAAATCAATATTTAATCTATATATTTTTTTATTAAAATATTCATTTTTTAATCCTATATCAAAATAGATAAGCTAAAAAAATTTTTTTTTCAAATCTATGTACTCATTGAAATATTTTTCACAAAATTTCTTTATAGAAAATCTGATAATGTCAAAAATACTGTAAACATGTTATGAGAAAAAAAATACTTAAATGTTTACTTTAATCTGTACTTTCAATCTCAAGAATCAGAAGATTTTTAAAAATGTAATTTCAAATGTGTTGGAATTTAACACATACCAAAAAAGAAAGTAATTTTGTTAGCTAAAATTAATTAATGCAGCAATAATAAATTTTAAAATTAATGCAGCAATTTATTTAAAATAAATTTTAAAACTAAGAAAAAAAATAATAAAAGTATCAATAATTTAAAACACTGTTTTTTAACTTTTTAAATCAATATATATATAAAAGAAAATCAGTTAATCTAAATCGTGATTTAAATCAAGCTGATTGAAATTGTGATTTAAATCAAGCTGATTGAAATCGTGATTTAAATCAACCAACGCTGCTTAAGAATATTGTTAAATGGCATATCTCTTTTAAAAAAATTTAAATTTGCACTAGCTTTTTTTAAAAAAAAAAAAAATTCATAGGCTGAATAAGATTTAAACTGCATTGCATTGATTTCTCTTATGGACTATCCGAAAAGAAAAATTATTCTGCGAAGTCTGATAACATTTTACTTTCAAGTGCTTAGCTTCCAAAGATGGAACAAAATTTTCAAAAATTTATGCATTTATAATTTTTTTAATTGGTTGATATTACTACAAGCTTTTTTTTTTAAAAATGTTATTTGTTAAAAATTTCTATGATCCATATTTACATGCAAAGTTAAGTCGCACTTGCTAGTCTTTGCATGAGGCTGTATCTGTTCATTATTCCTATTATTTAAAATATTTCCCTTAAGTTGAAATCAAATTTTTTGAATTTGCTAAATTACATTGACTTTTTCTTCAAACATTTGCAGAAAATATTGATTTAAGTAGCTTTTACATTCAAATTGTTGTTAACTATAATGTCAATCATATAATTTTTTTTCAGGAATCTAAAAATTCATATACATAAATATGTATATTAATGAAGTTTATAATATACAAAATTATTCATTTCTTTTGAAATTGCTAATTTATTTCATAAAAATTATTTTCTTATGTTTTGAAAGTGCAATTAAGCCGAGCTCGAATCTTGTTTCAAAAAAATATTAATTGCAAATATTTAATATTCACTTGCTTAATTTTTTTTATTTAGTTGCAATACAAGTTATGAAAACTCTTTTATTATATGATGTGTGATCATAATCATTTATTAGTTCTATTTCAGCTTAAACTAGTTTTTTCTTTTCGAAGGTTATGGATAATGCTCTTATTCAAGTGAAAGGTGAAAAGAAAGCTGTTTTGTTTCCTCCTACTGATGCGTTGAATTTATACTTAAATGGTATTTGTACAGCCTAAAATATTTATAGTATTACTGTTTTAAATATTTACAATTACACATTTATCTTTCAACTGATGACTCATTTTACCCGTATGATTTTTCATTTACAGATAAATTTACGTTTTCTAACCTTTAAGTTTTAGTGATTATTTTCATTTCATCTCAGGGATAGGTTTTAAACACTATATAATTTTTTTACATTGAGTACTTGATACTTAAATTTTTTTTTCTTAGTCTTATTTATCGGAGTTAAATCACATTTATTTCTTGTGGCAATTTACTCAGAATTCATACTTAGTTTATGAGAGAATTCCGATAGTTTTTCTTTTCTTTTATGTGTCTCTGCTTTTCAACGATCAACTTTTCAAACGATTTTACATGACATATATGTATATATATAGGTATATGTATAATATGTTAATGTATGTATATATATGTATGTCTATATGTTTATGTATGTATATATATATATGTCTATATGTTTATGTATGTATATATATATGTATGTCTATATGTTTATGTATATATATTCTATAACAAATTGCTTACTTTTTTAATTTTTAACAAATTTATTTTATTTTAACATTTATTTTAAATATCAAATTAACAAAAAAAAAGTAATGAAATTCATTGTACAAACATTGCTTATAGAAAAGGGAAATACGACTTTTTTATTTTCAAATTTAAAATTAAGTGTCTTTTTCAGGGGATAAATCTGAAGTAATGGATATTGAAAACCCTGATTTCAACAAGTTTCCCAAGTTTGAGAATGTAACCAGGCATGAATGTTGTTTATGTCCTGGTGATATTTTATATATTCCAGGTAAATTTATGTTTCTTTTTTTAAAATTATTTTTTATTTATTATAATGCCATTAAAAACTATATCTGTTCTTGATTTGACTGTAAAACTATGCCTTCTCAAATTATGTTTTTAAAATATTGTTCTTTATTTATTTTGTTAGTTATTGTTCACTACAAAATTTTTTTGCCAAAACTATTTCTAATTGTCTAACTAGTACAGTAGACCCTTGATTATTTAAGACATTCCTGACTAAGGATACACTAAAAAATTCAAATCTTCCTGTCACTTTGGTATCTTTTCTAGTGGCTAGAATAAATTTTAAAAAATATATCTGTGTTTTTTTAAACATAAATAACAATACAATATTGTTATAAAAACATTGACACCTTTTTGTTTTCCTTTTATATGTTGTTTTCTAGCTGCCTAATTTCTAACAACAGTGATAGGTAATAATGATAAAATGAGTATTAAAATGTGTGCTTCGTTTTGTAAGGGATGTCAGAAGGAAACCAAAGAGTCGTGTGATCAGGTGTCGAATAATTGAGTTTCTACTGCACTGGAAAGAAGTTCTATTACAATATAATCTTTTAATAACTTATTATCTTTTTTTTTTTAAACCATATGCTCTACTTTTCATATATACAGGGTATCCGCGCACCTGGAAATTCAGGATTTCGGTATTGAACAAAATTTGTCATGAAATTTCATGACTTTCACTATTTTTTTTTTTAAAAAGAAAATCATTGAAAGTCATAGATTTAAGTCGCAGAATAATCTCATTTTTAAAATGGAGTTTATCTCCCCAATTTCACAGTGTTCCGAATATCTCAATTTGTAACAAAATCCCCACTCACAGTCACATTATATTAAAATATAAAATGTTCTTTCAAAAACTGAAGAAAAGAACATCATTTCTAGAGCGAATTATATTTTAAACTTCAGTGATTTCAGAAATTTTTTTTTTTTATGAACTTAAAATTATAGCTGAAGCAAGCCAAGAAATTGGTGAATTTTTTTTAAAATTCTCAAATGGGAACAGAAAAAATCAGGAGCATTACTTTCTTTACTGATGAACAAGAAAAGTATCGTTAGAGTTTAATTCTGCAGTATAAAAGAAAGAAAAAAACTTCCTGAAAAATTCTACAGAATAGGAAACCCAAACTTTTAACACTCTCAAAGAAAAATCCTTTTGCCTTTCTGCAAGAACTGAATTGCGTTCTGCAACAATGTGATGCCATGTTGCCCGCAATTTTACCATTGGGCTTTGAGAGTGGCCAGCGTGAAATTTCCGGGCTGTAGTGTTCAGTAGTAATGCGCCAATAAGAATAAAACTAATTCATTTCTTTGCCTGAAAAACATTTTATTTCTCATTTTACACACCAGATGGTAGTACCAGGATATTTTTAAGGTAATTGTAGATAGTTAGTTTATTTTAAACTAGATGTCAGCACTAATCAAATATGTGCATTTGGCAAAATGGCACTTCTATGACCGTTTTCTTGAAAATTAACCGATCATTAAAGCAGATAAAGGAGAATTATTAAATTTATTGTTGTGTTTTTGTCGGAGAAAATAGTAACTTCGGTAAGTCAAAATTCTTGGAATTAGTCATGGATTTGAAAATCTAAAATGTAGCAGATATCCTGTATATGTTTTTTTAATATGTTGTGTTGACCTGTTAAATATAGGTATGCATTTTTTTTCTTTTCCAATTTATAGCATTATGGTTTCATAATATGACATATTTAGACTTTGGTATATCTGTTAATGTGTTCTGGAAAGAGTTGGACCCTGCCCTCTATGATAAGAAAGATCCCTATGGGAATAAAGATCATCTTCCTGCCCAACAAGCATTTACATCTCTCGACAGGGCTCTCGTTTCGTTATCGAAACTTCCTCCGGAGTATAAACATTTTTACTCTTTAAGACTTATCAACCAAATAGAGAAAAAGTTAAACACATGATGCTGTTGGAATAGTTCTTAATTTGTATAGATGATTTTAATGAATAAATATGTATATTCTTTTTTTATTTTATTATAATGTTTGCTATTATTCATTGTTTCTTGTCACAGAGTATTCAGATATGACTTCACAGGGTGCATAGCGTTTTTAAAAAGTGCTTATTTTCAATTTTCGTCTTTTAAAAGCCCTTAAAGGTGCTTTTTTCATTGGGTGTTTTTAAAAAAGTGCATAATTTTCCTTTTTTCAAAATTAGATTTTTCCTTTATGTTGATTTTAGCTTCAAATAATGAAAAAAGACACAGTTGACATTGTTCTATTCAACGTTTTCATAATTAATTCAACCCCAATCTATTTCGGCATATAGTCTGTACGACCGTATGAAAACGCCATTCGTTTTACATGATTAAAAATGTCATAATTTTTGACGATTGTCAAAAACAATGCCAAAAGGTTTTTTTTTTAAATTCTTTTTGACGTGACGGTTAAAACAAGATAAAACCGTCGATTGTCTAACACTTTCCAGCCCTGCCTAAGTATGATATTTTTTAAAGTGCTTAAAAATATTTTTTGAGTGCTCAAAAGGTGCTTATTTTTTGTTGAATAATTTGGCTACACACCCTGCTTCAAGTTGTAACTGAAACTGGTATTGTTTCAAATATTTTTTATTAGACTAATTTATTCTTAATAATTGCATTATATTAATCTAGTTTTATACGTGTATGGATATATACTTAATTAAAAATACATTATACAAATTCAATATAAATATACTTAAAAATTAAAACAAAACTCACTGAAAAGCTTTAAAAATTTTTAATGAAGACTTAAAATATTTATGAAACCTTAATTTGTTTTCTTTACTAACTTATGCTTATTTGAAAATAATCATAATAATTAGTTATTTATGGAAAAATTTTCTGTTGATTCACGAAGTATATATATCCAAATTTATGTATATTTTCCTATCAGCTAAAAATAGGCTTACCGTATTTTCTGGTGAAAGTCGTATTTCGTTGACTTCATTATTAATTATTTTAATAGTCTTTCTCTCAGAAAATAATTTCATCTTAAATAATTGTCCTTGATAAATTTTTTTGCTACTAAAATTTATTTCGTCGGAAGCACCACATGTAGGAAAAATTTTTTTTTTTCAATAGCTCCGCTGCGCTCTCGCCGAAAAATATGGTACCAGCGTAAGCCTATTACAGGGTTGCCACTTTACAGGGAGAATAGGGAAAACCTGGAAAATACAGAGAATTTAAAAAGTCACCTAAAATAACAGGGAAAATGCAGGGAGTTTTGAGCTTTTCCTTAGAAATTAGGAAAATACAGGGAATTTTATTTATTTTCGTCTTTTGAAAAATGGTAAACAAAGTGCTATCTATGGCATATTTAAGCTATATTAAACTAGTTAATTTAATGTAGCATTATTTGTTTTAAGTATGTTCAGTTGTTTCTTTTTTCTCTAAGTTTTCTCTGATTATAACTAGTTTAGTTAGCTATAAAAGAGCACAGTGATTGTGTGTTTCCTCTTAATATATTGTGTACAGGGAAATTTCCAGATTTGAGTTGAATTTTTTCCAGATTTGAGTGGCAACCCTGTATTTAATATCATAAAAAAATTGTATCAATAGTTTTTATTAGTATTAATCATATTTTGATACATTTAGGACATCTTTTGTTAAATACTGTATTGTGATCAATATATAAATATTTTTAATATCACATTCACTTATTTGTATTGCTACTTGTTAAGGAAAGAATAAAAAATTTCATAGGTAAATTTCCACCAAAGTGTTAAATCTATATGATTTTAAGATATAATGATGCATGGAAACATAAACAATCGGTGATTGTGTTTATATATATGTTGTTATAAGTTAAAATAAATTCAGAATACTAGTAACGAATTATTAAAACATGAATTTTAAAAAAATGTTATTTTTCTATATAACTATATTTTTAAAATAAAATTCATTGTAACTTATTTAATGTTATTTATTTTTATTTTAAAGTATTTTATTCATAAAACTGCTTTTTCAATCTAAACCTTTTTTTAGTTCAATAAAATTTATCAAGCTTGTATAAAACATGTACAGTAGGGAACCGATTATCCGGAACCATCGCTATTCCGGATAACTGATTTTTCCGGTTTTCTGAATCACTACAAAAAGCCGTTTTTTTTAATTGTTAAACCCAACTAAAAAAAAAAATGTTTGGAAATAATCTTAAGAAGAAAAAACGATGAAGTAATACACTAATGATTATTTCCAAAATAATGGTAAGGTAAACATTTTTGAAAAAAGAAAGTAAAATCTTATGAGGAAAAATTTTTTTGAAAAAATATGGCGGGAAAATGTATTGAATTTCGTTCCGGTTATTTGGTTTTCCGGATAACGGGTTCTGTACTGTATATCCAAGAGCGGTATTTTATTAATTTTCTATTAGAAACTTTTTAAATATCTTAACTATATTCTATTCCTACTGGTACAAATATTTCCTTTGCATTATGTTGTTATACTTAATTCAAATTTAATAAGATTATATTCGATCATAGTTAATGAATGATTGGTGAAAACTCTACAGCAATGATAAATTTTATACACAAGTTGACAGGAAGATCATCATTAGAATTACAATAAACTCTAACTGTAGGAGTTTGTTAAGTTTAAAGAAAAGCTAGATCAACTTTTAAGTTCTGGGTCACACTTTGTTGATGCTGCTGCGTATTGAATTGCAGTAAATGCAATATGTACTAGTATTTTAAAGTTCAAACTGAGCCGATGCACAGGCTTCAGAAATGCGTGCATCTATGTGTGCATTTTATAGTTACTCTGCTATCTTTTAATTTGGTAATGTAACATGTCACTTCTCCAGCCTAGGTTTCTGGTTAACATATCGGTACAAGCGTTTTATAACCAACGTTGAACATTCAACCCAATTTTGGGCTTACGGCTACTAATGTTCAACTCTGTAGCCTTGTAATTTTGAACTCCATCCAGAAGACAAGGGAACTCCTGAATAGTACTGGGAGAAATATGCATTGTGTAGGACTTTTTGATGGAACTATCCCGCATTTGCATCACATGGAGAGGAAAACCTCTCATGGTTAGCTTGACCGCAAGGGGACTCTAGCCCATGATCCATCTACCACTGAGGATATTTTTATGTCAGCACTGTGGTCGGTGCAAGCCAGGTGTGGAATTCGTATCAACCAGCCATCATCTCAATCGAAGACATACACTCTACCTCCTGAGTCTGGTACAAGTGTTTTTTAATTTATTTTATAACCGTCGTTGAACAGCCGACTATATTTATGGGGTTTACGACTACTAATGTTCAACTACATAGCCTTATAATTTTGAACCCAATGCAGAAGACAAGGTAATTCCTGGATCAAGTATTGGAAGAAATTTGCCTTTGAGGACTTTTTGATGGAACTAACCCACACTTGTGTTTCATGGAGAGGAAAACTACGATTTCCTACCGCAAGAGACCTATGATCCGATTTGAGGATATTTTTACATCAGCACTGTGATCGGTGCAGAATTCGTATCGACCAGTCGCCAATGGGATTTGAACCTGATTCACCTCACTCGAAGGCAGGCACTCCTCTATTCCATGAGCCTGGTACAAATGAGCAATGACTAGTAAAATTTGCTAATGATGGATGCTTATTTAATTAAGTACTGAGAAAAAAAAATAACACTAAGCAAGCGAAGCCATTTAAAATATTAAATTTGGTAAGTCATTTTTTTCTTTACTCTAATGTGCTTATGTAACATATGGTTAAACGAGTATGGTATGTAGCATTCCATCATAGAGGCCATGCCTGTAAAACATTTCCTCCTTTTGCATCTCTACCAAAATATCAATGCCTTATTGCATGTATAGTTTTTAGATTGTTTTTCAAAATTTGTTGCAATCATTTCCCATCACATCTTTTTAATTTTGAAAAATTGAATTAAAAAAAGCTATCAAACTTATATCTGTAAATTTCGCTTTAAAACAGATCAATTAAAGTATTTCTTTCATGAGGATGCTATTTCTATTGGAGCCCTTTAGTATGATACAGTATTTTCAAACAATGATTATTAACTTTCGAGCAATTCAGTCTGAAATTTCTATCATAGACAAGAATTTGAAACAAAAACCTTTTAAAAAACTAATTCTTATTTCCCAATATTAGATTTGTTAGAGAAATCATATCCTAAAAATTTGTCAACTCAAAAATCATCAAATTTAGAATAAAGGTAATTTAAATTTTCTTGACCGTTAAACACCTTATTAATCTTTTGGCATTTATTTTAAATTGTTTAGTTTTATAGAGGCATATATAGAACGTGTAGCTAAAAACAAAATTAACACATAATTTCAGAAATATTAATTTTATTTAGTATTCTGTCACATTTCTAACTTGTTACCTTTGATTAATTTGTAAGCTAATCTAAGAGCAATCTTTCCCTTTAAACTTCTTGGCTGAATAGTAAGAGAAGTGCTATAATATGGGGTAATCACAAAAAAAAAAAAAAAAAAAAAAANAAAAAAAAAAAAAAAAAAAAAACTGAATATATATCAAAATAAGAATATTTATTTATACAAATATGATATAACAAAATGCATAACAGGTCAAGATAAAATATATTTTTTTCATCAAAAAGGCAGATGAATAAAACCATTTTTGAACAGTTTGAATATTGTTATTGCAATAACATCAGTCCTATATGTTTTGTCATACAATTTCAGACCTAGAAAAATTAAAAAAATTTTTTAGTAAAATAACATTCATTTAATAATAATAGAAAATAAGCATTACGTTTTTTATACTCTACGTAAGTAATTATTTTCTATATTTTTAATTAGTTATTTAGGGGCAAAACTTTTTGGCATCTGAAAAAAAAAATGATGTGAAGTTATCCACAATATATAATGGACCTTTTAATACCTATTTGCAAACTATTTTAGTTCTATTACCATACATTTAATGTTGCTTTCAGATACCAAAATATTACTGAAAGTAGCACCTAAATTCAAAATTTACTAGTTTTTTTCAATAGAAATCAGATCTATAAATATTGCTAGTTATTTCAGAACTTTATTCAAAATTATTCACTTAGCATTGTGATTGTCAGTAAAATCAATTTTACTGACTTCTATTATCCATGCACAAACATATTATATTTCTAAATTGAAGACAATAACCTAAGAAATTATATCTGGGCACACTTCATATGACTTTGCTCCTTAGGTGATTTTTTTAATGATGACACATTAAGCCAGATAGAATTTTTAATTCATTTCAAGCTACGATTTCTCTTATTGCTAAACTGAAATTTGATTATTGCAACAAATGTTTTAATAGTTATACTAATGATTTATCTATCTGCGAAACTAGATATTAACACTATTATTTTTCTTTACTAAAACTCAACAAATTTGAATGTTACCTGAATGCTACCTGAATGTTAGCAGAAATGTACTGCTGGATAATTGAAGGTAGGAAAATTAGTATTAAAGGTGAGACACGGGTAAATATAAATTTTGGGTTGACGAACTGGTTTGTCACATGACAATGCTGATAAGAGATATAAATGATTTGACGTGCATTGAGCGTTGTTGTTCAAAATCAGTTTAATAAGAAACAGTTAATGAACTTGCAATTTTTGATACGTCTTCTTGGCTTCATTTAGATGATTTTACGTGTGACCGCATAACTGAAGAAGGCCGAAAAATAACAGAATGTTGCCAAAGAGTTTGACATAAGCCACAGTGTTGGAAATTATTTCAAACAATTGTACGTGGAACTAGACCTCCCCCATGACATCTGCTACACATTCCAATTGTTTGAAATAATTTCCAACACTGTGGCTTATGTCAAACTCTTTGGCAACATTCTGTTATTTTTCGGCCTTCTTCAGTTATGCGGTCACACGTAAAATCATCTAAATGNATTTCAAACAATTGGAATGTGTAGCAGATGTCATGGGGGAGGTCTAGTTCCACGTACAACGCCTGCCAAAGTTCATCCGATCAGAAAGTAAATCTCCTGAAAAACTAGCCAGACAATTGTCCAGATGTCACATTTGCAATATTGTCTTCGCCATCACAGCTGGAGCAAAAAGGACTGGCCTGATTGTTGACACCGAATGACCTGGCATGAGATTGGTACTGCATATAGTTGAAACATACGGGAAAGGGGCCAATATCCTACCTGCCATGGCATGAGCTGGTAATGGTCGTACACCACTCTATGTGCTTCCAACTGGGACTAAGACTGGCCAACTCTACAGTAATGATATTCTGCTGCCTCATGTCTGTTTGTTTTATGGTGCTGTCAGTGATAAATTTGTGTTTATGAACGACAACATGTCATCGAACAGTCGCTGTCAAGGTACAAAGCAGGGATATTCTCCAGACCTGAATCCTATTGAAAATGTGTGAGATGTTTTAGGGAGAAGTGTTGTTGGTCGAGAACCCCTTGCAATAAGCAAGGACACCCTCGTGTTCACTAGGAATGGGACAAATTACTCCAACAGCTGCTGAATATTGTTGTACAAAACATGCTACAACCTTGCATTGCCCTCCTTGGTGGTCAAACCCTTATTGACATTTTACTCCAGGATGCCTACAAATAGTATTTGTATTTTCATGTTTTCAGCATAAAATGACCATTTTGTTCCTTGAACACATTTCAAACCTTCTAGATTTCAGAGTGTAATAAATTATCTTTTTTCATCTCCTAACACTCTGGGATTATTTTATTTCACTTGGCATTCAATCACGCTTAAATTTTTTAACCACTTAACAGTTGTCCAGCAGTGTATTTGTCATGAGGTTCAAGAATGAATGCAGTAAGTTACGCATAATTGTTAAATACCTATTATTTTTAAGCTCTGCTCATCTTTCCTTTATGTTTTTGAGTGATTTAATTAATAATAAAAAAAAAATTTTTACATTAATTTATTAATATTTATGAAGACTTAAAATTCTTATCTTTGGTATCTTTTTTTTTTTTTTTACAACATCAAGAGCTCTTTAGATTTTACTGTGGAAAGGTTCAACCAAGTTTCTAGAGTAAGTAGAATTTTATTGTGCTAGTATATAATACAAAAATGATATGGATGGGGTACTTAAACAAAATAGTAGTAATTCTGATTTTTAACATAAATATTGATGTGACATTACTTAAAAACTACAAGGTTAATTATCCTAAAATTTAATGTAAAATGTTTCTGAACATTCCTTAAGTTATTAAATAATAGCCTACTTTTAAAATCAACACATAATTTTAAAAAAAATTTCCATACGAATGAAGAATAGATAAAATTCAACTACTAAGTTAAGGAATATTTTTCACACAAATCAATTTCTTTCCTTGAAAAAATAAAAGTACAGTAATTAATAAAAACAATTGATAAACTTACAGATTATTTTTCCAATTAGGATCAAAGTTCTTTTTTAAAGATTGCCAACATTTATAGTACTCTGGATCTAATTGTTGACAGTTCTTTTCTCCCCAATTGGTTAATCTAAGGCTGAGGGAAGTTTCGAACATGATGGCCTAGGAAAATGAAAATAATAAATGTAAGAAAAATATATGCCAGATTAAGACTGAAGGAGTTTAACTGCGACAATACCATTGTATTTTCTGCAACTTTCTCTGGAGTGAGTTTTACTGTGGAAGCTTTATTAAAGCACTCAGCATCAGGGCCGTGAGGAGTCATCATATTGTGTAATGTTGCACCACCAGGCATAAATCCAGTTTCCTAATACCATAAAAGAATATTTTTTAACTTGTCTACATTTACAGACATTCAATTATATTTAATCCCAACTTTAGATTAGTGGATCGACCAGTTATATTCATATTATACTACTCCCACTTCTGGTAGATATTTGTATTTATAAAATGAGAAAATTTATACTTTAGCAATTTATTTTTGATTTAATTTACAATAATTTATACTACCACTAAATGTAATCATTGTAAGCAAATATATAAGACCCAAAAATTGAGTATAGTTCGTCTGAAGTAAGAGCCCCTCTAGCCCATTGCGGTGACTATGGTAACGAGGTATAACTATTTCAAGTAGAGGTGTGGGATCATTGCTTAGGGCAGGTATGGCTCAGAAAGTGAATCTTTTTTTTTTTTGGTCTACTGTGTAAGCCTTACAGTGAAGAGAAGTGCACTATTCTTGTTTCTATAGCAGCAGAAGACCTCAGACTTTGTGGTGGGGGGAGTTCTTACCGTAGACAAACTATAAAAGTTTTGAATTGCAGGCAGAATTAAACAAATTAAGCTAACCTTGATTGTTATTTCATTAAAAATTTCAGTATTATAGTGTAAATTTTATTTTTGTATTTAATGTGGTAGCAAAATTTCTACATTTATACTTTACTCATAGAAGGCCTGATAGTTACCTTAATGTGTTATAAGTGTACCACTTATAACACAATACCACTAGAAAAGCAGGCATAATTTCCTACCACTAGGTACACGCATGTAGAGAGATTAAACTTTCAGGTGGTCATGTATGATATGTTTAGTTTAAATAATATACAAAATATTATATAGCTATTAATAGTAAACAAAATAAATTTGTATTAGAATTTATCTACCTGATCTATGAGTAAGAAGGCGAGAAAAAAAGGTATTCATATACTAAAGCATATTTATCTTTTCGCTAGCATATTTTAAAAACTCACTTTTATTCACTTTGTAAATTTTTAACAATACATCAATAATATATTTCACATTTATGTATTCTAAACATAAACACATACACAAAAATTGAGAACAGAAAAGTATCACCTTTGCTTCATAAGCACCAAAAATTAGTCCCATAAATTCACTCATGCAGTTTCCTAGAAAAATAGATTCAACATATACTAACTTTTTATATACTTGCAATACTTTTTTAATTTTGCTAATTTGCAGGCTTAAACTAGAATAAGAATTCTTTTCGTGAAGTTTTATTGCATTAGCACTATTTCAACTCACTCAGGAAAGAAAAATTGAAACTTATCTTTAAAATGGCCCTATATAAAATTATAAAAAGTTACACAAATTTTACTTAATACAAGGAAAACAGAATTTTTTTTTTTAAAAAAAAAAGGAAAATTTGATCACCAAATGTGTGTATCCATAAAAATAATTCAAAACCTCAATTGAATTGTTAACAGTTTTGCAAAAATAAAAAATCTTTTCAGAATAATATTTGGTGTCTTGATGATAAATATCTTGTGTTCTTTTTATTACAGATTAAAAAAGTATAAAAATAAAATTTAACTTCTGATTTATTCACAGATGAAAAACTAAATATAATTCCTCCAAATTTACCATACACATTAAAATGAAAATTCAATGAAGAAATTGGAGCAATATTTACACAAGCCATTATTCACTCCTTGTTTTATTAACTATTCTTCATTAGTGTAGAACCACTTTTCATTGGTGAATAAAAGTTAATTTTTTATTCGAAGAAAACAGCCAGTAACATCACTAAATACTAATTTAAAGCTCATAAGTTCATCATTAACAAAAATGCACTAACTGTGTATTGTTTATCTATCAATTGAACTTTTCTTGTCTAAAAGTCAAGGGTACAAGAGAACAGATTTTTAAATTCACCTGAATGAGCATTCAAAATGTAAACCCCATACTCCTAAATGAAATAATTTAACCTCCAAACCATTGTTAAAAACAACAGTACTCGAGATAACGAGTGGAGTTCTTTTGTTAGACAGACAATGCATGTTTGTTCAAATAGCAGAAATATAATTGTCATGAAAAAGAAATATTTACTATGATAGTAAGGTGGTCTAAATGTTCCTTCTGCAACTCCCCAACGAGGTGGAAAAATTACAAAATCTGCAATCGCTATACCCGGTCTAGTTGATGGGCAGGTTAAGACTGTGAAAATGGATGGATCCTAAAAACAGAATAACGTGCAATTAGAAATGCAAAAAGACAAAATAATAGTTTCTCAAGTAAAAAGTATAAAACTTTTTTCAAATTTCTATTATTAAATCAGTAAATTTATGACTCATTTGTAACCGAAATTACTTTTTATAATATCAATCTGAAATTCTAGCTAAAGCCAATCATTGGGGAATTTTTTTATTCTAAAAAGAAAGTAGGAAAAAATAGTGAGTGTTTTTTCCACCTCCGGTATGTAAAAAAGGCATTTTTTGAATATAATACTGCAGAAAGAGGAAAAAAAGTTCAGTAGAAAAAAAAATATTTTAAAAAATTCTGCAGATAAAAAAACCTAAACTTCTTTGCTTCTCCAATAAAGAATCTTTTGCAGGAACTATGTAATGTTCTGCGACAATATAGCTACAATTCTGTCACAGGGACTGTATCAATTATTATACATATTTTTTAATTACGTTCAAATCTATAATCATATTACAACTTTGAATTATTTTAGAAAAAATTTGATTTAATCAGGTACTCTAAAGGCTTCCAAACTGTTTTGTTTTATCATAATTATTTTTACATACATGATAACACCCTTTTAATAATGGTCCATAAAACAGAGTGCTATGGTATTTGGAAGTAAAACAAGCATAAGATAAGATATGTTTATGAGGAATGATCCACCAACAAAGCCGGTGTCATTTTAAACAAATCTAGTTTAATGGTACAAAATGAAACTTGTAGAAAACACCTTATATTTCTAACTTTCTTTTAAAAAAATAAGAAAAGTGCTTGAAACTTTTCAAATTTTTGAGATATTCAAATCAAACTTTTTTTATTAGTTGCTCAAAAGAGATTAATTTAAAATGAAGGAGTTTCAAATGATTGAATTTGCTCTTCTGGTGACCTCAAGAGTTTTGTCAGTTTACATCAATTATTACTTTTAATGTATCTCATTAGTTTGATTGGTGTGGGGCATTCAATTGATGTGGGGCATCGTAAATTCCAGAAAAAAAAATTTGCAAACTAGTTTCAGCATCAACTTATGTGGTGACATCTTAAATTCCAGATCAAAATTTTACAAACTAGTTTTATCACTAGGGTACCATTCTCCATTCTGCTTGAACAGCATTTTTACCTTTTTGACTGTAAAAAAAAGTAAAATTGTCGAAAATGTTGCTTTTCATTTTCCATATTTAAAAGGGCACCAACCAAAAACTATTACATAGGATCAATCAAATTTTTAAACTAACAATAACAGCATTATATAATTGACAGCAAGCCTTGCTATCATTGCTGTCAATTGTATAAAGATTGTGTGGCTTAATTGTGAAGTTGGTTGTGAAGAAATATAATCAAGTACTCGGTTGCATACCTCCCAACATTAGAAAAATAATATAACGGAGATTTTACTAGCAACATTTTTTAGGCTACGAGTAAAGTTTTGATACATCATGCATTATCATATAAGTCAAAAAGAGAAATTCAAAATGGAAAATATGAAAGCACTTACATTCAGTTGAAGTAAAAAATATGTATATAAATCTTAATCTAAAGATTTTTTTAAACCATTGTTTATAATTACTTAAACTATTAACACTCAACATACTGCAGTACTGGCAATAGCACCATCTGTTGAAGAATAAGAGAAGTATTTTTTGCCATCAGTGGATATTTTATTGCCAATTTTTTTTTTTTTTTTTAATATTTTAAACAAATACAGAGAAATTTGAGAACAGGGTAAGCAGCAGATAGTTGTAAAATACAGGTGTTTTGGTAAAAAAAAAAAAAAAAAAAAAAAAAAAAAAAAAGGAGATTTTTGCAGGTATGCTGTTGTTTTGTTTACTGCACCACAATACAAACAAATTTCTACTTATTCCATGTAGTGAAAGCAAAAAAAAATTTGTATAAATTTGCCAAAAATAGACACAGGGTTAGCAATAAAAAATTAATATATATTTTAAAGAAGTACAACTATAAAACAATTTTTTTTCACTTACAGGATGGTCAAATGAAACAGAATTAATAGCCATGAAATTAGACAAATTGTATTTGTAAGGAACATAATTTCCATGCCATGCAACAACATCAAATGGAGAATGACTCTGTAAAACAAATAAATCGCATAATTAAAACTATCATGAAAAAGAAAAAATATTCATATCATTGGTTGATCATTTAATAATTTATTTACCCAAGCTCTTCATGTAAGAAATCTATTAATATCGTTCTATTATAAATTATTTGTGTAAAGGACAGCTATAATTATTATTAATAAAGGTACTAAGTTTTTAAACTACTAAGATTACTTCTTAGATTAAGCTTGAATATTACTAACAAACTTTTTTTTAAAAATTTCCTTTCAAGTCATGTCTAATAACAATTTACTAACATAAATACAAAATATGGTAATTAATTAAAAATATATAAATACATAAATATGCAATTGGCATAGCTGTTTTAACCTTCCCTGCAAATGGTCTGAGAGGACAGCTTATAATACGGGAAGGGCGGGCAGTTGCTTTGCCAGTTTGTTCTTGAACAATAAAATTAACTAAGACAGGTGATCAACATACAGAAGAGGTCAACTTAAAATTTTTTACACAGTACCACAAATAAAACATTTTCAGAAAATAAAAATTGGAAGCAATGAAAACCTTAATTATTAAAATTTAATTATCTGAGGATTGGTACTGGCTTTTTCAGCTCATTACAATTACATGTAGTATTTGCCACATTTCTAATGTTTCAAAGCATTTTTAGTAGCTACTCAAATTGTATTTATATAATTTTAATTTTTTCAGAAAAAAACAAACAAAACAATTGTACAAAATGCAATACATAGAAAAATTAAAAAAAAGGCAATCTATCATTAATAGTTTTTAACGTGAAATGCAATTTAATGCTTCATTACCTCAAAATCATTTCAAGAAATGAAAGCTATATGAATAAGATAATATTAAATAGTTGATCTAATTCACCAAAACTATTACACACACTGCACAATTTCATTTTTTTTCTTGAAATCCCAGATATTTTTGAAATTTAGAAAGAAAAAAAAATTAGTCAGCCTTATTATGATAAATATTGCAGAGAAAATTGTGAAAATCATGCTTTTTTTGTAATTTATGACGACAATTGATATGGCAAAGAAAAAATCTCTTTTTGAAAGATAGAAAATTAAGCACTTTTAGCAAACCTCGAAATAAAAAAAAGCACCTTTAAGTGCTTTTAAACAAAAATCATTACCTTTAAGCACTATTTAAAAACGCTAGGCATCGAGAATGAGTTTTAGAAAATCAATTTAAAGAGAAAAAAAACTTAATGACAAGATAAACAATAATATTGCATCAGGGTTCCAACTCAATTTCAGAGGAAAAATTCCCTGACTTACCAGGTAAATTTCAAAGAAAATTGAGACCAAATTCACATCAGAAAACTTTGATTATTTAATTTGTAATGTGAAATATTAGTTTTCCATGTAAAAAGATATTATTAAATAAGGAAGGGAACATTTCAGTTTGACTAAAGTGTGAAATTTTTATAACAAATGATTGTAATAGATGTTAAATTATTTAACTCAAATCTCAATAATTGATTACCATTACTGACAATTTCTTAAAATTGTAAGTAACAGTAATCAGTTATTGATATTCCTATATCATACCTGGTTATTTTCCAGGTATGATATAGGTATATTCCAGGTTTTTGTAAAAAAAAATCCACTTTCCCTGACTATTCCCTGATTTTTGGAGTTAAAATAAAATTCCCTGACAACTCCAGGTTTTCCCTAACCCGTGGGAACCCTGTTGCATGCTTGAGCAAACAATAAAACATCACATTTCAGATTTAAATTTCACACTACCTGTTGAGCAGCAAAAAGTTTTCCTTGAAACTTATTAATCACAATATAATTGGACACCTCTCTGTCTTCATACAAGGCAACGGGTGTTAAAAAATCTCTAGGATTTGCAAGACCATTGGCACCTTCACATTAAATAAAATAAAAAATATTAAGTCAGACTAAAGAAGACTGATTGCAAATAAAAATACAGGGTATCTGCCACATTTTAGATTTCCAAATTCCTGACTTTCCATGACTAATTCCAAGAATTTTTCATGACTTAACGAAGTTACTATTTTCTCCAACAAAAACACAACAATAAATTTAAAAAGCATTATGATAACAGTCATTGAAATGATAGGTATAACCAAAACTGTTATACTCTGCATCTTCATATTTATAGATTTAAAATTTAAGAAACAGAGTAAAGAAAGAGTTGAAGCAATAAAATAGCTGAAAAAAATACAAAAGTAAATAATTTTTTTTCTTCTTTTCTTTCTTCAGAATTACATTCTGAAGATACTTTTCTTGATCATCAGAAAGGAGAGAAATACTCATGATTTTTCTGTCCTCATTTCAGTATTAAAAAAAATTTGCCAATGACTGGTTTGCTCAATTTGAAATTGATAAAATAAAAATAATAACAAAAAATCTGAAATCACAGAAGTTTAAAAGATAATTCGCTCTAGAAATGATGCTCATTTCTTGAAAGAACACCATAATTTTTAAAGAACATGATAAAACATTTTATATTTTAATAAAATATGACTGTGAGTGGGGATTTCGTTACAAATTCAGATATTCGGAACACCATGAAATTGTGGGGACGGGTAAATTCCTTTTTAAGAATTAGATTTTTCGGCGACTTACGTCTATGACTTTCCACGATTTTTTTTTTTAAAAATAGATAAAATCATGACAAATTTTGTTCAATACAAAAATTCATGACTTTCCATGATTTCTCATGACTTTCCAGGAGCGCAGATACCCTGAAAATAGAAATTCATGCTCACCAATTGGTCCTAAATAAGGCAGGTTAAAATGTGCATCAAAAACTTCTAACATATACCCTCGACTTTGTCCTTCAACCGCAACGTTGAATTTCATTCCTTGCTAGTAAAATGAAATTAAAAAATATTAATTTTAATCATTTATATCAAAATAAAGTTTTACTAAGTGTTTAATAATGTTGATATTTACTTGCATAACACAAATCTCATTAGGTTCAACATACATACGACCAAATTCTGTTGTTATCGTAAGTCTTCCCTGTTGAGGAACTAAAAAGGTAAATACATATCAAAACATTTGACTTGCTAAACATTTATATTAATTTCTAATTATATGTTAAATACTTTATCACAAAGATGAATGAAAAATTACTTTTTATTGAAATCAGAATTTTTAATAACACATTTTTAACAACATGTACATACACATTTAAACAAACGATAGTTTTTTTTGTTAAAAACAAAATAACAATACTTAATATATTAAATACTGTTATCACAATACTATTAATATTGAAGTTAGAAAAAAAAATCTATTGCCAAGTACTAAACAATAGTTTGACTTGGAGATTTTTTATTTTATTAGGTTACATTATATTTTTAAAATAGTAGGTGGGAAAAAAAAAAAAGAAACAAGATTAGAAATGTTTTCCAGAACTGCTGTGAGAAATATATACAGTGAAACCTCCTGTTATGGACACTCCTGCAAGACCGACGCCTCTCTATATGGACATATTTTTAATTCCCCGGGAATCTTCTATGAATAAACCATTATGTACATTCTCCGCAAAGCGGGCACTCTCGTAACCGGACGCGGACAGTCATTTTGGTTCTGAAACGTTGTTTTCTATCTCTACAAACCGGACATTACTTTTTCTAAATTTGAAAAAGGAACTATTTTTGCTTTAAAATGCAAGCTAAAAAATGCAACTTTTCACCATTTTTAAAGCATGTAAATAAAATTTTTTGCCTTATCCATAACTAAAAATATTGTTAAGCTATTTCGCCACCGGAAAATCAATCTTTCTCCGGTCACCTTGCCATATCTTTGTAAAGAAAGGAGAGAAAATGGTACACTCCTGAAATAATTTTGACATCGGCATCTTTTGATCTTTTCATCTGGACCACACAGGTTATGAGACCCCTCTAGTTGAAATGACATCTCTCAATGCTTCTTCCCCATTGAAAATTTCATTAATTTTCTTATCAATCCGAAGATTGTATTTAACACGACTGGGGTTAAAAAAAAATAGAACAGAAGTATAATCTTTGAGGTGTTTAAATAAATGAAACATTTATTCAGACATTTGATAGCTGGATAGCTGATCAATTGTGAATAATCAACTCCATAAGTCCTCATGACTTACAGGTAGGCATTACTTTTTTTTCTGTGAATTATGGGAGTTTTTTTTTCAAGAAGGTATTAACCACGTTCCCTATCATATGATAGGTAGGTGTAAGGGGATGTAAACCTAATAATTGAAACGGACTGAGGACAGAAAGCTCCTATTCGGTATCATATGTTTGTATCTATACTATTAGGAAAATTATATTTATTTATTTGTAGCTACATCCAGAATTACGTATTTATATCAAACTTCTTTATATATTCTTTTTTTTATCTTTCTTATAGTTTAAATAAATATTCTTGTAGATATTTATAGTATCCTTGTAGATATTATTTATTTCTACATCTTTGAAAATATACTAAAAACAAATTACGGTGTTAAATTGGGTTATTAGGGTACCCTTCCAGTAAACGGACAACTCTCATAAGCGGACAAATTTTTTGGTCCCATGAATGTCCGCTTAATGGAGGTTTCACTGTATATATATATGTACGTTTTCTACTATTCCACACAAATCAATAATTTATGGTGTTTTGAACAAAGTGTTTAAACAATACTTTTTGCATGTGAATCTCTCACACATCACATACAACTATGACTTAATTTTTCATTTGATATTTTATATTGTATAATTCAAAATAGTCTTCTCCTTCTTCCTTATCCCCAAAGTTAGCAGGGCTAAACAATATCCATGAAACTCATGACCCGGAGGAAGTCGACCACCAAAAGTGGGTTATTCAGAATGACCTTAATTTAGATTAAGAATGATTAGATTAAGAATTCAGAATGGCCTTAATTTAGATTAAATAGAATTAGACCTTAAAAAAAATTATTTTTCCTTAAACTTTTTTTCTTCCTTTCATTGCGCAGAATATTTTTAACACGGATAGTATACAAGGTGGCACGTAAATGTTGCAATAAACTTCTAAGGGAAGTAGGGAACATTATAAGGAATAAGAATTACCTAGGAAACCATGACCAGAAATGTCATCTTACGCTGCTAGGAGCACTTTTCTATCATGGACATGCTGTTCGTGCACTTTTGAACCTTTACTTTTATTTATCAAAATATCTTAATTTTATGTTAGTATTATTTTTTTTATAACCGTCATTGAACAGCCGACCAAAATTTGAGTTTACGACAACCAATGCAGTCCTGTAATTTTGAATCCTATACAAAAGACACGAAAACTCGCGATCCTGATAAATTAACATGCACCGATCACCATTTAATACAAGGGTATTCTTCGGCAGTCTGGATTCAAACTCCCGTCCTCACTAACTAAAATCCAACGCCCTACCAACCAGGCCAAAGATTGAATAGAATTAGCATGTCTTATATACTAGTGAATTGATGTTAAATAATTGTAGTGGTAGTTACACCACAATGCCAATATCATGGCTAGCTTTGGAACAAAGTTGGACTCTAGGTGCTCAAAGTATTTTTAATACTAACAGAAGATGCTCATTCTCTCTTCTCGATCATGAATATTTTGCTTATTATCTCTGAAACTGTAACTCACTTGTTTTTAAGAAGTTTGTACTAAGTGCAATACATGTGAAGGTACATGTGATGGTACTCTACACCATCTGCACAATTGTGTTGCCTCGATGCAAGACTATCCATTTAAACGACTCAACATAGTGCTAGGGGTGATGATGGCTAACAAACTCATGAATCTAATCTGATTCAGATTACAAAGATGGGTAGAGTTGTTTTTTTAAAGTCCACAACAACAAAAGATCACTGAATATTACTTTATAATCATGGTATAATTTTGAAGCATAATACAATCACAGAAACAAGATATACAAGAAAAATTTGATTCGTGAGACTTACCTATAAGGAAATCACCATCAGAATTATAAAAACACCTGAAAATTTAAAAAAAAATTCAATTATAATTCACTTTTGTGTAAAAACTTTAAAAGCCAAATATATATATATATATATATATATATATAGCAAAATAAAAAAATACAAGAAAACACGAAGAAAGTTAAGAAAAACAATAAGTTTCATTTATTGCGCTTAA